>NC_057799.1:487756193-488071829 GCF_018294505.1 Triticum aestivum | reverse complement strand
CCGCCGCCTCGCCGTCCTTCGCCGCCGACCCGCGCCCCGTCTCCGGCTCCTTCCCCGCGCCTCTCTCCATCTCCCCCGCCGGCCACGCTGCTGCTCCGGCGAGCTCGCGCCGCCGCCGCGCGGGATCCCGATCCCGATCCAATCTGGGACAGTGCGTTGACCTCTCCCCCTCTGTTTTTTCTTCAAGTCCTTTATCTTTCACAGTACGTGCACCTGTTCATTGCATCATAACTCTCTGCTTATAGCTCCGTTTTGCGCGTGTAATATATCGAAATGTTTGCCTCGAGATGATCTTCATTTTGTTCCATTGCACCATGTTCATTTGAGTCCATCTTGATGCCCAAATCTCTGGTGCAAGAGTGCTAGTTGCTGTTATCTGCTGTAACTTATCAGAACTTGAGGATTTGTTATTTTTGTTGCATTTATTCTGTGCATCTTATGGGCATGATCTCTACATGTGTTTTGTTGTATGCCATGCCATCTTTACAGAGGTGTATGCCATGTATTTTTGTGATCTCTGTGGTGACTAGCACAAGCATGCAAACTAGGCTCCGTAATGTTTCTGATTTCAGGGACTTAGTATTTTCGCCAAGTCTGTGACTGCTGTTATTTTGTTGCCATGTAAACTAGATGCTACAGAGAGATCCATGATTATTTTGGTGATGTTCGGTAAGTATGTTTTATAGCTATTGTTGTAATTGATCCATTCCTGCCCTTGTTTGCAATTATGGAGTGCCATAACATGACTCAATCTTGCTCTACTTTTGCTATAAAATATTTCTGGCAGATTGTTTACGTTTTATTCAATTTTGCCAAGCTTGTTGTAGTTGTTTCATACATGCTATGTACTTGCTCTTGCCATGGATAGCTTTATAAACATGCCATCTTGATGTAGGTATGCTTGTTTTGGCATGCATTGCTTTGTGGTGAGTGCATCAAGCTCACCTAGATGCCTTCATATTATTGTTTCTGCCATGCTCTGTTTTCTGCTAAGTCTGAAACCTGTTAACGAAACTTGCTATGTTTACATGGTTACCATCATATCTTCTGGTCCTTTTTGGCTTATGGTCGGTAAGTGTCGTGGAATTGTCACGGCAGATGTCCTCGAGCTAGGACTTAGTCATGGAGCCATCGCAACTAGGAAGCTTGAAGAGGTTATGCGGGACAAGGAACACGAGGATTTATACTGGTTCGGCCCCTTACGGTGAAGGTAAAAGCCTACGTCCAGTTTGAGGTGTTATTGATTATGGTTACGATCGCCAGGGAGCTAAACAGCTATGCCCGGCTCTCAATCAGATTGTTGTCGCCCTTAAACCGCTGCCGGGTCCTCCCTTTATATAGGGAGGCTGACGCCCAGCAGCCCTTAGAATCCCGGCCGGCTCATAAGAGCGTCCGGCTCGGACTCTAAACAATACTTGCCTTACACTACAAGTCTACTATAACAATGATTGTAACTACGGGCTTTAAGCCATATCCGGGTCTCAGCCCATCTCTGGCCCATCATCTTGAAACTTAGCTCCGGGCTTCTGGCAATGATCATCCGAAGAGTAACCCGGCCCCTCCTAGCGGGTGACTCTAAGGTCTATATCCTCAACATTAGGCCCCAGATTGACTTGAGCCGGCTCAGGTCAATCTTCAATTCTGCCGACAGAGAAAATCTCCGGCTCACCATTCATGTGAAGACCATAACCCGGAGTGACGTCATCCTCTGGACTCCGGATAATCCGCCGTGACGTCATCCTCCATTAAGTCCGTTTTTTACTCCGCCAGATCCGCAACGGATCTTTGCTTTTACTGTCATTCCGAAAATCGAGGCGCCGTGAGGGGGAGATAACCACGCCGTGGTCTCCTTGAATCTCGCGCCCACTTATGACTCTGCCTTATAAATAGGCCGGCCCAACGCTTTCTTCTCACGCTCTCCTTCTTCCTCCTCGTGCCGTCGCTCTTCTGCCCGAGCTCTGCCACTGCCGCCGTCGTCGCGCCCTCGACCTTCATCAACCCGGCCGCTGCATCACCCTAACTCGGACCAGATAACGGCGGCGACTTCCGCTCTTCCCCAACTCCGGTGAGTCCCCTTCTGCCTTACTAGAACAGATCTGTGGTAGAGTTCGTCTGTGTTCTTCATGTTCGTCACCATAGCCACAAGTTTCGGTAGCTCCTGTAGTCACTGCCCCCGTTGATCTTAACTCTTCATAGAACCACTGCGGTAGATGTTTGAGATCCATTTCACCTGCGAAAAACCCTCTTTTTACTGCTTAAGAACCATGTTCCACCTCAAGAACTTCTCCTGCCTCTGTTTTTTTAGGTCTAGAAAATTTTCATTTCGCCCGACCATTTTGATCCGAAAAAGTTACTGCAATATGTGAAATCTGTTTTACCACACTTAGTAAAAACTGCAGCCCTTGAATCTTGGCAGCTTATATTTCTGACTTAAAGAAAACACACGCCGTAGAACTTCCCGGTTTAAAGAGAACCATGCTCTGTAGAATCCTCCGGCTTAACTGCGGTGAGCCGTAGATGACCAACTTATTCTGAATGCCCCTACTGCTTAGATAACCCACCGTATCTGAATAGATATCATGAGTCCCCTTCATAAGCCGCCATTGTAGTTTGAATGATAATCTCTGGCTTACAATTAACCCGGATACTTTTCTCTTTACCATAGACCACCAACCTTCACCATGCCTCCCAAGGCTCCCATCACTTGCAACTGGATGAGATCCAACGTTACGGACGACACCCTGGCCAACTTTGTTAAGTCTGGATATCTGCCCAAGAAGGAAGTGATGTCCTACCGTGCCCCTGATCCATCCGAAGAAAGACCACAGCCGAGGGACGGGGAGGTAGTGATCTTTGCGGACCATATGAGCCGGGGCTTCGCACCGCCCGGCTCAAAATTCTTCCGGGACGTGCTCAACTTCTTTGACCTTCGGCCTCAGGATATAGGACCCAACTCCGTATCCAACATCTGCAACTTCCAAGTCTTTTGCGAAGTATACCTTGGAGAGGAGCCCAGTTTGCTGCTGTTCAGAGAACTGTTCTACTTAAACCGCCAAAATGAGTGTGCGAACGGGCCAAGTCTGGAATTAGGCGGCATCTCCATCCAACGGCGCAGGGACTGTCTATTCCCTTACGCAGAGCTGCCAAGCCACCCCAAGGACTGGAATATGACTTGGTTCTACTGCCAAGACACGTCCCCGGCTGACGAGAACCCGCTGCCCGGCTTTCGCCCAACACGCCTAGAACCAACTCATCCGCTATCCGACAAACTGACTGCCGCGGAACGCCAGCCTCTGCTTCCAACGATCAATAAGATCAAGGCCCTGCTAGGCAACGGTCTGAATGGAATAGACCTGGTCCGGGTCTGGATCTCATGGCGGGTGATCCCATTGAGCCGCCGCCCCGGCTTAATATGTGAGTACACCGGGCGAAAGGATGACCTGCAGAGGCACAGTCGCAATGATCTTCCAGAAGAAGTTGCTGAAGAAGAGACCAAGGCTCTGTTAAACGAGAGCCTGGCAGACTGTGGAAGAACCGGGCTAGCCCCGTTCTGCAAGACCAATCCAACCCCAGCGGTAAGCCGCTGACTTTAACCTTTCAACTTCTTTTGCATGTCACCTTGCTCTGAACCATTTTAAGAATTCATTACTGTATTTCTCAGGCTGATGATAAATTCTGGCGGGTCAAGTATGACCATGAGGCGGCCAAGAAGGCCAGGAAGGCGAAGAAAGCCGCCAAGAAAGCTGCCCCTCGCAAAAAGGGAAGCAGACCCACTGCTTCGGAGCTACTGCAATTAAGCGACAGCTCCGAGTCAGAGGTAAGCCTTAAACCTTTAAACTCTTGCCATATTTGTTGTTTGTTGCTGTCCGCCTTATCAACATTTTGCTTATTGACAGGATGACACCGGCGCCAGTAACCCGGTGGTTGAAGAGGTAACATCACTTTCCTCCGACTCGGAGCCTTTGCCACAGCTGAAAGTCCGAAGAGTAACCCGGAAAGTAAGCTTTTCTCATCCATTAGCTCATCAAGACCCTCAATTTCTTTTGAAGCAGCAGGTTCACGAAAGCCGGCATCACACCCGGGCCCACAAGGACACCGACCTCTCCGCCGGGTTACCCGACGCAACAAGGAAGCGTCGCACTGAGGTTTTTTCTCACCTGTACCCTTTTCATCCGTTGGCGGGTGTCATCCGTCAGCCACTCAACTCTTCTGACTCCAATTATCAGGAGACCTGCCCCTCTTCGGGTGACTCCATGCAGTCAAGTCTGCCGGCCTTCAAGACTGCACCCGGGTAATAACATTCTCCTTACATTATCTGTCTGTATTTACTCTTTGTGTGCCTGACACTTCTGCCTTTTCAGTGCTCAGGCAAAGCTCACCAAAAGAGCAAAGAAGACCAGGTCAGCCGGAGTGTCGGACTTGCCTGAGCCGGAGGCGACGGCTCAAGAGCCGCCAGCTGCCTCCGCCCCTGAAGCCACCATTCCCATGGACACGGCGCCTGAAGCCCCTGCCCCGACTACCAAGACAACAACCGAAGCGTCGGTTAACCCGGAGGCCTCCGGCTCAGCCCCACCAACTGACGACCCGGACGTGGTAATTACCCGGACGGAGTATGTTGAGCCGGGGCGGCCGACCGCGCTAGCCAAATGCTCCGCGAAGGGGGAGTTGCTGCAGCCCCACCGGGTGAACCTGGACCTCTCCAGCTACACTGACTTGAGCGTTGGAGAGCTCGTCTCTGGCTACATCAACCAAGTTCACAAGAGCCAGGACGCCAAGATCGCCATGGTCAACCAGATCCAACAAAAATCTGAGGTATCCTTCTGCTGTCTTCTTACTTTCCGCATAGTGACCCTTGTTATGCTAGCCCCCAAGTCGACAACTTATACTTGAATATGTTGTAGACTTAGGCCCCGGCTTACTCAATTAAGCCGGCAGTACGTAGATAGATACGTTCAATACGCATTAGCCCCCAAGTGCCAAGTGCCTTTGCTTGGAAAGCGCTTGGGACTTATAGAATGACTGTTAATAACCCGGAAATATTTGCAGGCTATTGGCAAGAAATTAGAGTCAGATCTTGCGGATCTCAAGAGCCGGTTAAAGACTCAAGAGATGGAGACCCGGAAGGCAAACGCCAAGTTTGTCTCCAGCATTGCCGCTCAAGAGAAGCTGAAGACCGAATTTGATGCTGAGCGGAAGGCCTGGGCTGAGGAGAAAGCCGCACTGGTAATCCGGGCGGAACAGGCGGAGAAGGCGCTCTCTGAAAAAACCGCCGAGCTCTCCAGCCTAAAGCGCCAAGTGTCCCAAATGGTAGCTGCCATCTTCGGTAAGTCGCCTCACCGGTTTTCATCCATGTTAGAATGTTTACATTTCCTGATTCATCCTTGTCACCGGGTCATCTGATGTTGTTAAACAGGTTCGAGAAGCGCCAACCTGAACCAGAGCGTGGTCACCAAGTTAAAGGCCGTGTACACCCTGGTGGAACAGCTCTACACCGGGTCACAGCGGGCCTTAGCTGTGGTGGCCCTATCCAATGAGGTGCCAACTCATTTGGCCGAAGTCCTGCGCCGGCTCGCAGTTCTGCCGCAGCGGATCCAGGAGCTACGACGAGCATCCGCAAGAGCCGGAGCAATCGCCGCGCTGAGCCGGGCCAAAGCATTCTTGCCGGAGCTAGACCCGGCAGACATCGCCCTGGGTTACCCCAGCCTGAAGGAAGACGGCTCAGCGTTCGACCAGAAGGATTTCGCGGCGTGTGTGAAGGCTGTACGCCCGGTGGCCACCAACATCGGGAACGACACCGACTTAACCAAGTATCAGCCGGGGTACAATGCGGAGAATCAGAGGATTCCAACCCCCCGCTATGAAGCTCTCAATCTGATTCCTCCGGCTCGCCAGCACACCTTCGCCCCGGAGATTTACCCAGCCGGGTTAATTGACGAAGAGGCCCAGTTCGAAGCTCTCAGTGGCATCAACTGGAAGTCGTCAACCTTCGAGGTCTTGGGATCAGCCGGAGCAGAAGACAGGAACGAGCCGGGGACTTCAACTCAGCAGGCATCATAAAGCGGCTGGCGGTTCACCGAACAACGCTCCATCCTTGAGACTTGATGAATTTTGTAATAGAATAGGTGCAACAATTTATCTCTTCCGTGCCATCGTGCATGTAATGAATGCTGAAATCCCTTGAATTTATCTTTTTGGTGTTCCTCCGGGTCATAATTATCCCTTTGTCCTTCTCAACCTTAACAGGTGCCTTTAAGTATCTGCATAGAAAGGCAAATCACAAGTCTCAAGGCGGCTTACCACCCTGAGAATCAGGTGTTTGAGATGGATAACCCGGAATATGAATCAAAAAGGACTGGTCCTTAGTTATACTCTGAACATAGCCATGATAACACACTGAACGGCCTGTAAACATACTTCCGGATTAAATAACCCGGGTAGCACTGTTGGTATCTTAACTCTATTTGACTTACCTTGATGACATCCATGATGTTCAATTAACAAGATAAACCCAAAATTAAGCCGGCAAGTGAAACCCGGCCATGCACACTTTGTCATAATCAGAGTAAACTTGTGATAAATCAGAACTTAGGGGCTTCCAGTTCGAATACGACCAGAGACCCGGCCCGAAAAGGGTTAAGCCAAGATTCGGATACGATCATATAGCCCCCAATGGGTGTGGCGATGCCAATCAAGAGGGTACCGACAGCTATGTTCTCTTGGGTTCGAATACGACCCATGTTTGAACAGGAAGCCCCCAAGTGATTCTTAAAATTGTTTAACGACGTTGATTCAAATACGATCCGCGTCGGTTCTCAGAGGGGTTAAACTGTGATTCAAATATGATCAGGGTTAACTTCCCAATGAGCTCGGCACTTTGCCAATCACATGGGTATCGACAGCTATGTTCTCTTTGGTTCGAATACGACCCATGTTTGAACAGGAAGCCCCCAAGTGACCTTACTGCTTACAGCTAGACTCAAATACAATCATAAGCCGGATCCTCCTTTAAATCAGCATGTAAGAAATAACACACGCATAATTGGGGGAGAAAAAAGGACAGATGCCCTGCTTTATTGCTTATCATAGTATATACATGTCTGAGATAAATATGTACACCACGAGAGCCGGCAGCTCAAGTGTAGTAAGGCCGAAGTTGAGCTATATTCCATGGCCGACGGGTCTCCTCCTCAGATTTACGCGAATCTTTATGTTCCCGAATATCAATGAGGTAATATGACCCGTTGTGCAAGTTCTTACTGACCACAAAGGGCCCTTCCCAAGGTGGGGATAACTTATGTGCATCTGTTTGATCCTGGATAAGCCGGAGCACAAGGTCGCCTTCCTGGAAGACCCGGGATTTGACCCGGCGGCTATGATAACGGCGCAGGTCTTGTTGGTAAATCGCTGAACGGGCTGCCGCCACATCACGCTGTTCGTCCAACAAGTCCAGAGCATCTTGGCGTGCCTGTTCATTATCCGTCTCAACATAAGCCGCCACCCGAGGCGAATCGTGACGGATGTCGCTGGGGAGGACTGCTTCTGCTCCATAAACCATGAAGAAAGGCGTGAAGCCAGTAGACCTGTTAGGAGTAGTGTTGATGCTCCATAAGACGGAGGGCAGCTCCTCCACCCAACAACCCGGCGTCCGTTGCAAAGGGACCAAAAGCCGGGGTTTGATGCCCTTCAGAATCTCCTGGTTAGCTCTCTCCGCTTGACCATTGGATTGGGGATGAGCCACTGAGGAAACATCAAGTCGGATATGCTCCCGTTGACAAAATTCTTCCATAGCGCCCTTGGATAAATTGGTGCCATTGTCAGTTATGATGCTGTGCGGAAAGCCGAAGCGGAAAATCACCTTTTTCATAAATTGAACCGCCGTGGCTGCATCGCACTTGCTAACTGGCTCAGCCTCCACCCACTTCGTGAATTTGTCAACGGCCACCAAGAGGTGGGTCTTCTTATCCTTGGACCGTTTAAAAGGCCCAACCATATCAAGCCCCTAGACCGCAAAGGGCCAAGTGATTGGGATCATCCTCAACTCCTGAGCCGGCACATGAGCCCGTCGTGAGAACCTTTGGCAACCATCACATTTACTGACCAAGTCCTCTGCATCAGCATGAGCCGTCAGCCAATAAAAACCATGACGGAAAGCCTTGGCCACAAGAGATTTTGAACCGGCATGATGGCCACAATCCCCTTCATGGATCTCACGCAAGATCTCTTGACCTTCCTCAGGGGAGATGCAACGCTGAAACGCCCCTGAAACACTGTGATGATGCAACTCGCCATCAATGACAATCATTGACTTAGCCCGCCGGGTTACTTGCCTGGCCAGAGTTTCATCCTCAGGCAACTCTCCCCAGGTTATATAAGCCAGATATGGCATTGTCCAGTCTGGTATGACATGAAGAGCCGCCACCAGTCGTGCCTCCGGGTCAGGGATAGCCAAGTCCTCTTCTGTAGGCAACTTAACCGAGGGGTTATACAAGACATCCAGGAAAGTGTTAGGCGGCACCGGCTTTCGCTGAGAGCCTAGCCGGCTTAAAGCATCAGCCGCCTCATTCTTCCTGCGATCAATGTGCTCCACTTGGTATCCCTGAAAGTGCCCAGCAATGGCATCAACCTCACGACGATAAGCCGCCATGAGAGGATCCTTAGAATCCCAGGTGCCTGATACTTGCTGAGCCACCAAATCTGAGTCCCCAAAGCACCTTACCCGGCTTAAGCTCATCTCCTTAGCCACCCGAAGACCGTGGAGCAAAGCTTCGTATTCAGCCGCATTGTTAGTGCAAGGAAACATCAACCGTAGCACATAATGGAACTTGTCACCTTTAGGGGAAGCCAATACAACACCAGCCCCCGAGCCCTCCAACTGTCTGGACCCATCGAAGTGGATAGTCCAATAAGTGTTATCCGGCTTTTGCTCAGGCACTTGAGACTCCGTCCAATCATTGATGAAATCCACCAAAGCCTGAGATTTAACAGCAGTGCGTGGCACATATTTGAGGCCATGGGGTCCAAGCTCTATAGCCCACTTAGCAATTCTCCCTGTAGCCTCTCTGTTCTGGATAATATCACCAAGGGGGGCAGAACTGACCACAGTGATGGGATGACCCTGAAAATAATGTTTGAGCTTCCGGCTCGCCATGAACACACCGTATACGAGCTTCTGCCAATGCGGGTACCGCTGCTTGGACTCAATGAGCACCTCGCTGACATAATAAACCGGCCGCTGAACCGGATGCTCCTTACCCGCCTCCTTGCGCTCCACTACAATAGCCACGCTGACAGCTCGTGCATTTGCCGCTACATATAGTAGCAAGGGTTCCTTATCAACCGGAGTAGCAAGGACGGGGGGCTCTGCCAATTGTTTTTTCAAATCCTCAAAAGCGGTATCAGCTGCATCATTCCAGATAAAGTTATCAGTTTTCTTCATCAACTGATATAAGGGCATAGCCTTCTCACCCAAACGGCTTATAAACCGGCTTAAAGCAGCGATGCGACCCGCCAAACGCTGAACGTCATTTATACATGCCGGCTTAGCTAGGGAGGTGATAGCCTTGATCTTCTCCGGGTTAGCCTCAATGCCTCTGTCAGAAACCAAGAAGCCCAATAGTTTGCCTGCAGGAACACCAAAAACACACTTGGCCGGGTTAAGCATCATCTTGTAGACCCGGAGATTATCGAAGGTTTCCCTTAAGTCATCTATCAGGGTTTCCTCCTTGATGGATTTAACCACAATATCATCCACGTAAGCGTGAACATTGCGCCCGATCTGTTTATGAAGACAATTCTGTACACAACGCTGGTAAGTCGCCTGTGCACACTTGAGTCCAAAAGGCATAGACACATAGCAGAAGGCTCCAAAGGGAGTGATGAATGCCGTCTTCTCCTGGTCCTTAACTGCCATCTTAATCTGATGATACCCGGAATAGGCATCCAAGAAACTTAAGCGTGCACAACCTATCGTAGCATCAATGATTTGATCAATACGGGGGAGAGCAAAAGGATCAGCCGGACATGCCTTGTTCAAGTCCGTGTAGTCCACACACATCCGCTAGGTGCCGTTCTTCTTGAGAACGAGCACCGGGTTAGCCAACCACTCCGGGTGAAAAACCTCAACAATGAACCCGGCCGCCAAGAGCCGGGCCACTTCTTCACCAATAGCTTTCCGCCTCTCTTCGTTAAACCGTCGAAGGAACTGTCTGACCGGCTTAAATTTTGGATCAACATTGAGAGTGTGCTCAGCGAGTTCTCTAGGTACACCTGGCATGTCAGAAGGTTTCCACGTGAAGATGTCCCTATTCTCACGGATGAACTCGATGAGCGCGCTTTCCTATTTTGGGTCCAGATTTGCAATGATGCTAAACTGCTGAGATGAGTCACCTGGAACAAAATCAACAAGTTTAGTCTCATCAGCTGATTTAAATTTCATTGCTGGTTCATTCTCCGTGGTTGGCTTTTTCAGAGAGGTCATATCTGTTGGGTCAACATTGTCTTTATAAAATTTCAACTCCTCTGTGGCGCAAACAGACTCTGCATAAGCTGCATCACCTTCCTCACACTCCAGAGCCACTTTCCGGCTGCCGTGAACCGTAATGGTCCCATTGTGACCCGGCATCTTGAGCTGTAAGTACACATAACACGGCCGTGCCATGAACTTGGCGTAAGCCGGCCGTCCAAATATAGCGTGGTATGGACTTCTTATCTTGACCACCTCAAAGGTCAACTTCTCCACCCTGTAGTTGTTCTCATCGCCAAAAGCCACTTCCAGTTCGATCTTGCCGACCGGATAAGCCGACTTACCGGGTACCACACCATGGAAGATAGTGTTTGACTAGCTGAGGTTCTTATCGACTAGCCTCATACGACGGAAAGTCTCATAATAGAGGATATTGATGCTGCTGCCTCCATCCATGAGTACCTTTGTAAACTTATAGCCTCACACCTGAGGAGCCACCACTAAGGCCAAGTGGCCCGGGTTATCCACCCGGGGAGGGTGATCCTCCCTACTCCACACTATAGGCTGCTCAGACCACCGCAAGTAGCGTGGAACCGCCGGCTCAACAGCATTAACAGCCCTCTTGTGAAGCTTCTCGTCTCGTTTGCACAAACTAGTGGTGAACACGTGATACTGTCCACCGCTAAGCTGCTTCGGGTTGGTCTGATAACCCCCCTGCTACTGTTGATGACCCTGACCAGACTGTTGATTAAAGCCTCCTTGACTGTTCTGAGGACCGGAATTTGAGCCGCCGCCCGGGCCATGAAAACCGCCGGCGCCTGAGCCGCCGGCACCTGAGCCGCCACCCGGACCATTGTAGTTTTTAAAGGCCTTCATGATAGCACAATCCTTCCACAGATGAGTTGCCGGCTTCTCTCTAGAGCCGTGTCTCGGACAAGGTTCATTCAACAGCTGCTCCAGAGAAGGTCCTGACCCGCCGCCTCGGGGAGGGGGCCTCCCCTTGCGTCGCTGGTTATTACCTTGAGAGTTGGTGTTGGCTACGAACTCTAGGCTGCC
The DNA here is from genome assembly GCF_018294505.1 of Triticum aestivum. Lineage (NCBI taxonomy): Eukaryota > Viridiplantae > Streptophyta > Magnoliopsida > Poales > Poaceae > Triticum > Triticum aestivum. Next base: position 488,060,311 of record NC_057799.1, on the reverse strand, counting down.
ATCGGCCTTACGCTTGCCTCCTCCTTGGTTCCCCGGGTTAAACTGAGGACCCTTGCCGTTGCCATTCTTCTTTCCCTTCCCTGCCCTTTCATCGTCTGAAGGGGGGTCCTTGGTACCATCGGAATCGGCGTACTTGACAAGAGCCGCCATTAGGGTACCCATATCGGTGCAGTCGCGCTTGAGCCGCCCAAGCTTCATCTTAAGGGGCACAAAGCGACAGTTCTGTTCCAACATTAAGACTGCAGAGCCGGCATCCATATTATCTGATGAATGTATGATCTCCTTGACCCGGCGAACCCAATGGGTCATGGACTCACCCTCCTGTTGTTTACAGTTAGTCAAATCCAAAATTGACATAGACCGCCTGCAGGTATCTTTGAAGTTTTGAATGAACCGGGCTTTCAGCTCAGCCCAAGACCCAATGGAGTTCGGTGGTAACCCTTTCAACCACGTGCGGGCAGTTCCATCTAACATCATGGTGAAATATTTGGCCATGGCCGCCTCACTGACCTCCAGCAATTCCATGGCCATCTCATAACTCTCAATCCAGGCTGCAGGCTGTAAGTCCGCTGTATAGTTAGGCACCTTCCTAGGGCCCTTGAAGTCCTTAGGTAGACGTTCATTACGGATGGCTGGTACCAAACAAGGGACACCCCCGGTCCTGGTAGAAATTCCCACATCAACGGACGTCGTTGGATACGCCGGGGGGGTCTGGTAAGCCGTCAATTGAGGCGCCTGCTCCGCCTCTTGCCGCGCTTGGTCTGTTGCGTAGAAGGCTCCATTATGAGCCGGGCCATAGCCAGGGGGCGGGTCGTGGCGTCGCACATTACTTGAACCGGTTGCTGAGACCATGTGCCGGCTGTAACTCGAGCTCTGGCCTGGACGAGGGGTCGAGTGGATCCTGTCACGGCTATAGGAGTACGCCTCTTGCTGTGCTAGTGCCGTCTGCAGGAGTTCCCTGACCCGGCGGGTTTCGATGGCCGCCGGAGAATCACCGTCAACGGGGAGAGCCGCCAGCCATGCTGCCGCAGCTACCATGTTCTCTAGCGGGTTATCATAATGACCCGGGGGTATTGGCACATACTGAGGCGGGGCAGGGGGCACCTGGGGAGGCCCCATCACTCGTGGCTGAATAAGGGGTCCAGACCCGGGCGCAATGACCCCTGGCGGGTTACTAGACCCTGCACCCGGCGTGTTAAAGAGATTGCATGGATCGTAAACCGGCGGGAGTCGAGACTGGGCCTTCTGATGCCTCCTTCTCATGACCTCATTGGCCGCGTTCTGATCCATCGTGAGTTGTAAGGACTGCGCCTGAATCAACTGAGTCCGGGCATCGAGAGCCGCCCGCTCTGCAGCCAGCCTGATTCCTTCTGCCGCAAGATCTTCTTTAGCTTTTATCAGATCCAATTTCAACTGCGCCACCTCCGCATCATGCTGGGCTTGATCCGCCGGGTCAACCGTGGCGGTTAACAGGGCCGTCATCTTGTCCGTGAGATCCATCAGCACCTGAGCCGGAGAAGGCACCGGGTTTCCTGCTCCAGCAGCAGGGTTCTGAACAGGCTGCGCACCAGCCATAAAAACTCCAACCTGACTTGGTGGCTCAAAAAGGTCCGGAATACTGTCACCGTCGGAACAACCCATGAGCCTGCCATCTTGAAGTTGGTACAATGAGTTTGACTCATCAGTGGACGACTCGCCGTCAGAGCCGGCGGCCGCCTCATCACCGGACCCGGATGGATCAGAGGGCCCTTCATGGATGCATCCCACAAAAGCGCGCCTTAAGGCAGGCCGGGCCCGGGCGGGTTGTGCACGCTGAGCCGTTTCGATGAGATCGGCGCGGAGATCCGGCTCGGGGCCCGGCTCACCAATCTTGCCAATGAAGACATGAATTCCGCCGAAGGGGACCCGGTACCCGTACTCAATTGAGCCGGCGTCGGGGCCCCAGTCCGCATCGTCGATGTAGAGCTTGCCGCGACGACTCTTGGTCATCCGGCCCACAGCGTATCCCTTGAGCCCTTCGAAGCTGCCCTTCAAGAACTCAAATCCACCGTGCGCTTGCCCCACGGTGGGCGCCAACTGTCGTGGAATTGTCACGGCAGATGTCCTCGAGCTAGGACTTAGTCGTGGAGCCATCGCAACTAGGAAGCTTGAAGAGGTTATGCGGGGCAAGGAACACGAGGATTTATACTGGTTCGGCCCCTTACGGTGAAGGTAAAAGCCTACGTCCAGTTTGAGGTGTTATTGATTATGGTTACGATCGCCAGGGAGCTAAACAGCTATGCCCGGCTCTCAATCAAATTGTTGTCGCCCTTAAACCGCTGTCGGGTCCTCCCTTTATATAGGGAGGCTGACGCCCAGCAGCCCTTAGAATCCCGGCCGGCTCATAAGAGCGTCCGGCTCGGACTCTAAACAATACTTGCCTTACACTACAAGTCTACTATAACAATGATTGTAACTACGGGCTTTAAGCCATATCCGGGTCTCAGCCCATCTCTGGCCCATCATCTTGAAACTTAGCTCCGGGCTTCTGGCAATGATCATCCGAAGAGTAACCCGGTCCCTCCTGGCGGGTGACTCTAAGGTCTATATCCTCAACAGTAAGGGACTTTTGTCATATGAATTTAGTAGAATACTTCCATGCCTTGTTTTGCCATGTTAAGTTCCTGTAGCATGTTGATTTCGTGCTCTGAATATTGCTACCTGATGCTGTTTCAGCTATGTCCAGTAATTTCTCCAAGTCTGTGCACCTGATATCTTTTGCACTTTTGCCATGCTTGTTTGAGCTTGTTATGTTGTGATCTAGCCGTAGCTCAGTGTTCATCTTTTGACAAGCATCTCCTGTAGATTACTGTCATATGCTTTGTTGCTACGTTGGAGTGCTGTAGCATTGTTACTTGTTACATTCTAAGTGCTATCATGCTGTTAATCGCAGATTCGTGTCATTTTTGTTTTGTTTGCCATTTGCAAACCATGCATCCGTTTTCGGTGATCTTTATATCGATTTCGACCGAAATCATCTCATCTTTCCAGTGGCATGCTTGGTTTGCCAAGTTACTGCCTTGTTCATCATTTTCCTTCCGGAGCACGCATATGCATCGCATATCATATCTTGCATATCATTCATGTATTGCATCATGTTGCTTGTGCATTTCCCGTGATTGATTGTGGTTCCGTTGCTTGTGTTCTTGTTGTGGGTAGAGCCGGGAGACGAGTTCGTGAACGAGGAACCTGTTGAGTACGCTTACGAGGATCAAGTTTTCGACAACTCTGAGAACCTTGCAGGCAAGATGACCATACCCTCGAAATCACTTCTATCTTTGCTTTGCTAGTTGTTCGCTCTATTGCCATGCTACGCTACCTACCACTTGCTATATCATGCCTCCCATATTGCCATGTCAAACCTCTAACCATCTTTTCCTAGCAAACCGTTGTTTGGCTAAGTTACCGCTTTTGCTCAGCCCTTCTTATAGCGTTGCTAGTTGCAGGTGAAGTTGAAGTTTGTTCCATGTTGGAACATGGATATGTTGGGATATCACAATACCTCTTATTTAATTAATGCATCTATATATATGGGTAAAGGGTGGAAGGCTCGGCCTTATGCCTGGTGTTTTGTTCCACTCTTGCCGCCCTAGTTTCTGTCATACCGGTATTATGTTCCTTGAGTTTGCGTTCCTTACACGGTTGGGTGATTTATGGGACCCTCCTAACAGTTCGCTTTGAATAAAACTCCTCCAGCAAGGCCCAACCTTGGTTTTACCATTTGACCACCTACCACCTACACTTCCCTTGGGTTTTCGCGAGCCCGAGGGTCATCTTTATTTTAGACCCCCACGGGCCAGTGCTCCTTCGAGTGTTGGTTCGAACCGAGCTGCCTGCGGGGCCACCTTGGGGAAACTTGAGGACTGGTTTTACTCGTAGCTAGTCTCATCCGGTGTTGCCCTGAGAACGAGATATGTGCAGCTCCTATCGAGATTTGTCGGCACATCGGACGGCTTTGCTGGTCTTGTTTTACCATTGTCGAAATGTCTTGTAAACCGGGATTCCGAGACTGATCGGGTCTTCCTGGGAGAAGGTTTATCCTTCGTTGACCGTGAGAGCTTATGATGGGCTAAGTTGGGACACCCCTGCAGGGTATTATCTTTCGAAAGCCGTGCCCGCGGTTATGAGGCAGATGGGAATTTGTTAATGTCCGGTTGTAGAGAACTTGTCACTTGATTTAATTAAAATACATCAACCGCGTGTGTAGCCGTGATGGTCTCTTCTTGGCGGAGTCCGGGGAGTGAACACGGTTTGAGTGATGTTTGACGTAAGTAGGAGTTCAGGATCACTTCTTGGTCATTACTAGATGACGACCGTTCCGTGGCTTCTCTTCTTGCTCTCTTTTGCGTATGTTAGCCACCATATATGCTTAGTGCCTGATGCAGCTCCACCTCATTACACCATCCTTTCCTATAAGCTTAAATAGTCTTGATCTCGCGGGTGTGAGATTGCTGAGTCCTCGTGACTCAAAGATTCTACCAAAACAGTTGCAGGTGCCGACGATGCCAGTGCAGATGATGGGGTCGACCTCAAGTGGGAGTTCGATGAGGAACGTGGTCGTTACTATGTGTCTTTTCCTGATGATCAGTAGTGGAGCCCAGTTGGGGCGATCGGGGATCTAGCATTTGGGGTTATCTTATTTTCATATGGATTTTGACCGTAGTCGGTCTATGTGTGTATGTTGGATGATGTATGGATTATATTTATGTATTGTGTGAAGTGGCGATTGTAAGCCAACTCTCGTTATCCCATTCTTGTTCATTACATGGGATTGTGTGAAGATGACCCTTCTTGCGACAAAACCACAATGCGGTTATGCCTCTAAGTCGTGCCTCGACACGTGGGAGATATAGCCGCATCGTGGGCGTTACACCCCGGGTCTATCTTCATCATATTAATCTTCCAACACTTAGTTATTTCCGTTGCTTTTTACTTTGCTTTTATTTTACTTTGCATCTTTATCATAAAAATACCAAAAATATTATCCTATCATATCTATCAGATCTCACTCTCGTAAGTGACCGTGTAGGGATTGACAACCCCTTATCGCGTTGGTTGCGAGGATTTATTTGTTTTGTGTAGGTGCGAGGGACTCGCGCATAGCCTCCTACTGGATTGATACCTTGGTTCTCAAAAACTGAGGGAAATACTTATGCTACTTTGCTGCATCACCCTTTCCTCTTCAAGGGAAAACCAACGCAGTGCTCAAGAGGTAGCAATGCTCAGCAGACCAACCTGGTGGAACGGACTGCTAAGCAGTTTGATGCTTCGAAACCGCCTGCTAAGCAGTCTGTAGGTCCAGCACCGACTGCTCATCAGTCCGTCGGTCCGCAGTCGCATGATCAGCATACTAATGCATCAGCACTTCCTGCTCAACAAACCAACGCGTTGGCACGGCCTCCTCAGCACACTGACAAGTTGGCACCACCTGCGCAGAAACCCGACATAGCTTCAACGCATGGTCAGCAGTCCGATGCCTCTGCTCCTACAGCCCAGCAGTCCGTCACAGCAGCACCGCCAACTCAGCGGTCCGGCATAGATAAACCGTCTGCTAAGCAGTCCGTCGAAGCTTCACCGTCTGCTTGGCAGTCTACCTTGCGGCCAACTAGACGTTCTGCCATAAATGCTTCAAGTACCAAGAAGGAAGTGGCCAAAAAGGCTACACCCACGACCACGAGGAAGCGCGGCGGGAAAGTGAAGAGGAAAGAGAACGATTGCCTCTTACTTAAAGCAATCATCGCCCAGAACCAAATTAACAGCAGGTTGTTCGAATCGGGGAGTAATATTATTTCTGACGGCATGGATGATGAAGAAGTAGATTTGTTGCTTGCTAAAAGTAAAGCAGACGTACTTGAAGCACGCAATTACGTCCATGGCCAGCCATTTCTTGTTGGCGAATATTTGATGAGTGCAGCTCCAGTTGCCGCAAGTTACATGAATATTGCATGGATCAAATGTCAGCAGGTCATCATGGTTTGCTAGTCCACTACAACAGAGATCATTTTTGACACGATGCTGGTTCCATCAATGTGAGTTTCGAGGACTTACATCTCTTCTTCAACTTCAACAAGATCGATGCCACTCTTGTTAGATGCCTGATTTTGTAAGTACTTAACAAACTCTGATCAACTTCTCCATACAAGGCTGTAAATGAGAAACAGCTAACTGCATTTTATTCCCCTCAGGGGATTGAATGCGCAGAGAAGAAAAAGAGAGAGTGTGTATTTCATAGATCCTGAATTAGCAAATGGCACAACAATACATGGTAAGGACCTACGGGACTGGGCCGTTAACACGGTCGTCCGTCTCTTCAAAAACGCGTCCCATGCAGAATCATTTCTTTGGCCATATCATGAAGGGTAAGTCAAGTAAACAACCACGCATACACTTATTGTCTTTCAGATTTCGACATAATTCCTCAGTTCATGGCTTTCTTAATATGTAGCAAACACTGGATATTGGTATTCATTGTTCCAAACAAGAACATGGTTTACTACATCGATTCTCTCAGAGAGTCAACAAACGCTCAGGATCTGACGCATCTTCAGCAATTCATGGATAGGTATTGAATTCTATGATGTTGAAATTAATTTGCATTCATATCTGGTTCAATAAATGATGTTGTCAAAATTCATCATTTGCAGTGTGCTCGCATTGTGGAAAACTAAACCAAGGAATCTGTTCAAGAGGGAACTACCTCTACAGCACAAGATAGTTTCTCTGGTAACACACCGAAATCCGTTATTTTCGGAAAATTTATCCAACAGTCTGCAAATACCTTTTTTTACGCTAGTCAAATGTTCAAGCTTCTAAATAAATCTCTTTCTATTTTTTTCCAGATAAAAAATAATACATCTAACACCGGTTAGGTTGTTCCAAACCGGACAAATACATGACTAATTCTGTACAAAAAATTTCAGTGTCCTCAGCAAGAAGCAGGGACCAACCTTTGTGGATACTATGTTTGCAGACACATGATCTCCATCTGCAAATCTGTTGATAGTTGTGACGATCCTCGCGAATTAGTACCAGTAAGTCTATCTTGATTAATATCTTCTACTCCACTCATATGGCACATTCTGATCATAAAAATATTGCAGCTCATCTTAAAATGGAGGACCCCTGAACCGCTCCCGGCTGGTGAATTGCTGATGGTTCAGAGATTTATCAGCGACTTCTTCCTGGATCACTACATCAATCCCACTGGTGATAATGAAGATTTCAGCATGCCTTCTCCTGAAACATTGAATAAGAGTTAGCCGCTAAACATATACGCATGGATCCATTGTTTTCCATCTGATGAGGTCTTCGTATTTTGTACACTACGATTAATTATGTAATGCATATATGTGTGGACAAATCATTGGAATTTAGCTACCATATGTTCAATTGCAATTGTTGCAAAATCTGATGAATGTTCTTCATGTGGACACTATTTGTTCAATTGAATATTGTGGCGAATTTGCTTTTTGCGTGCCGATTCAAAATGGGATATTTTTGTTTATTTGTTCAATTGGAATTGTGGCGAATTTGCTTTTTGCGTGCTGATTCAAAATGTGATATTTTTGTTTATTTGTCCAATTGAATATTGTGACGAATTTTCTTTTTGCATGCCGATTCAAAATGGGATATTTTTATTTTAACCTGGCAATTGCTCCGCACATCGTTCAACTAAATGAGTGTGTGCGATCCACATCGGAAAGAATACATTAATCGTAGCAGAACCGTCGGTGATACACAGCAGATCACAAATGATTTGCAGCGCTACTTTGTGTGCGTAGGGTCTCCGGAACCGTTTGTGATATCGCGTTATCGCACACGAGAACTCGGGGTAAACCATGCCCAATGTAAAATACAATCACAGTCGTAATGTTTTCAGGAAACGTGTGGGATCCCAAATGAAAAGCACACGTCACTCTTGCGGCAACCGTCAGTGATACCCAACAAATCACAAACGGTCTGCAACACTTGTATGTGTGTGAAGGGGCTCCTGGACCATTTGTGATAGAACATTATCGCAGACGGTAATTGTTGGGAAACGTGTGTGATGGAGTCTTGCATGGCAGACGGGTTACGCAGAAAACTCGTGTGCGATGGGGCACAAATCGCACACAGTTCATATGTTGGCCCGTGTGCCTTACATACTGTTTCCCAAACGGTTCATTACGACAGACCGTATGGTCTCACTCCGTCATTAGAAACGTTTAATCACCGATACCACACGTGCGAAAGAATTTAGTGTGTGTTGCATCGCACACGATTATATTTTGGAAGGCCTCTGGATCATTGCTCCATATCCCCAACGGTTTCTGGGTCGTGTGGGAACGACACCCTATCGCCCACACTCACTTGGCGACGGTCCCAAATGCTGTCGCGGAAAGGGGTTAAAAACCGTTTGTATAGCACCGACGCGTACCAGTGATGGTAGTATGATATGCAATGTGGCGATGCTATCGCTATTGCTTACAACTTTGTTTTTCTCTTCTTTTTGCTTAAAAGCTTATTCTTTTTTTTCTTTTCTTTCTTTTTGATATGGCTGCTTATGAAATGCTCGAACCAAGATAGCAATTGTGTATATGCGGGAACAATCTTGTGACACAAGGGATGATATGATGATACCAAGATGATATGGTATGTATGCGATGATCACTAATGTGCACAAGTAACGTTGCCGGCAATACTCAATGGCTCGTCTCAATAGGCAAGTGACACAAAATGGGTTAGGCGTTAACAATGAAATGGCAAGAATGAAAGTACAATGGGATACCATGATACCAAGATGATATATAGGTTACCGTTCTTGCTTACGGTTAGGGTGTCAAAATGGAAGGTGGTCGTAGTCGAATCCTTGTCGAATTTGAGTGGCGGTGTTGTCGGTGTCGAACCGTTCCTAGTTAGCCGAAACACCCTAGGAAACGGAAAAACCACAAACTCAAAATCTTCAAAGGCAAATGTCAAATGGTGGTAGTGGAGTGCGTTGGTGGTTCCTGAGTTGGCAATGCGGAAGTGGTGGCGGTGGTTGATGACGAAGCAACCGGCCCTAAGTATCCAAAACACCTTAGGAGACTCAAGTCACAACTCAAGCAACCACAAATGCTATATGGAACCAAAATGGGTTAGCTTGCGGAAGGCTATGGTGGTTTTGCGGATGATATGGTGGAGGGCCTAGGCAAAGATGCCAAAATTATGTTGGAATTATGTTGATGGAGTGAAATTATGTTGGAACCTATCTATATGGATGGGGGATGTCAATAGCTACTCAACGAGTTAAAGAACGCGAAAATCGGACTCCGAATGTGAAAGTTATGGCCAAAACGGTGAAGTGTCGGCGGCTGAAACTAGGGGGGCAGTGTGCACGGGGTCTAGGGCCCGTGGACACGGGGTCCCGTGCGCACGGTACAAGTTCGTGGACACGGGGTGTCCAGAGACTTTTCGTGGGCCCATGCGCACGGGGTCTGGGGCCCGTGCGCACGGGGTGGGCGGAAATTTGGCGATTTCGGGGCGGAAATGGATGGTTCCAAGGGCAAAATTGGAGAGATTTCATGGATGAAAAATGGGGAAAAGATGGGGGAAAGCTAGATCCACTTGAAACCAAGCAAATCCATGAATCAAATCCAACAAAACATCATCAAACCAACAAATCACAAAAAAAATTGGTGGCTATTTTGGTGGGGATTTTCAAAATTGGGAAGAACACAACAAAATTAGGCTAGAAAACAAGGAGGGGGGCTCCAATTTCGTGACAAACCTTGGCTCATGATACCAAGATGTTGTAGGGTGGAACCCTAAGATGGATCTTTCATGACTTGGAGGGGAAATCCCATGAAGAACGCGATGAACACGAAGAACACAAGAGAGGGGAAACACTCAAATTAACTAGATCCAATCACACATGTGCTAGATCCACGAATACAAAGAGAGATACATGATTCAAATCCAACACAAGAAGATACAAGAGGTAACTAGTTCATCCCAATCCTATGAGGAAAGAGGTCTTGAATGCATGGAGGATCTTCCCTAGATGGGGTCTTGAATCCACTAGAGGTCTTCCCACATGGAGGTCTTGGACTCCATGGGAGTAGAGGTAAGTGGATGAGAAGAGCTCTATCTCAAATAAGCTAATCCTTTTCTAACCCTAACAAATGACCTAGGGACGGAATATATAGGTGGCTGGAGGTGAGGTACGAGTGGAGGGGCAAAAGCGGTATTCCCCGACCAACTCGCAGGCAGGCCTGTGTGCACGGGCTAAGTCAGCCCCGTGTGCATGGGGTCTTTTGGCCCGTGCGCACGGGGTATCTAGGGACTCTCTGGATAGGCCGTGCGCACGGGGTCCAAAAGGGCCATGCGCACGGGGTCTTCTGAATCGTACTTCTTCTTCCTTCTGCTCGCCTCCGTCTTCCTTGCGGTCTTCCTGTCCTTCTCCTTGGACTTGGCGAGCTTCCTTCTTTCGTGCGTTCTCCTCATGGATGGTGTATTTGTACTCTTCCGCTTGGGCTCCTCCTCAAAGAATGTGTAGCTCCGCTCACACCTATGTATGCACATGAGAGAGGGGTCAAGTAGTATACCATCCTCGAAGGGTACAAGTGGACACGTGTAAAGGAGATGATTCACCTTTATATGCATGAAGTAGAAGTCACACATGCCACTTGGCGAACGAACACTTGACATGGTGATGTTCGTAGGATGCTCCACATCATAACTACCAGGGTCATGTCTATGATAGTGTGTATGGCTTCAACGGCTCCCGGCTGATCATGGTGTCATGTGGTGCACCCACCTTGCTCCTATGTGATAGTGTTGATGTTATTCATATTTAGGGGTGGAAACGGATCGGATAGTGCTCTTACCACTTCCATTTTCATATTTTCAAAACGAATAAGAATCCGAACACGGATGTTATCAGATACGGATGCAGCTCGGATGTTATACGGATACAGATACATATCAGATGTTTTCTTGATTTGGAACGGATACGAATAATATAGACATACTGCTTAAGTAAATTAGTCAATAGTTGTGTGACATGAAATAATCAACTTGTGGCATACAATAAGTCAATGATAAATAGGTTTATGAATAAATACTATTGTAATGCATAATAATTTCTAAGTTTAATCATACAAAGAGTAAAATTTGACCACTTATTTGGCTTTTATGTTGGATAATTGGAATATTGGGGTAGAATTTTGAAAATTACCTCCCATAATCTTATCTGGATACGGATATATCCACTTCCATATCCATAATTGTGTCAAAATGTCCTACCATATTTTATTTTTTATTTGTTTAATAAATTCGGATACGAATAATTTCCATTTCCATTTTGGTTCGGATGCGGATGTTTCGGATAAGAATAGGCATTTTCTCGGATACGAATATCGGATATTTCGGATTATCCGCTACCACTTTCCACCCCTATTCATATTGTCTATGATTCATATAAGCATAAGTTGACCAAGCATATTGGCGTGGATGCATGGTTGATGTGCTCCCATTTGCCAACAGCCAACTATTTGCTTCCAATATGTCTCGCCAAAGATTCAAGCTGATTTCTTCATCAAGGCTCATACTATAGAACAACATAGACTTTGTGTTCTCAAATTCAATAATTTAGATCCATTTTGAGTTCGAAAGTGTGTTAAGAGTGTTATTTAGGGCATCTCTAGTTGAAGTTCAAAACTTAACTCCCAAAAAATGGCTTTTCTAGGCTGCAATCTAATCTATCCCCAAAACGTAACTCCCTAAAGTTTCCTTCGTTGTATCTCACTTCCTTTAGCAAACTTCGAATCCATTTCAACTACTTTTCGACAACGTATTAATTCAAACATTGATTTGACCAATGCAAACATTTCAACATCATTTTAAACTTATTGTTTTCAAGTTTTAAAATTCAAACACAATAAATGGTTCGAATGAAGCAATAATGATTTTTATGAGTTAAGAATTTTGGGGGTGTTCGACTAGAGATGCTCTTAGGTGCAATGGCAGAGACAAGCATGGAGCAACTATGGCTATAGTCCTAGGCCTAGTAACAACATCGCTTGCAATTCCGGGCGGAGGGAGGGTCATCAGTGGCGGCGACGGGGCGTGGTGGCTGCGACGATGGGAGCGAAGGTGGAAGAAAGAGGGGCCGCCAGTTTTACTCAACGGCGGCGGGAGTGAGCATATTTAGGTGCGCCGTAGGGGGGGGGTAACCAAATCTATCCTCCCTTATTGGGGATCGGTTAGAAATGCCCTTAGGTGCATTTTTTTAGAACACGGTACATACACGGACGCTTATATATACGCGCATACGTTCATCCCTATAAACACACACATGCAAACCATATCCCTATGAGCACCTCCGAGAGACTGGGCCGACATGTCATCTTGAGATTGACGAAGTCATCACAGGCGCCTCGTAGTCGATAGGAACGTCTCCTACCACTGAAATAAATTCAGGAATAATGTAAGCACGAGAACTTGAACCCTAGTAGGCTGGGGATATTACTGTCCTTCTAACCATCCAACCACGGGTTGGTTCACGATGCATATCATTTATGTGTAGAAGTATATTATGCCCATTTAGCTTTGCATATCCTCTTGCTGTGCGACAGAGAGAACTGATTTGGCCATCTCTGTTTTGTTAATGGGTACATGAAAACAGCATGAATCCCTTGAACGAAATCGATCCTTGTAATTATCCAAGTGTCCATTCTCTGGTCGGTAAGTTACATGATTTATCATGTACGACGACGATGATCGAAGAACCTCTAAATCCTCCTATAATACAGCTAAGAGTAAGTCATGTCTAGTTTTTAGCATGCAGTATGTACCACTGTACTTTATAATGCCAAATTGCCAGGTTGCACATGCACTAAAACAACCTGCAAAAGCTCTTTGTCCTGAAGAAAGCTAGCCTGAAACTCATATTCTGAATGTCCATGCCTGAGGGCGTGTCCTGACATCAGAATGGCATCCTTGTTCATGCTCCTAGTCTGAGGTAATCATGCTTCTTCGTAGCGAGCTTGGGCATGACAAAGCACCGCCTGAACCGGTCCAGAGCCTTCACTCTGATCCTCTGCCGGAGCCGCCGGAGCCCGTCCATGACGGCCCTGAGACCCTTCTGCAGCTTCTTGGCCTTGCCGAGGCTGAACAGCCTTCTCTTGCTCTTCTTCCTCACTGCAAGGCAAAAGGAAAAAGGCTTGATGATCTTCTTCCTGGGACTACTCGCAGTTTAATGATTTGATGTGGTTAATTAATATCATCGGGGCACACAAATTCAGCTGCGGAACTAATCACAGCCGGCAATCTCTTTTTCATAACAGATGAGTATGAGTGAGGTTATAGTATCTACAGCTTTTCTGAATTCTGTTTGCGTAGAGAGCAGAAGTTTGCGAGTAAAATTACCTTGTAATTTCTTTTTCTCATCGCCTCCCCTTAGCCTTGCGTTTAGGATTACCTGCGGCTCAATGAACAAATAGCTTAGCACAATCACTGCAAACTTGGTTTCAGCTACGGGAGCGTCCAAATTCCAAACATTTCGACGAGTCCGATGAACACGTACAATTGTCTTTCAGAAAGTATAGAATGGAAGTATCTAAAGCTGCACGTACTAAAGTTGAGACACTTATTTTGGGACGGAGCTGATACATTTCTATTTTATTGGTTTTTACATGTGCATTTTTTTGATTGGCATAAAGATGGGGGGAGGGAGGTCCGTACCTCTGCCAAGGTCTCCTGCCGCTTCCTCATCCTGCTCTGAATGTAGTTCCGGGTGCACTGCGTCCACGGGTTGGCTGTTACCGTCAGTAAATCCAGCATGGTGACCAACACGCAGATATCACCAGCGTTCACTGGGACCCGATCGATGGAGCAAACTGACCTTGATATGGTACTTGACGTAGGCCTGGAAGTTGAGCAGGATCCACGCCGTTTTGGCGGCCCTCTTCCGCTTCACGTGCCGCTCAAAGATGTCTGCACGCACATGACATCCAGCACGTCGGAAAACTCCAACTCCAGGCGACACAAGAGGGAGCAACGCAACGTACCGAAGGAGACGAAGCCGCCGTTGGTGGTGAGGTGGTGCACGGGCTCCCCGCGCAGCTCCGGCGGCGGGATGGCCGACCAGCTGCACCTGGGCGCCCTCGCGTACGAGCTCCCGGCGTCCTGCAGCTCCTGCACCCGTACACCCAACTCAGGTCCAGATAGACAGTGTCCGGCACGGCACCCACCTGTACCCGTAGGTGGGTACTGAACCTACTACTGAGTGATGGTGTCGGGCGGGCACCCACCTGGAAGAAGGAGGTGGCGACGGCCAGGTCCGTGTCGTCCCGGAAACGCATGGGGAAGATGGCGCTTATCTTCCCCGGCTGCAATGGCCATGGCCAGCACCATCAGCGAACCAAACTACAACCGAGCTTCGTCTCCACGGGGCTCTGGCTGGGGGACGTACGTACCGTCCTGCTGACGAAGAAGGGGTCGCGGTGGTTGTACACGAGCTTGGTGGCGCCGGAGGAGCCGAGGCTCCCCAGCAGGTGCTTCAGCTGCGACCCGAGGATGACGGACTGCAGCAGCGACACCTGCCTGACGGCCCTGGCGCGGTCCTTCGGCCGGGCCAGGCCGGAGAAGTTGAGCTTCAGCGTCAGCGCGTACCCTTCTTTGGACGGCTCAACTACCTCCGCGAATTTGTGGTACATCTTCGTCGCCTCCTGCAGCGTGAACTCCGGCAGGCCGGTCGACGGCGAGGCCTCGTGGGAGAGGGAAGGCGTCGATATGGACAGGTACACGTTCTCGGGGTCCGACGCCGAAGCCTGCACACACATACATACGATCAGCTGGCAGATTGTGAGGGCACCGCTGACAACAAATACACACATGGTTTGTGAGTGACTGATTCAAGATGAGATCATGTTCACCTGTACATGGTATCGCACTGATCCGAACTCGAAGAAGGTGTGGTCCACCGGCATTGGCCTCTCGGCGCTGCAAACATCCAAGCATGAGCAAAAGACTCTGCTTCAGTCGGAATGAAATACGGATTGGAAAGATGAGCTTGCACCTTTGGAACCTCGTCAGGATTTCGACGAGCGCCCGCGACCCGCCATTGAAGAACGCCATGGTTTCACCGCCGGGGATCCACGGGCGTCGTCCCTTTATAATGGCCCTGGTGATGATGGTGGGAAAACGAAGAGGTTCTGGAGTTGTCTTGGCACGAGGCAACACCACACCAACAATTAAAGGACAAGGGTGACTATCTGACTGGTGAGACTGGAGAGCCTGAAGGGGACCTCTCCATGTTATTGGTGGACTGCTTCAGAAGCAACCTAGACACCCAAACCAGTGACCTCAGCCTCCCTTCACCCTTGCTTTGTTTCCAATGCACTCCACAATCATTCCATGCTTTTCTCCCACTGCTCTAGCACTGGATGATCAACCGCATAGCCAAATTCAGAAACTCTTGAGCACCCAAAGGCATAGAACGAAATTTCCAGGTTAAATCCACCCAACCCATGGGTCTTTTAGAGCAAACCTAATCCTACAAGTTTCACCTCTTGTTTATTTTTCCAGAAGAAATAGTAGACCAGCTGCACCAGTCGCAGTTGGTAGGTGAAACATAAGATTTTCTTTTATTAGGCAAGAAAGGTAAGAGTGTGACAACACAAAGTCACCGACGATAAAAAGAGAAGATCTTTCTTTCATTTGATTCGGTGCTCATGTTACAGCATGTCTAACGTATTCTTGATCAAAAAAGGTAGATACAATGTCAGATGGGTTGAAGAGTGCAGGATGCTATGCTATCCAAAACCCATGTATGAGGCACAACCCTGCAGCCAAATGTTGTTGCCAGGTCTAGAGCCTCAGCTTCCCTCTTACTGAAAACCTCGTCAACGGCGTCTTCGTTACATCCTTTCGGAACTTCCTTGTTGTAAACAATCAGGGATGTGCTAGAGAGATCAGCCTTGCCCAAGATAGATCCCCCTGCCGCGGCAATCAACTCATCAAGCTCAACCTTGAATGTCAGAGGATGGCCAATGAAGTAGAAGATCAACCCTGAAAACAGACTTGGTGCCTACAGAAAGAAAGATGGTCACTCAATAGCCTGTTCAGATTTTATTCTACATTTTGCTAATTTTCTCAACGAATTTCTATACAAACCTTTTGCATTGCTCGTAGTCTTCCTATACGGGGGCCATCAATCGCGCCATGGACATCAGAGCGAATCTCATAGGGCTCTTCTGGGACTGGTTTTTTAGCCTCCAGGCAAGCACTCAGCCCTAAATATCAGAAAAATGCTGTATAAGAACTTCCTTCCAAAAAGGGTGCAATGAGGGAAACCAAAGTAAATTCAGGCACAATGTCCACACAGCAAGTAATGTTCTGCTAAGCTTAATAGCCAGGATAAATACAAGACAAAGTGACCACATGTAAGCGAACTATTGTGTCTTAACATGTGCAGTGGTCAAGGAAAAGTGGGACCAATCAAGAGAACTTGGTCATCAGAGGACATGTACTTACAATTCACATTGACAACCCATTTCCCAGCAAGTATGGCCAGGAGAACCTTTCGTGTCCTACCACATGCTCCATCTTCGTTGGTATTGGCAAGCACATGAGTTACGTTTGAACTCCAGTTATTGGTTGTTGTGACGCCTGAGTGGTACTCAAACTGATCCAAGATTTCCTGTTAAGTTTCCAGAGACACCAAGACAACTTTGTTATCAGAGCAGTCACACGAGGTAATAGTATGTGAATGGTATAATCAAACAAGCAAGAATTACCTTGTCTTGATCAGAGAGGGCAGATCCACATATCACCCATTCACTTGTCGGACAAAGTGAGGTCCAAAGTTCATTCATTTCCATCGGGAATGGTGAGTTCGAATCACCAAGTACTGTTTCAGAAGATGGTCTGGCAAATTGAGGAAAGATGAAGTCCATCAAGAGACAGATGCAGATATAGCAAAATGCAGCAATAAATAACATGCACAGAGAACACACTGTTGCAGCTGGGCGGCCTTCTTGTTTTTTGAGTTCGATCTCTCACATGGCAGCCTCTTTGATGAATGGGTAGGACACAGCATAACAAACTCTCCCTAAAGCACATCACATTCATTTGATTATAGGACTTGACAAAATGTTTACCAGAAAAAGGAACTGCATTTTAACTTAATGCAGATCAAAAAAGGGATGCAGGACTTACTTCATCCCATCTGCAGCCTGAGACCCCACGGGCACATGGTAAATGGTAGCTCTTGCGGCAGCTCTTAAAAAGGCAGCCCAGTGCCGCACCTTTTAACCCACAAATACCACACTTCATCTTCGAAGAGCGGGCTAACTCAGACTCCAACTTTTTAATCATATCACCTTCAAAGTATGCTTCAGGAGCCCTGTATTGGTATTGTAAGTAATCACAACACAGATACTAGGAACAAAAGCCATAAGACAAACAAAACCACAAAAATGCAAAGTGAAATGTATGTTTTCAGTCAGAGAAGTAAGCTTTTTTGTAAATACAGAAAGATAAGCTCAAATCTTGCATGGAACATACCATTCAGCACATTTCTCATGGACATGGAGAACATTAGATTTCCATGCTTGATCATCCTTCACTAGTGCTTCATCCAGACAATGCAACAAAGGGCCAGTACACTGAGTTTTGAAAAGTACATTAGATTATGCAGTATACAAACAGTCAGTGGCATGGCTAGTCAAACAGTGGTGGGTGAATACAGCACACAGATCAAATTTTGCCCATTGTCTGACCTCGCTGATTTCGGAAGAGTGACAAAACTCGCATTTCCATGCAGCATTCATACTTGGTTGTTCTGCATTGATGTTTGCAATCACATTAGTGTCTTCCATTTCTGGAAATTCAGAAAGGTAACTAGTTAGAAACTAAATACTCCCTCCATCCCAAAATTCTTGATTTAGATTTGTCTAAATACAGATGTATCTAGTTACATTTTCGTGTTAGATACATCCATATCTAGACAAATCTAAGACAAGAATTTTGGGACGGAGGGAGTAGTACTTACTTTCACTCTGATCTGAGGATTTTTGCCTCTTCAGTCCTCTAGTACTGTCATCTGTTATATTTGGCCCTCTTTTCAAAGTACTCTGAGGAGGTGATCCGCTTGTTATCTGACAGAATGACCGGTTTCAGGAGTGAGATTTTCTATTATAAAGAGGATATACCAGATGCAAAAAGAGGGAAAACCAAATTTGCTTGTAGAAACAGTTATTACTCTGCAAAAGATAGAATATTACCAACTCTCCTTCAAGGTCATTGCTATCACATTCCAGATCCCCAGAGCCAACAGGAGTTTGAGACCCACACGGTCCTGTCTGTACAATAACCGTTGGCTCAACTGCCACATCATTAGTTCTGTTTCCTGGTGCAGGATCCATTGCTTGCACAACGCCAACATTTTCATCTGCAGGTCCAGATGCTTGGTTACATGGCAGATTTGAAGCAACCAGGTTGTGAGAACTTGTCCTTCCTGATTCTGGAGTTCCTTGAGAAGTAGCCTTTGCAACTGGCCAAAAGAAGAATTTTCCAAATCAATCAACATATTATGGTCTCACAACTAGAAGAAACCTTGTGCTTGTTATTCTGAGAGCACAAAAACAGGAATTGGTCGACAGTGTACCATGAATGGCTGGTTGAGTCCCGAGCTGCAGAGACATGCTGCTGACCGTAGAGCTTATGCTCCTCTGAATGTTCACCAATGCCTCAATTTGAGAAGCATGTCTTAAATCTGCAAGTGGTTTCGATATCAGGTGAGCAATTAGTGAAAACTCCGTAACCAAACGCCTCGGTTTACAACGATGTGTACCTTGAGGATGGTAGGCTAGCTTGCAAATGGCGCAGCTGTGGCCATTCATAGCCTGCGGAGTGGCACATTTGCTGAAAAAATTCAAGAAATTCGTCACAAGGCGATATGAGTGGAGAGAATGGCACATCGGTTAGGTTGTCAGAGTAGTAACCTGCAGCATGTGTGGCAACACGGCAGCATCGTGGGCGCGCTGAGCAACTTCAGGCTGCAAAAAATGAAAAATTGAGATCGTCGGTCGTTACAAATCATGGAAGCCAAGCTTTACCCGGACCCAAATCTAGCAAAGTTCTCTTTTTTGTATGCAAGCATTATCGGTGCTCGTATTGTACGGGATCCTCGCGAGAAGCATTAGGGTGACACGTTTCTACGGGCTTATAGCTCTAGTCAAAGCATACAAAGTTGTAGCATCGATCCGCATCTAGATCCAGAGAACTAAGATGCGGGGCGGGGGAGAAGGGAAGGGAGGGCGAGGTGGCGTACCAGACGGGGCAGGTGAGCTCCAGCTCCATCTTCTGCACGTTGAGCTTCAGCGGGTTGACGAACCTCCTCATGCCCTCCATCTCCGCCGCTCACGACCGCGCTCCTGGGCTAGCACTCTCCAGACGAAGAAGGGTTGTGCTGTGATGGCGCGAGGACGCTAGCTCTGGAGGCGGTGAAATACCCGGGGCAGCTCTGGAAATGGCGGGGAGGAAGTGGCGCCAGCGGGAAGGAGGAAATGTTTGGAGGGCGCGTGGACGCGGCTCGGAATCTGGCGCCATCCGCGCGAAATTTTCGGGCAGGGCGGCGGGGAGAGCTTCTGTGGGAAAACTGGCTGCTTTGAAGGAAGGGTGCGTAGGAATAGGATTGGCGGCGACAGCAGGAAGACCTAGCCACCAATCGCGGAGCGCGGCCTAGCAAAGCCCGGTCCACCTCCGGCGGCAGCTGATTTTATTTTTTTGAGCACCCGGCAGCAGCTTTTTTTTTTTTGAGCGGTAAACCAACACTTTATTAGATAGTTGCGAGGTTTACAGGAATAACAAGGGGATCGTGGGGAATCCCAGCCACACATGGCGGCCAGAATCTAAAGAACTAGTAGAAAATTTAGCTAGACTATGGTCTTCCCAATTCAATGCTCGTCCTTCAAAAGTGATATCGCATGCAGCAAGCTCATTTGCCCGTGTTACAATCTCCTTCACAATAACCGAGTGCCTCCCTTCGGTTCCCATCCTGATGTCCGAGACCACTGTCTTAGAATCGCATGCAATCACCATTTTGTCTACCCCGAGATCAAGAGCAAGTGAAAGTCCCTCCGGGCATGCCAAAGCTTCCAAGATAGCCGGATCAGTGATTCCGTAGACAACAAGTGCCGAGGAGCCCAGAAAAGTTCCACTGCAATCTCTGCACACAGCTGCTGCAGCACCTTTTTCACCCGTCCTGGAGAAGCCCCCATCTACATGAATCTTGACAACCCCATCCGGCGGCGCCTTCCAAGGTGGTCGTGAGCTCGCACCTGCCCTACTCGGTGCAGCCTTGTCTGTATCCGGCCTTCTCAGCGCCTCCAGCTCCGCAATAAGATTCAGCACAAATGAATGGATAGCATGCGGACTCTGTAATATACCTTCATGGATTGCCTTCCGACGAGCTGACCAAATCGACCAGAGCGTAACAACCATCTCCGTGAGATGTTTGTGTGGCAGAGTCTCAATCATTGATAGAATCCAGCTCTTTGCGTTTGGCTCTCTAGTAGTCTAAATATGGTCGACCACCTCTCCGTCAGCTAATGCCCAGACACACCTCGACATCGAGCACTCCAATAGAGAGTGCCTCCAAGAATCCTACGCCCCACACAGTTGGCATTTGTCATCGTCTGCCATCTTTCTGTCGTGCCGAACATCCTCAGTTGGTATAGAACATCTTACTAATCTCCAGAGAAAGTTGCGGACCTTACCAGGGACTTGAACCGACCAGAGCGAAGTCCACACCCTCGCCTCCTCAACATAGTTTGATCTTCCTGCATTATTTTCTAGCCAGTCCTCCCTCCTCCTCTTAGTATCTGCCAACATGCGGTAAGCCGGCCTGACAGTGAATCTACCATGCTTCTCATAATTCCATGCCCAGGTATCATCCATATTCCTAGTACACAAGGGGATGCTCCGAATTGTGTTAATGTCCGGCGCCAAAAAAGCTTGTTGTAACAGGTTCTCCCTCCAAGCGGCACTGGTATGATCTATCAATTCACTTACCAAAACTGGCGGGTCAGCTGTTAGGCATGCAATCGGCCTCATCATCACCTCATTTGGTAACCAGTTGTGTTCCCATATGAGCGTTGTATTTCCATTCCCTATTCTCCTTATAAGACCTTGGTTGAGCACATCTCTACCCTCCAATATAGCACGCCACACCTGCGGGGGTTTTGATCCCCACTCAGCCGATAAATAGTCCCGTTGGGATAATAGATAGCTTTGAGGATGTTGGTGCAGAGTGACTATGGGTTTTGTAGCAAGCGCCATGACTGTTTTGCAAGAAGAGCCAAACTGAATAGTTCAAAATCTCGAAACCCCAAACCTTCCATGAATTTTGGTTGGGTCATTACTTTCCACGAGACCCAATGAGGTTTCCGTTTCCCCTCCTTACTCCCCCACCAAAATTGTCTGATAAGCTTGTTCAAGTGTTCACATAATCCCCTTGGTAGCTTGAAGCAAGACATAGATAAAACTGGCACTGCCTGGGCAACAAATTTAACTCGACAGCAGCTGATGGAGACCTCCTATTCATTGACCTGCGCTGCGGGTAACACGCAAACGCGCACCCCCGCACGCTTTTGGGCCAGCCCATGCACGGGGCGGGCGTCCTGTTTTTTTGTTTGTTCTTGGCTTTGTAAAACAAAGTGCTTCATTATTAAAAAATATGTTCAGGGTTTCACCAACAATCGAATTTAAAAATCTTCACCAATTTTAAAGATGTTGTCAGATTTTGAAAATGTGGAAAATAATGTTATTGAATTCATAAATTGTTTCCAATTTTCAAAAATGTTTGTCAATTTCAAAAATGTTCCCGAATTTGAAAAAAATGTGAATTTAAAAAAAAACATGGATTCAGAAAACATTCATCGTTTTAAAAAATATGTTCATGGATTTCAGAAAAAATATGAATTAGAAAACGTTCACAATTTTGAAAAATATTCAAGATTTCAAAAAATGTTCCTGGATTTTTAAAAGAATGTGATTTGTTTTGAAAAATCATGATTTCGAAAAATATTCATGAGTTTTAGAAAAATGTTCATGGATTCCAGAAAATGTTCGCAATTTCAAAAACAAATTCATGACTTGTAAAAATGTTATATGAATTCAAAAATATCCGCATTTCAAAAGTTGTTGAGAATTCTAAAACAGTTCATGATTTGAAAAATGTTTGTGAATGTGGCAAAAAGTTCACAATTTCAAAAAATAACATGAATTTGTAAATACATGTTCATGATTTCAAAAAAATGTTCATGGTTTCAAAAAATCACAATTAAAATAATGTTCATGATTCCGAAAAAAATGTTCACGATTTCAAAAGGCATTAGCTAATTTGAAAGATATTAACAAGATGAAAAAGAACAAGAGAAATAAAAAAGGAAAAGAAACATGAAATAAAAAACGAAAAATAAAAATAAAAATAAAAAATGGTACACACTACTTGGATCGGCCCAAATTCCTGTAGCCATCACCGGCGGGTGCATGTTTGGTCGACAAGCTTCAACCTACGCGATAAATAGGAACCACCAACTGATGTGTCAACAGAGCTGGCTACCTGGGTCGCGCCACGCATACCCGGCATGTGATGGGTCCACACGGCACGTGGCTAAGTGGGATGTGCTTGGGCCTCCACGCGAGGGCCGCGTGACGGCACCACGTGACCAGTTTATTTTTATATTTTTTTATATTTATAGCAAAAAGTAGGCCCAACTGACCAAAGATGGCATAAGAACAAGCTAGCCGGCCCGAAAAGCAAGTGGCCCGTTAGGACTAAACGTGTCGCGAGCTGGCCCGTTTAAACATGTGTCCTGCCTGGGCTTAGTGGCGAGAGTGCTGGCACGACACGACTCACTTATAAACATGCCCACGCGGACCTTGTCATGCGTGACACATTAGCATGGGCTCGATTGTGTCATGCCAGCCCCACTTGAGCAGGTTGTGTGTCACTCGTGTCATGTCTTTCTCAGAAAATGTAGTGTCATGTTTTTTGTTTTAGATCTATAAAATGTCATTATTATTCATGGAATAACTAATTTGGAATGAATTTGGTGAAAAATGAAAATGTTGGGTCTGTTCTTTTTTGTGGAAAAGGCACAATGTCAAATACATTGTATAAACAAGCCCGTACAAGAATAAGAAATTACATTCAAATCCTTGAAATAAACAACAATATTTTCCTTCTGCATCTCTTGTTGCCGTCTCTTCGCCCCCGCCTTACTGGAGCAACCTTATTGAAACTCGGGAGGTCACCAATGTAGACCAAAAGACGTCGGCAACTGCGATATGAGCATATCACCGTCCCGGAGAAGTTGGTGCCGAGAAGGGACATAGGAAAAAATGTTACCAAGAAAATAGATTATGGATGTCCTTGCATTGCACCCAATTCTTCAAGTCATACTTTAGTTCCGTACAGAGTTCTAGTATGCATACATTTGAAATGTTTTCTCTATATGAGGCTATTAGGGGGCGACTGCTCATCCCCTCAAACCGTCAGCTTCGTCACGGGTTCCCCTAGCCTCTATTGGCCATTGCGTGTGTGGAAGGATGAGGGGCCCTCTATTTGAGTGTTTGGGCCAGTGGCGGAGCTAGAGAGGAAGTTCATGGGGTTAAATGGTAAAACATGTGGACTTGAGGGGGCTAATTACTTCTTCGTCGCTTGTGAAGTTTGGGCAGCGACGCCATGAAGATGAGAATAATGGTTCCTCGATTTTCCCATGTAGATGTCCTTCCTCGGAGTGGCTTCGACGAGTCATGGTGTCGACCGTATGGTACTTGGCCTGGCGTGATTAGCTACTGATCACGATGGTGGCATCGAGCGAAGGGCACTCGGCTTCATCGGCAAACTTGTGGGGATTGGGCCCCCCTTCTCTGTCTAGCCGGAGTTGGGACTGTCTTTTGGCCCTTCTCATTTTTCAGCTCTCTTGGGGCGACGTTCTATCGAAATCATTGTCGTCGGCGCCTTCTGGTCTAAATTGACAACTCATTGGATGTTACTTCTACAGACTATTGGGTTTCAACTGAATTACTCCTCTGAGATGGAGGCCCAGAGACGGGAACGCGTTTTGGTCATGATGTGTCGCTGGTGGATGCACAAGGAAGACGATGAATTCATAGAGGACTTGACTCTATTTTTTTACTATTGTAAGGAAGATCTTGTAAGGGGTGATTTTATTTAACATGTGGCCTTCGGTCTTTTCTGCAAAGAAAAGATTGGTAGAAAGTTTTTTATTTCTTAGTTGTAGAGAGACCATCTCGTTTCCAACTCATCATTTTCATTCAATTTTCTTGTTTTTCGCCAATGTGTTTCCACTTGCCCTATTTTTCCCCAGCCATGCACACCAACTCCTTTGCTTCATAACCACATGATATATGTCCTCCCATGACCCATTGTGGTTCTCGTTGAGCTTTTCATAACCACTTCTTTGTTTTTTTAAACCCAACATCCTAGTCATGCAAAACATTATGGAGTTGTTGATCTCTCGAGTACAAACCATGGCTTCAACTTTATCTCAGCAATATCAAGCTGCTCCTTCCTAATGCTCACTTTTGCGCTTATGTTGTAGTTGGTCGATCTTTTAGGCCGTTGGTAGTAGGTTTTTGGCATGCGTGCCTATTATTGTAAAACTATTTATGTCGGTTGATTCCCAATGGGGATGCTGCTACTTCTATTATATTCTGCTGGTTGTGTACTTTGCCTGGTGGCTTTATTTATAAAGTCATGTGTGTGCCTTTTCTCTAAAAAAATACATCCTCATGAAACCAGTAAGCTTCAAAGCAAGATGAATCTTCCTGCCTACCCCTCCCCGCATCTTGAGGAACAGTATTTAGTGCTCATAAATGATCGTAGGTGGTTGGAGTGATTAAACTCCATATTCATATTTATCTATTCATAATTGTTTGATCCAATTCTTTTGGCCTTCCTCTTCTCTAGGTGAAAACATCATCAATATAATCGACGACATATAATCCACTATCACTCAAGGTTTCACAAAAAGCATATATATATTATTTTAATCACATCCTCCTTTTGATGGACTGTTTTCTTTAAAACCCCATAATCAGCCATGGCAAATTTTAGTGTCCATGCAAAAATGGCTTTTGTCCATTTTTAGTTTTCATGAAATTTCAATACAAAGCAATGAACTACTATTTGTTGTCTTGTTCTTACTCTATCATGACATCAATAAAGGTTGGCCACAAAATATTGGTTGACATATCATTTCCCTTTTCAAACAAAATAACCCTCGTTCCACCATCACCATTGATACTTCTCTGGACTATTTAACATGCCATATTCATCATTCATTACAAATTAGTTTATTGGCTTTTAGCACACTATCAAAGTATTCCTGAGGTTGAGATCTTTATCGTCAGAGGATCAATCATGATCACCTCCCTTGACTTGATGGGACTAGACATAGTGTTCTCTAGGTGTTCATTTTTCAGGGAGGTATTATCCAATATTAGATCTACCTCATCCCCGCATTTTTACTCTCCCCGATAGTGGACATGCACACCCCGAGTCCTTGTCATCATGATCAAGAGACACAACCACTTTTGGCAAATACATGTGTGCTTGCCAAGTCTCTTTATCGTCAAGCCTCTTTGATGTAGTTTCATTGCCTAGTCACCTCATGGATAGAAAAAGTTGGGTTGCATACAAGCCATGATTGCATCATACTACCTGGATTGTGGATCTTTTTTGTGCCTGATATATTCTTCTTGTCCTTCACCCGCTGCAGTGAGAGGGTGACTTCTAGTTCTTACTTTCCACCTAATTAGTTGAACCATCATTTTGCTCTTATGAGTTGAAGAGAAACCTTGGAAGCACGTCAGATCCATGTCACCAATTTTCCCATGATATGTTTTTCGCCAATGAGTTCCCTCGTGCTCTAGTTTTTTTCCTAATTTTGTATGCCAATTCCTTGTTATCTTTGTTATCATTTGGCATGAGTTCGTGCATCACCCATTGAAGTTCTCTTTGAGGTTGTCATAATAACTACATAGGATTTTATTCCAAAACCCTAACATACTAGATTTGTGCATGGGAGTAGACCTAACTTGGATAGTATTCCACCCCTCATGGTCATGCAAGGACGATTATTCACACGCGCGCCACACCACCTCATTAAATCCATCCCCACAAACTAGCAAGCTTCAAAGCATCACGAATTGTCCCACATACCACCCATCTCGAGGAATAAGTAATATTCAATTTTCATTAACGATGATTGGTGGTCACTATGATTAAACTCCATATGCATATCCACTCCAACTATTTTCTTGTCATTCCTCTTCTCTAAGTGAAGACGCCGCCAATATAATGAGACAATATCTGTTCCAAAATCAATCAAACTTCTGCAAAATACCTGCATACACTTTGTGACCCACCCTCATTTTCCTGGATTATTTCATCAAGGACACCATAATCCAACCAAGGAAAATCACAAAAGTCCATCCAAGTCAGTTCAGTGAGGACACATTGTATCTGACATAATTGATTGTCGCCCCCAAATAAGGAGGTTGTCATGAGAACATAGCAAGGACATATCCTCGCCTTTGTTTACCCCCTCCGAAAGGTGTCAAAGGACATTGCAGATTTTTGGGACAAACACGACTTATTCTAATGCTACAAGACCACGGCAGAAACTTCAAACCATAGCATGCCGTGAAAGACGAAATGGAGCATCCTTTAATATGTGTGATTATTTAGATGCATGTTGCACCACCTCATTAAATCCATCCTGACGAACTAGCAAGCTTTAAGCAGCGTGAAACCTCCTGCCTATCATACCGCCCATAGGAAGACTATTTAGTGCTCATTAATGATTTTTAGTGGTTGGACTGAGTAAACTACATATTAATATCCGCTCCACTATTTATAACCGTGTGATCCAACCGTTACCTTGTCCTTTTCCTCTTCTCTGGGTGAAAACATCACCAATATAAACCAACAACATCTAATCGCGACCACTCGAAGTTTCCTATAAAAACTTGCATGCACTGTTTAAGTCCCACCACCCTTTTCATGGCGTATTTCATTAATATCCCCATAACCAACCATGGCGAATCACAATGTCCATGCAAAAAAATTGTTATTTGTCTTTTTTCCATGAACTCTCAAATACAAACTATTGATTTGCTATAAAATCATGTTGTTGCTCCATTCAAACATCAATAAAAGGTTAGCTACAAAGTAGAAGTTGACTTGTTGCTTCCCTTTTTTTGGAAACGCCTCCCCTTGCATTAATTAATTAACTATTTTTCACAACCGTTCCTTACAGCATACACCACGCATGGCGGAAAACTATTAGAAGGACAACCATCCGATCTCCTATCAAAGCTAAATCTAGCAATCACATGAGCCACCATATTAGCTTGATGATTAATCTTCGAAAGCTTAAAGCTTAATCTTGTTGTTTCCTTTTGAATAGAAGGACCCCTAGTTTACCGTTACTTGCCAAGACTATTTAACTCCACACTCATCATCCGTTGCAAAATGGTCTACCGGTTATATATTGAGGTGTGTCTCCAACCCACAACCTTGGGATGGCAAAACGTCGGGACATACAGAAGTACAAAAAATCTTGAAGCATTCCCCAGGTTGAGGTTTTCAGTGTGGACGGATCAATCATGATCACTCGCCTTTATTTTGAAGGGGGGATAGACAGTGTCCTCTTAGGTACTCATTTTCTAGAGAAGTATAATCCCTTTGCTAGATCAACCTTGCTCCTTGATATGCCTCCAATGTATCTATAATTTATGAAGTATTAATTTCATGTTTAAAATAATTTTATATGGTTCTGGTATGATTTGAATGGAACTAACCTGGACTGGCGCTGTTTTCAGCAGAACTACCATGTTGTTGTTTTTGTGCAGAAATAAAAATTCTCGGAATGGGCTGGAAATTTATGGTGATCTTTTATGGTCCAAAAGAGACCCCCGAAGCTTCGTGGAAGAGACAGATGAGCCACGAGGATGCGACAAGCCTAGTAGGCGCGCCCTGGGGGACAGGGAGGGTCTGCCGAGCTTTTCACTCCCTCGTGGGCCCCCTTGACGTGAAACCAACGCCAAAAATTCCTATAAATACCAAAAAACAGAAAGAAACCTAGAACTTCCACTCCGCCGCCATAAGCCTCTGTACCGAAGCGATCTCATCTGGAGGCCTTCTCTAGCATCCTACCGGAGGGGGACATCATCACCGGAGGTCATCTTCATCATCTCGTCAGTCTCCATGATGAGGAGGGAGTAATTCACCCTCGGGGTTGAGGGTATGTACCAGTAGTTATGTGTTTGATCTTGCTACCTCTTGAGCACTGCGTTGGTTTTCCCTTGAAGAGGAAAGGGTGATGCAGTAAAGTAGCGTAAGTATTTCCCTCAGTTTTTGAGAACCAAGGTATCAATCCAGTAGGAGACCACGCTCGAGTCCCACGCACCTACACAAACAAATAAGAACCTCGCAACCAACGCGATAAAGGGGTTGTCAATCCCTTCACGGTCACTTACGAGAGTGAGATCTGATAGATATGATGAGATAATATTTTTGGTATTTTTATGATAAAGAGAAATAAAGATGCAAAGTAAAATAAACGGCGCCAGAAATAGTTGTTGTCGGGAGATTAATATGATGGAAAATAGACCCGGGGGCCATAGGTTTCACTAGTGGCTTCTCTCAAGATAGCATAAGTATTACAGTGGGTAAACGAATTACTGTCGAGCAATTGATAGAACTGAGCATAGTTATGAGAATATCTAGGTATGATCATATATATAGGCATCATGTCCGTGACAAGTAGACCGACTCTACTACTATTACTCCACACATCGACCGCTATCCAGCATGCATCTAGAGTACTAAGTTCACAAGAACAGAGTAACGCTTTAAGCAAGATGACATGATGTAGAGGGATAAACTCATGCAATATGATATAAACCCCATCTTTTTATCCTCGATGGCAACAATACAATACGTGCCTTGCTGCCCCTGCTGTCATTGGGAAAGTACACCGCAAGATTGAACCCAAAGCTAAGCACTTCTCCCATTGCAAGAAAGATCAATCTAGTAGGCCAAACCAAACTGATAATTCGAAGAGACTTGCAAAGATAACCAATCATACATAAAAGAATTCAGAGGAGATTCAAATATTGTTCATAGATAAACTTGATCATAAACCCACAATTCATCGGATCTCGACAAACACACCGCACAAGAAGATTACATCGAATAGATCTCCAAGAAGATCGAGGAGAACTTTGTATTGAGATCCAAAGAGAGAGAAGAAGCCATCTAGCTAATAACTATGGACCCGAAGGTCTGAGGTAAACTACTCACACATCATCGGAGAGGCTATGGTGTTGATATAGAAGCCCTCCGTGATGAATGCCCCCTCCGGCGGAGCGCCGGAAAAGGCCCCAAGATGGGATCTCACGGTACAGAAGGTTGCGGCAGTGGAAATAGGGTTTTGGCTTCGTATATTATGTTTCTAGGGTATATGGGTATATATAGGAGGAAGAAGTACGTCGGTGGAGCAACGAGGGGCCCACGAGGGTGGAGGGCGCGCCCAGGGGGGTAGGCGCGGCCCCCTACCTCGTGGCTTCCTCGTTTGTTGCTTGACGTCCACTCCAAGTCCTCTGCATCACGTTTGTTCCGAAAATCACGTTCCCGAAGGTTTCATTCCGTTTGGACTCCGTTTGATATTCTTTTTCTGCGAAACATTGAAATAGGCAAAAAACAGCAATTTGGGCTGGGCCTCCGATTAATAGGTTAGTCCCAAAAATAATATAAAAGTGTATAATAAAGCCCATTAATCATCCAAAAACAAATATAATATAGCATGGACCAATAAAAAATTATAGATACGTTGGAGACGTATCAAGCATCTCCAAGCTTAATTCCTGCTCGTCCTCGAGTAGGTAAATGATAAAAACAGAATTTTTGATGTGGAATGCTACTTAGCATAATTTTCAATGTAACCCTCTTAATTGTGGTATGAATATTCAGATCCGAAAGATTCAAGATAAAAGTTTAATATTGACATAAAAGTAATAATACTTCAAGCATACTAACTAAGCAATTATGTCTTCTCAAAATAACATGGCCAAAGAAAGTTCATCCCTACAAAATCATATAGTTTGGCCATGCTCCATTTTCATCACACAAGAATGCTCTCATCATGCACAACCCCGATGACAAGCCAAGCAATTGTTTCATACTTTAGTAATCTCAAACTTTTTTCAACTTTCACGCAATACATGAGCGTGAGCCATGGATATAGCACTATGGGTGGAATAGAATATAATGATGGGGGTTATGTGGAGAAGACAAAAAAGGAGAAAGTCTCACATCAAAGCAGCTGATCAACGGGCTATGGAGATGCCCATCAGTTGATGTTAATGTGAGGAGTAGGGATTGCCATGCAACAGATGCACTAGAGCTATAAATGTATGAAAGCCCAACAAAAGAAACTAAGTGGGTGTGCATCCAACTTGCTTGCTCACGAAGACCTAGGGCATTTGAGGAAGCCCATTGTTGGAATATACAAGCCAAGTTCTATAACGGAAAAAATTCCCACTAGTATATGAAAGTGACAAAACAAGAGACTCTCTATCATAAAGATCATGGTGCTACTTTGAAGCACAAGTATGGGAAAAGATAGTAGCATTGCCCCTTTTTTCTTTTCTTTTTTTTGGCCTTTCTTCTTTTTATTTTGGCCTTTCTTTTTTTTGGGTAAATGCTCTATGAATGATGATCATCACACTTCTATTTATTTACAACTCAATGATTACAACTCGATACTAGAACAAAGTATGACTCTATATGAATGCCTTTGGCGGTGTACCGGGAAGGACAATGAATCAAGAGTGACATGTATGAAATAATATGCATGGTGTCTTTGCCACAAATACGATGTCAACTACATGATCATGCAAGGCAATATGAAAATGATGAACGTGTCATGATAAACGGAACGGTGGAAAGTTGCATGGCAATATATCTCGGAATGGCTATGGAAATGCCATAATAGGTAGGTATGGTGGCTGTTTTGAGGAAGATATAAGGAGGCTTATGTGTGATATTGTTGGGAATCGTAGCATAATTTTAAAATTTTCCTACGCTCACCAAGATGCATCTATGGAGTATACTAGCAACGAGGGGAAAGGAGTGCATCTACATACCCTTGTAGATCGCGAGCGGAAGCATTCCAATGAACGTGGATGACGGAGTCGTACTCGCCGTGATCCAAATCACCGATGACCGAGTGCCGAACGGACGGCACCTCCACGTTCAACACACGTACGGTGCAGCGACGTCTCCTCCTTCTTGATCCAGCAAGGGGGAAGGAGAGGTTGATGGAGATCCAGCAGCACGACGGCGTGGTGGTGGATGTAGCGGGATGCCGGCAGGGCTTCGCCGAGCATATACGAGAGAGAGAGGTGTTGCAGGGGGAGAGGGAGGCGCCCAAGGCTGTAGGTTGCTGCCCTCCCTCCCCCCCTTTATATAGGCCCCCTGGGAGGAGGGGGGCGCCGGCCAGATCCCATCTAGGGTGGGGGGCGGCGGCCAAAGGGGGGGAAGGGGTGCCTTGCCCCCCAAGGCAAGTGGGAAGCCCCCCACCCTAGGGTTCCCAACCCTAGGCGCATGGGGGGAGGCCCATGGCGGGCGCCCAGCCCACTAGGGGCTGGTTCCCTTACCACTTCAGCCCACGGGACCCTCCGGGATAGGTGGCCCCACCCGGTGGACCCCCGGGACCCTTCCGGTGGTCCCGGTAGAATACCGGTAACCCCCGAAACTTTCCCGGTGGCCGAAACTTGACTTCCTATATATAATTCTTCACCTCCAGACCATTCCGGAACCTCTCGTGACGTCCGGGATCTCATCCGGGACTCCGAACAACTTTCGGATTTCCGCATACATATATCTCTACAACCCTAGCGTCACCGAACCTTAAGTGTGTAGACCCTACGGGTTCGGGAGACATGCAGACATGACCGAGACGCCTCTCCGGTCAATAACCAACAGCGGGATCTGGATACCCATGTTGGCTCCCACATGTTCCACGATGATCTCATCGGATGAACCACGGTGTCGAGGATTCAATCAATCCCGTATACAATTCCCTTTGTCAATCGGTATGTTACTTGCCCGAGATTCGATCGTCGGTATCCCAATACCTTGTTCAATCTCGTTACCGGCAAGTCTCTTTACTCGTACCGCAATGCATGATCCCGTGACTAACGCCTTAGTCACATTGAGCTCATTATGATGATGCATTACCGAGTGGGCCCAGAGATACCTCTCCGTCACACGGAGTGACAAATCCCAGTCTCGATCCGTGCCAACCCAACAGACACTTTCGGAGATACCCGTAGTGCACCTTTATAGTCACCCAGTTACGTTGTGACGTTTGGCACACCCAAAGCACTCCTACGGTATCCGGGAGTTGCACGATCTCATGGTCTAAGGAAAAGATACTTGACATTGGAAAAGCTCTAGCAAACGAAACTACACGATCTTTTATGCTATGCTTAGGATTGGGTCTTGTCCATCACATCATTCTCCTAATGATGTGATCCCGTTATCAATGACATCCAATGTCCATAGTCAGGAAACCATGACTATCTGTTGATCAACGAGCTAGTCAACTAGAGGCTTACTAGGGACACGTTGTGGTCTATGTATTCACACATGTATTACGATTTCCGGACAATACAATTATAGCATGAACAATAGACAATTACCATGAACAAAGAAATATAATAATAACCATTTATTATTGCCTCTAGGGCATATTTCCAACAGTCTCCCACTTGCACTAGAGTCAATAATCTAGTTACATTGTGATGAATCGAACACCCATTGCGTCCTGGTGTTGATCATGTTTTGCTCTAGGGAGAGGTTTAGTCAACGGATCTGCTACATTCAGGTCCGTATGTACTTTACAAATATCTATGTCTCCATTTTGAACACTTTCACGAATGGAGTTGAAGCGACGCTTGATATGCCTGGTCTTCCTGTGAAACCTGGGCTCCTTCGCAAGTGCAATAGCTCCAGTGTTGTCACAGAAGAGAGTCATCGGGCCCGACGCATTGGGAATCACCCCTAGGTCGGTAATGAACTCCTTCATCCAGACTGCTTCCTGTGCTGCCTCCGAGGCTGCCATGTACTCCGCTTCACATGTAGATCCCGCCACGACGCTTTGCTTGCAACTGCACCAGCTTACTGCTCCTCCATTCAAAATATACACGTATCCGGTTTGTGACTTCGAGTCATCCAGATCTGTGTCGAAGCTAGCGTCGACGTAACCCTTTACGACGAGCTCTTCGTCACCTCCATAAACGAGAAACATATCCTTAGTCCTTTTCAGGTACTTTAGGATATTCTTGACCGCTGTCCAGTGTTCCATGCCGGGATTACTTTGGTACCTTCCTACCAAACTTACGGCAAGGTTTACATCAGGTCTGGTACACAGCATGGCATACATAATAGACCCTATGGCCGAGGCATAGGGGATGACACTCATCTTTTCTATATCTTCTGCCGTGGTCGGGCATTGAGCCGTGCTCAATTGCACACCTTGCAATACAGGCAAGAACCCCTTCTTGGACTGATCCATATTGAACTTCTTCAATATCTTGTCAAGGTATGTACTCTGTGAAAGACCAATGAGGCGTCTTGATCTATCTCTATAGATCTTGATGCCTAATATATAAGCAGCTTCTCCAAGGTCCTTCATTGAAAAACACTTATTCAAATAGGCCTTTATACTTTCCAAGAATTCTATATCATTTCCCATCAATAATATGTCATCCACATATAATATGAGAAATGCTACAGAGCTCCCACTCACTTTCTTGTAAACACAGGCTTCTCCATAAGTCTGTGTAAACCCAAACGCTTTGATCATCTCATCAAAGCGAATGTTCCAACTCCGAGATGCTTGCACCAGCCCATAGATTGAGCGCTGGAGCTTGCATACTTTGTTAGCATTCTTAGGATCGACAAAACCTTCCGGCTGCATCATATACAACTCTTCCTTAAGGAAGCCGTTAAGGAATGCCGTTTTGACGTCCATCTGCCATATCTCATAATCATAGTATGCGGCAATTGCTAACATGATTCGGACGGACTTCAGCTTCGCTACGGGTGAGAAAGTCTCATCGTAGTCAACCCCTTGAACTTGTCGATAACCCTTAGCGACAAGTCGAGCCTTATAGATGGTCACATTACCATCCGCGTCTGTCTTCTTCTTAAAGATCCATTTGTTTTCTATGGCTCGCCGATCATCGGGCAAGTCAGTCAAAGTCCATACTTCGTTTTCATACATGGATCCTATCTCGGATTTCATGGCTTCTAGCCATTTGTCGGAATCCGGGCCCGCCATCGCTTCTTCATAGTTCGAAGGTTCACCGTTGTCTAACAACATGATTTCCAGGACAGGGTTGCCGTACCACTCTGGTGCGGAACGTGTCCTTGTGGACCTACGAAGTTCAGTAACTTGATCCGAAGCTTCATGATCATCATCATTAACTTCCTCCCCAGTCGGTGTAGGCACCACAGGAACATTTTCCCGCGCTGCGCTACTTTCCGGTTCGGAAGGGGTGACTATCACC
The DNA here is from genome assembly GCF_018294505.1 of Triticum aestivum. NCBI lineage: Eukaryota > Viridiplantae > Streptophyta > Magnoliopsida > Poales > Poaceae > Triticum > Triticum aestivum. The sequence goes on along the minus strand of NC_057799.1, from coordinate 488,025,628 downwards.
TCATCAAGTTCCACTTTCCTCCCACTCAATTCTTTCGAGAGAAACTCCTTCTCCAGAAAGGACCCGTTCTTGGCAACGAAGATCTTGCCTTCGGATCTGAGGTAGAAGGTATACCCAATAGTTTCCTTAGGGTATCCTATGAAGACGCATTTCTCCGACTTGGGTTCGAGCTTTTCAGGTTGAAGTTTCTTGACATAAGCATCGCATCCCCAAACTTTTAGAAACGACAGCTTAGGTTTCTTCCCAAACCATAATTCATACGGTGTCGTCTCAACGGATTTCGACGGAGCCCTATTTAAAGTGAATGCGGCAGTCTCTAAAGCATAGCCCCAAAATGAGAGCGGTAAATCGGTAAGAGACATCATAGATCGCACCATATCCAATAGAGTGCGATTACGACGTTCGGACACACCATTTCTCTGAGGTGTTCCAGGCGGCGTGAGTTGTGAAACTATTCCACATTTCCTTAAGTGTGTACCAAATTCGTGACTTAAATATTCTCCACCACGATCTGATCGTAAGAATTTTATTTTCCTGTCACGTTGATTCTCAACTTCACTCTGAAATTCCTTGAACTTTTCAAAGGTTTCAGACTTGTGTTTCATTAGGTAGACATACCCATATCTACTTAAGTCATCAGTGAGAGTGAGAACATAACGATATCCTCCGCGAGCCTCAACACTCATTGGACCGCACACATCGGTATGTATGATTTCCAATAAGTTGGTTGCTCGCTCCATTGTTCCGGAGAACGGAGTCTTGGTCATCTTACCCATGAGGCATGGTTCGCACGTGTCAAATGATTCGTAATCAAGAGACTCCAAAAGTCCATCTGCATGGAGCTTCTTCATGCGCTTGACACCAATGTGACCAAGGCGGCAGTGCCACAAGTATGTGGGACTATCGTTATCAACTTTACATCTTTTGGTATTCACACTATGAACATGTGTAACATCACGTTCGAGATTCATCAAAAATAAACCATTGACCAGCGGGGCATGACCATAAAACATATCTCTCAAATAAATAGAACAACCATTATTCTCGGATTTAAATGAGTAGCCATCTCGAATTAAACGAGATCCAGATACAATGTTCATGCTCAAAGCTGGCACTAAATAACAATTATTGAGGTTTAAAACTAATCCCGTGGGTAGATGCAGAGGTAGCGTGCCGACGGCGATCACATCGACCTTGGAACCATTCCCGACGCGCATCGTCACCTCGTCCTTCGCCAGTCTCCGTTTATTCCGTAGTTCCTGTTTTGAGTTACAAATATGAGCAACCGCACCGGTATCAAATACCCAGGAGCTACTACGAGTACTGGTAAGGTACACATCAATTACATGTATATCACATATACCTTTGGTGTTGCCGGCCTTCTTCTTGTCCGCTAAGTATTTGGGGCAGTTCCGCTTCCAGTGACCACTTCCCTTGCAATAAAAGCACTCAGTCTCGGGCTTGGGTCCATTCTTTGACTTCTTCCCAGTAACTGGCTTACCGGGCGCGGCAACTCCCTTGCCGTCCTTCTTGAAGTTCTTCTTACCCTTGCCCTTCTTGAACTTAGTGGTTTTATTCACCATCAACACTTGATGTTCTTTTCTGATCTCCCCTTCCGCTGATTTCAGCATTGAATATACCTCAGGAATGGTCTTTTCCATCCCCTGCATATTGTAGTTCATCACAAAGCTCTTGTAGCTTGGTGGAAGCGACTGGAGGATTCTGTCAATGACCGCGTCATCCGGGAGATTAACTCCCAGCTGAGACAAGCGGTTGTGCAACCCAGACATTCTGAGTATGTGCTCACTAACAGAACTATTCTCCTCCATTTTACAGCTGAAGAACTTGTCGGAGACATCATATCTCTCGACCCGGGCATGAGCTTGAAAAACCAGTTTCAGCTCCTCGAACATCTCATATGCTCCATGTTTCTAAAAACGCTTTTGGAGACCCGGTTCTAAGCTGTAAAGCATGCCGCACTGAACGAGGGAGTAATCATCAGCACGTGATTGCCAAGCGTTCATAACGTCTTGGTTTCTGGGATTGGTGCATCACCTAGCGGTGCTTCTAAGACATAATCTTTCTTGGCTACTATGAGGATGATCCTCAGGTTCCGGACCCAGTCCGTATAGTTGCTGCCATCATCTTTCAGCTTGGTTTTCTCTAGGAACGCGTTGAAATTGAGGACAACGTTGGCCATTTGATCTACAAGACATAGTGTAAAGATTTTAGACTAAGTTCATGATAATTAAGTTCATCTAATCAAATTATTTAATGAACTCCCACTCAGATAGACATCCCTCTAGTCATCTAAGTGAAACATGATCCGAGTTAACTAGGCCGTGTCCGATCATCACGTGAGACGGACTAGTCAAGATCGGTGAACATCTCCATGTTGATCGTATCTTCTATACGACTCATGCTCGACCTTTCGGTCCTCCGTGTTCCGAGGCCATGTCTGTACATGCTAGGCTCGTCAAGTCAACCTAAGTGTATTGCGTGTGTTCCGAGGCCATGTCTGTACATGCTAGGCTCGTCAACACCCGTTGTATGCGAACGTTAGAATCTATCACACCCGATCATCACGTGGTGCTTCGAAACAACGAACCTTCGCAACGGTGCACAGTTAGGGTGAACACTTTCTTGAAATTATCATAAGGGATCATCTTACTTACTACCGTCGTTCTAAGCAAATAAGATGCAAAAACATGATAAACATCACATGCAATCAAATAGTGACATGATATGGCCAATATCATTATGCTCCTTTGATCTCCATCTTCGGGGCACCATGATCATCTTCGTCACCGGCATGACACCATGATCTCCATCATCATGATCTCCATCATTGTGTCTTCATGAAGTCGTCACGCCAACGATTACTTCTACTTCTATGGCTAACGCGTTTAGCAACAAAGTAAAGTAAATTACATGGCGTTATTCAATGACACGCAGGTCATACAAAATAATAAAGACAACTCCTATGGCTCCTGCCGGTTGTCATACTCATCGACATGCAAGTCGTGATTCCTATTACAAGAATATGATCAATCTCATACATCACATATATCATTCATCACATCTTCTGGCCATATCACATCACATAGCACTTGCTGCAAAAACAAGTTAGACGTCCTCTAATTGTTGTTGCAAGTTTTTACGTGGTTTGTAGGTTTCTAGCAAGAACGTTTCTTACCTACGTATGACCACAACGTGATTTGCCAATTTCTATTTACCCTTCATAAGGACCCTTTTCATCGAATCCGTTCCGACTAAAGTAGGAGAGACAGACACCCGCTAGCCACCTTATGCAACTAGTGCATGTCAGTCGGTGGAACCTGTCTCACGTAAGCGTACGTGTAAGGTCGGTCCGGGCCGCTTCATCCTACAATGCCGCCGAAACAAGAAACGACTAGTAGCGGCAAGAAGAATTGGCAACATCAACGCCCACAACTTCTTTGTGTTCTACTCGTGCATAGTAACTACGCATAGGCCTGGCTCATGATGCCACTGTTGGGAATCGTAGCATAATTTTAAAATTTTCCTACGCTCACCAAGATGCATCTATGGAGTATACTAGCAACGAGGGGAAAGGAGTGCATCTACATACCCTTGTAGATCGCGAGCGGAAGCGTTCCAATGAACGTGGATGACGGAGTCGTATTCGCCGTGATCCAAATCACCGATGACCGAGTGCCGAACGGACGGCACCTCCGCGTTCAACACACGTACGGTGCAGCGACGTCTCCTCCTTCTTGATCCAGCAAGGGGGAAGGAGAGGTTGATGGAGATCCAGCAGCACGACGGCGTGGTGGTGGATGTAGCGGGATGCCGGCAGGGCTTCGCCGAGCATATACGAGAGAGAGAGGTGTTGCAGGGGGAGAGGGAGGCGCCCAAGGCTGTAGGTTGCTGCCCTCCCTCCCCCCCTTTATATAGGCCCCCTGGGAGGAGGGGGGCGCCGGCCAGATCCCATCTAGGGTGGGGGGCGGCGGCCAAAGGGGGGGAAGGGGTGCCTTGCCCCCCAAGGCAAGTGGGAAGCCCCCCACCCTAGGGTTCCCAACCCTAGGCGCATGGGGGAGGCCCATGGGGGGCGCCCAGCCCACTAGGGGCTGGTTCCCTTACCACTTCAGCCCACGGGACCCTCCGGGATAGGTGGCCCCACCCGGTGGACCCCCGGGACCCTTCCGGTGGTCCCGGTAGAATACCGGTAACCCCCGAAACTTTCCCGGTGGCCGAAACTTGACTTCCTATATATAATTCTTCACCTCCAGACCATTCCGGAACCTCTCGTGACGTCCGGGATCTCATCCGGGACTCCGAACAACTTTCGGGTTTCCGCATACATATATCTCTACAACCCTAGCGTCACCGAACCTTAAGTGTGTAGACCCTACGGGTTCGGGAGACATGCAGACATGACCGAGACGCCTCTCCGGTCAATAACCAACAGCGGGATCTGGATACCCATGTTGGCTCCCACATGTTCCACGATGATCTCATCGGATGAACCACGGTGTCGAGGATTCAATCAATCCCGTATACAATTCCCTTTGTCAATCGGTATGTTACTTGCCCGAGATTCGATCGTCGGTATCCCAATACCTTGTTCAATCTCGTTACCGGCAAGTCTCTTTACTCGTACCGCAATGCATGATCCCGTGACTAACGCCTTAGTCACATTGAGCTCATTATGATGATGCATTACCGAGTGGGCCCAGAGATACCTCTCCGTCACACGGAGTGACAAATCCCAGTCTCGATCCGTGCCAACCCAACAGACACTTTCGGAGATACCCGTAGTGCACCTTTATAGTCACCCAGTTACGTTGTGACGTTTGGCACACCCAAAGCACTCCTACGGTATCCGGGAGTTGCACGATCTCATGGTCTAAGGAAAAGATACTTGACATTGGAAAAGCTCTAGCAAACGAAACTACACGATCTTTTATGCTATGCTTAGGATTGGGTCTTGTCCATCACATCATTCTCCTAATGATGTGATCCCGTTATCAATGACATCCAATGTCCATAGTCAGGAAACCATGACTATCTGTTGATCAACGAGCTAGTCTACTAGAGGCTTACTAGGGACACGTTGTGGTCTATGTATTCACACATGTATTACGATTTCCGGACAATACAATTATAGCATGAACAATAGACAATTACCATGAACAAAGAAATATAATAATAACCATTTATTATTGCCTCTAGGGCATATTTCCAACAGATATAGCGTATCGTATCACGGGGTTTGGATGCACCGGCGAAGTTTGCACCAACTCTCAAGGTGAGAAAGGGCAATGCACGGTACCGAAGAGGCTAGCAATGATGGAAGAGTGAGAGTGCGTATAATCCATGGACTCAACATTAGTCATAAAGAATTCACATACTTATTGCAAAAATCCACAAGTCATCAAAAACCAAGCACTACGCGCATGCTCCTAGGGGGATAGATTGGTAGGAAAAGACCATCGCTCGTCCCGACTGCCACTCATAAGGAGGACAATCAAAAAACACCTCATGTTTCAAATTTGTTACAAAACGTTTACCATACGTGCATGCTACATGATTTGCAAACTTCAACACAAGTATTTCTCAAATTCACAACTACAAAACTAGCACAACTTTAATATCACTACCTCCATATCTCAAAACAATCATCAAGCATCAAACTTCTCTTAGTATTCAACACACTCATAAGAAAGTTTTTACTAATCTTGAATACCTAGCATATTAGGACTAATTTCACAATTAAAGAAAATTACCATGTTGTTTTGTAGGACTCCCAAAATGATATAAGTGAAGCATGAGAGAACAATAATTTCTATAAAACAAATTGACCACCGTGCTCTAAAAGATATAAGTGAAGCACTAGAGCAAAAACTATATAGCTTAAAAGATATAAGTGAAGTACATAGAGTATTCTAATAAATTCCGAATCATGTGTGTCTCTCTCAAAAGGTGTGTACAGCAAGGAAGATTGTGGTAAACTAAAAAGCAAATACTCAAATCATACAAGACGCTCCAAGCAAAACACTTATCATGTGGTGAATAAAAATATAGCTCCAAGTAAAGTTACCGATGGACGAAGACGAAAGAGGGGATGCCTTCCGGGGCATCCCCAAGCTTTGGCTTTTTGGTGTCCTTAGATTACCTTGGGGTGCCATGGGCATCCCCAAGCTTAGGCTCTTGCCACTCCTTGTTCCATAATCCATCAAATCTTTACCCAAAACTTGAAAACTTCACAACACAAAACTCAACAGAAAATCTCGTGAGCTCCGTTAGGGAAAGAAAAGAAAACACCACTTCAAGGTACTGTATTGAACTCATTATTTATTTATATTGGTGTTAAACTTACTGTATTCAAACTTCTCTATGGTTTATAAATTATTTTACTAGCCATAGATTCATCAGAATAAGCAAACAACACACGAAAAACAGAATCTGTCAAAAACAGAACAGTCTGTAGTAATCTGTAACTAACGCAAACTTCTGGAACTCAAAAAATTCTAACAAAATAGGACGACCTAGATAATTTGTTTATCGATCTACTGCAATTGGAATCAGTATTTTATCACGTTCTGGTGATTTTTAACAATAGTTTTCGTGAACAGAAAGTTTCTGGAATTTTTAGCAAGATCAAATAACTATCATCCAAGAAGATCCTATAGGTTTAACTTGGCACAAACACTAATTAAAACATAAAAACAAATCTAACCAGAGGCTAGATCAAATGTTTATTCCTACACAGAAGCAAAAAGCAAAAAAACTAAAATAAAATTGGGTTGCCTCCCAACAAGCGCTATCGTTTAACGCCCCTAGCTAGGCATGTAGGGCAATTACGTATCATTAATTTCATCCTCTCCCAAGCTTGTGCAACATGTTCATGATCAAGTTGCTTAAAATTCATAATATCGTTTCTAAGAGAGATGATCTTAGCGGGAGGAAAATACTTAGAGATAAAAGCATCTTTGCAGTTATTCCAAGAATGAATACTATTTTTAGGCAAAGACGAAAACCAAGTTTTAGCACGATCTCTAAGCGAAAAAGGAAATAGCTTCAATTTAACAATATCATTGTCCACATCTTTCTTCTTTTGCATATCACACAACTCAACGAAGCTATTTAGATGGGTAACGGCATCTTCACTAGGAAGCCCGGCGAATTGATCTTTCATGACAAGATTCAACAAAGCAGCATTAATATCACAAGATTCAGCATCGGTAAGAGGAGCAATCGGAGTGCTAAGGAAATCGTTGTTGTTGGTATTGGTAAAGTCACACAATTTATTATTATCTTGAGCCATCGAGACAAGCAAGCAAGAAAGTGACGAACGGAAAAGAGAGGGCGAATAAAACGGCAAGGGTGAAGTGGGGGAGAGGAAAACGAGAGGCAAATGGCAAATAATGTAATGCGAGGGATAAGAGTTTGTGATGCGTACTTGGTATGTCTTGACTTGTGCGTAGACTCCCCGGTAACGGCACCAGAAATGGCTCGTTGTTGGGAAATCAAATCTTGACTTGACTTGGCGCGAATCTCCCCGGCAACGGCGCCAGAAATCCTTCTTGCTACCTCTTGAGCACTGTGTTGGTTTTCCCTTGAAGAGGAAAGGGTGATGCAGTAAAGTAGCGTAAGTATTTCCCTTAGTTTTTGAGAACCAAGGTATCAATCCAGTAGGAGACCACACTCGAGTCCCACGCACCTACACAAAAAAATAAGAACCTCGCAACCAACGCGATAAAGGGGTTGTCAATCCCTTCACGGTCACTTACGAGAGTGAGATCTGATAGATATGATAAGATACTATTTTTGGTATTTTTATGATAAAGAGAAATAAAGATGCAGAGTAAAATAAACGACGCCAGAAATAGTTGTTGTCGGGAGATTAATATGATGGAAAATAGACCCGGGGGCCATAGGTTTCACTAGTGGCTTCTCTCAAGATAGCATAAGTATTACGGTGGGTCAACGAATTACTGTCGAGCAATTGATAGAACTGAGCATAGTTATGAGAATATCTAGGTATGATCATGTATATAGGTATCACCTCCGTGACAAGTAGACCGACTCCTGCCTGCATCTACTACTATTACTCCACACATCGACCGCTATCCAGCATGCATCTAGAGTACTAAGTTCACAAGAACAGAGTAACGCTTTAAGCAAGATGACATGATGTAGAGGGATAAACTCATGCAATATGATATAAACCCCATATTTTTATCCTCGATGGCAACAATACAATACGTGCCTTGCTGCCCCTGCTGTCATTGGGAAAGTACACCGCAAGATTGAACCCAAAGCTAAGCACTTCTCCCGTTGCAAGAAAGATCAATCTAGTAGGCCAAACCAAACTGATAATTCGAAGAGACTTGCAAAGATAACCAATCATACATAAAAGAATTCAGAGGAGATTCAAATATTGTTCATAGATAAACTTGATCATAAACCCACAATTCATCGGATCTCGACAAACACACCGCAAAAGAAGATTACATCGAATAGATCGCCAAGAAGATCGAGGAGAACTTCGTACTGAGATCCAAAGAGAGAGAAGAAGCCATCTAGCTAATAACTATGGACCCGAAGGTCTGAGGTAAACTACTCACACATCATCAGAGAAGCTATGGTGTTGATATAGAAGCCCTCCGTGATCAATGGCCCCTCCGGCGGAGCGCCGGAAAAGACCCCAAGATGGGATCTCACGGGTACAGAAGGTTGCGGCAGTGGAAATAGAGTTTTGGCTCAGTATATGTTGTTTCCAGGGTATATGGGTATATATAGGAGGAAGAAGTACGTCGGTGGAGCAACAAGGGGCCCACGAGGGTGGAGGGCGCGCCCAGGGGGGTAGGCGCGCCCCCCTACCTCGTGGCTTCCTCGTCTGTTGCTTGACGTCCACTCCAAGTCCTCTGGATCACGTTTGTTCCGAAAATCACGTTCCCGAAGGTTTCATTCCGTTTGGACTCTGTTTGATATTCTTTTTCTGCGAAACACTGAAATAGGCAAAAAACAGCAATTTGGGCTGGGCCTCCGGTTAATAGGTTAGTCCAAAAATAATATAAAAGTGTATAATAAAGCCCATTAATCATCCAAAACAGAATATAATATAGCATGGAACAATAAAAAATTATAGATACGTTGGAGACCAGAACACCCATGCGAAAAAAGAGGCGAACGGAAAGAGAGGGCGAATAAAACGGCAAGGGTGAAGTGGGGGAGAGGAAAACGAGAGGCAAATGGCAAATAATGTAATGCAAGGGATAAGAGTTTGTGATGGGTACTTGGTATGTCTTGACTTGTGCGTAGACTCCCCGGCAACGGCGCCAGAAATCCTTCTTGCTACCTCTTGAGCACTGCGTTGGTTTTCCCTTGAAGAGGAAAGGGTGATGCAGTAAAGTAGCGTAAGTATTTCCCTCAGTTATTGAGAACCAAGGTATCAATCCAGTAGGAGACCACGCTCGAGTCCCACGCACCTACACAAACAAATAAGTGTATAATAAAGCCCATTAATCATCCAAAACAGAATATAATATAGCATGGGTGTTCTGGTCTCCAACGTATCTATAATTTTTGATTGTTCCATGCTATATTATATTCTGTTTTGGATGATTAATGGGCTTTATTATACACTTTTATATTATTTTTGGGACTAACCTTTTAACCGGAGGCCCAACCCAAATTGTTGTTTTTTTTCCTATTTTAGTGTTTCGCAGAAAAAGAATATCAAACGGAGTCCAAACGGAATGAAACCTTCGGGAACGTGATTTTCGGAACAAACATGATCCAGAGAACTTGGAGTGGACGTCAAGCAATAGACGAGGAAGCCACGAGGTAGGGGGCGCGCCCTTCACCCTCGTGGGCCCCTCGTTGCTCCACCGACGTACTTCTTCCTCCTATATATACCCATATACCCTGGAAACCTCATATATGGAGCCAAAACCCTATTTCCACCGCCGCAACCTTCTGTACCCGTGAGATACCATCTTGGGGCCTTTTTCGGCGCTCCGCCGGAGGGGGCATTGATCACGGAGGGCTTCTACATCAACAGCATAGCCTCTCCGATGATGTGTGAGTAGTTTACCTCAGACCTCCGGGTCCATAGTTATTAGCTAGATGGCTTCTTCTCTCTCTTTGGGTCTCAATACAAAGTTCTCCTCGATCTTCTTGGAGATCTATTCGATGTAATCTTCTTTTGCGGTGTGTTTGTCGAGATCCGATGAATTGTGGGTTTATAATCAAGTTTATCTATGAACGATATTTGAATCTCCTCTGAATTCTTTTATGTATGATTGGTTATCTATGCAAGTCTCTTCGAATTATTAGTTTGGTTTGGCCTACTAGATTGATCTTTCTTGCAAAGGGAGAAGTGCTTAGCTCTGGGTTCAATCTTGCGGTGTCCTTTCCCAGTGACAGCAGGGGCAGCAAGGCACGTATTGTATTGTTGCCATCGAGGATAAAAAGATGGGGTTTATATCATATTGTATGAGTTTATCCCTCTACATCATGTCATCTTGCTTAAAGCATTACTCTGTTCTTATGAACTTAATACTCTAGATGCATGCTGGATAGCGGTCGATGTGTGGAGTAATAGTAGTAGGTGCAGAATCGTTTCGGTCTACTTGTCACGGATGTGATGCCTATATACATGATCATACCTAGATATTCTCATAACTATGCTCAATTCTATCAATTGCTCGACAGTAATTCGTTTACCCACCGTAATACTTATGCTATCTTGGGAGAAGCCACTAGTGAAACCTATGGCCCCCGGGTCTATTTTCTATCATATTAATCTCCCGACAACAAGCTATTTCTGGCGCCGTTTATTTTAATTTGCATCTTTATTACTCTTTATCATAAAAATACCAAAAATATTATCTAATCATATCTATCAGATCTCACTCCCGTAAGTGACTGTGAAGGGATTTACAACCCCTTTATCGCGTTGGTTGCGAGGTTCTTATTTGTTTGTGTAGGTGGGTGGGACTCGAGCGTGGTCTCCTACTGGATTGATACCTTGGTTCTCAAAAACTGAGGGAAATACTTACGCTACTTTACTGCATCACCCTTTCCTCTTCAAGGAAAAAACAACGCAGTGCTCAAGAGGTAGCATGGCCCAACAGGTGTCTACAAGAATAAAGTTGCGTAGTAGACATCAAGCTCTTTTTTGGCGCCGTTGCCGGGGAAGTGAGTGCTTGAAGTTATATCTTTAGATATTGCAATTGAATCTTTTAGTTTCTTGTTTTATCACTGGTTTGGTTTATAAAATAAAACTAAAAAAATGGAATTGAGGTTGCATCATATTATTCATATTTATAATGTCTTTCTTGAAAATGATGGAAAGGAAAATTGTGCTCAATTGATAGAGGAAGAATTCTATAAAATGTTTGACAAAAAATATTTGAATGATGAGCATGATTGCAATTTTGTTGGTCTGAACTCTTTGAATATCCATGATGCTAACGATATGCAAAGCCATGAGCATGGGGATGCTATATTTGATGAAGATGATATTTTTAGTCCCCCAAGATTTCATGTGCAATTTTTTTATAATGATTGCATGCCTCCTATTTATGATGATTATATTGATGAAAGTGGATTTGGAGAGGTCATGACTTTATTTAGTGATGAATCCACCATTTTGGCTGAGGCTTCAATTGACTATGATAACAAAGTTGCCATATATGATGATTATGGTGATGACATGTATGCTATAAAGAGTAATGATAACCATGAAACTTGTCATCACGATTTTAATTTTCACTCTCAAGATAGTTATTTTGTTGAGTTTTCTCCCACTACTATTGATGAGATGAAATTTGCTTATGTGGAGAGTAAGAAAATTTCTATGATTGTGGATCATGAAAAGAATACTTTATGTGATGGTTATATTGTTGAATTCATTCATGATGCTACTGAAAATTATTATGAGAGAGGAACATATGCTTGTAGGTATTGCAATAATATCAAGTTTCCTCTCTATGTGTTGAAAATATCGAAGTTTCACTTGTTTTGCCTTCCTATGATAGTTGATTCTTGTTCTCATAAATTGTTTGCTCACAAAATCCATATGCATAGGAAGTGGGTTCGACTTAAATGTGCTTTCCATGTGATTCATGATGCTCTTGTTATGTTTCAATTCTTATCTTTTATGCGAGCATCATTGAAATCATCATGCCTAGCTAAAAGGCATTAAAGAAAAGCTCTTGTTGGGAGACAACCCAACACTTTTACCTACTGTTTTTGTGTGTTCACATGATTAGGCTACTATAGTAATCATGTTTAATTGCTTTCGTTTCAATAAAGTGCCAAGTAAGACCTTTGGGATGGTCTATGGTGATAGTTGATTTGATCTTGCTGAAAAACAGAAACTTTTGCGCTCAGGAAAATAATTCTCATTTTTAACAAAAGCGTGATAAAATGCTGACTCTTTCTGCAGAAGATTAATAGACAAATTGCCCAGGTTTTCCTATTGTTTCAGAATTTTTGGAGTAGCAGAAGTATGGTTGGAGTACATATTACCACAGACTGTTCTGTGTTTGACAGATTCTGTTTTCAATGCATAATTTGCTTGTTTCCTAGTTTCTATGGCTTATATTGCTCAATATAAATTGTGGAAATGATATGCTACAGTAGGCATTGTGTGGAAACGATTATGAATCTTATCTTTGACAGTATCAAAGTGAAATGGTTTGCTCTTTATCATACTAACCTATCTCACAAATTTTCGTTAAGTTTTGTGTGATTGAAGTTTTCAAGTTTTGGGTGAGATGTCGATATGAGGAGAATAAGGAGTGACAAGACCCTAATCTTGGGGATGCCCATGGCACCCCAAGGTAATATTCAAGGAAGATCCAAGCAACTAAGCTTGGGGATGCCCCGGAAGGCATCCCCTCTTTTGTCTTCAACATGATTGGTAACGTCACTTGGAGCTATGTCTTCATTCGTCACATGATATGAGTTTTACTTGGAGCGTCATTTTATTTTGTTAAGATTTGCTTGCTGTTATTTAGAATAATTTTTTGCATCTTTTATTTCAATAAAAGTGGCAATGATAGCCTTTGCCATGCTTATTTTGCAAGTATACATGTTGCTGTTTGAAAACAGAAAGTTTACCGCTGTTGTAAAAATTCCCTAGAAAAGTCAAAATGTGATAAAATGTTGAAACTTTTTGCAAAATAAGCTCTGATAAATTTTCTACAGTGTGTAAATTTTCATAATCTTTGGAGTTTAATAAGTATTGATACTCTTGCATTTTTTTAGAGACTGTACTATTTTGGCAGATTGCTATTATGTTTGCATTGTTTGCATATGTTTGCTTGTTTAATGATTCTATTTGAGGATAGGAATATTAAATACGCACAGGCATTTAGTATGCAATGTTGAATAATAATTTTAGTGATTTGCTACAGTAGGGAATGATACGGTTTTTGCATTGGTTTATACTAACTTATCTCATGAGTTCTTGTTGAGTTTTGTGTGGATGAAGCTTTTGAGATTTAGGAAAACCGTGATATGAGAAGAAGTAAGCAGACACAAAAGCTCAAGCTTGGGGATGCCCAAGGCATCCAAAGATAATATTTCAAGAAGTGTCAAGCATCCAAACTTGGGGATGCCCCGATAGGCATCCCACCTTTCCTCTTCAACAATTATCGGTTAGTATCGGTTGAGCATAAGTTTTTACTTCTTCACATGAGTTGTGCTATTCTTAGAATGTCATTTTATCTTCATTTTGCTTGCTATTTTAATAAAATACTTAGATCTGATTTTAAAAAAATAAAATAGAGTCCTCAAATAGTTGCCAGGGAGGCTAAGTAAGCGGCATTCACATCCCATCAATGAAGCTCTTTTCTATGGAATTGCTCTAGTGCTTCACTTATATCTTTTTGAGCACGGTGTGCTTTAGTATTTTTGAAAAATTCTCTCTTGCTTCACTTAAATTAATTTGAGAGAAAGAAATATTATGCTCATGATCTTCACTTATATTTGTTTGAGCTTATCAAAAGCAACACATGAAAATTAGTTCCAAAGTGATAGATATCCAAGAAGGATATAATAAAAACTTTCATGAAGATCATTGGACAAAATAAACTTGATTCCTTGTAATAGTTTTGAGATATGATGATGTGATATGAGAGTCATGTTGATGAGTAATTACGCTTTAGTAAGAATATTGGGGTTAAGGTTTGTGATTCCCTATGCAAGCACGGAAGTCAATAGTTATGCAATGAAATTACGTCCTACTTGTGGTGCATTATTTGGTGTTAATTATGCTTAATGATGGCTTATGAGATTATTCGTTTCTTGGTTGGTCGCTTCCCAATCTTTTGCTAGCCTTCATTTTGCACTAAGTATGATCACTACTTGTGCATCCAAAATCCTTTAAACCAATTTTGCCACATGAGTCCACTATACCTACCTATATGCGGTATTCTTTTGCCGTTCTAAGAAAATTTGTATGTGCCATCTCTAATTTTCAAAATAAATTTCTCTTTTGTGTATTCGTACTGCTCGTGAGGCGGTGAGGGGTGGCCAATATTTTCCATGCTAGATGTGTTATTCTCACGATGAGTGTTTATTCACTTGTCATTGCACGAGAGTAAGGCAAAGGTATTAGGGATGCCCAGTCCCGAAATGGAAAATGAATTTACTTTATGTTGTCAAATAATAAATTCCTTGGAAAGTGTTGGTATGGAAGGGCACCCGTGGATACGGTTAGCCATGGAAAGTGAAAGTATGGTGGAAAAAGGAATAAACTTTATTTTCTGTTTGGGAACCGCCTATGATATATCTAGCATGGAAAGTGTTGGGAGCTCTAAGTCGTTTTCGTTGGTTGGAAAAGTATGCCCCTCAAAATGTTTTTTTATCTCTCAATTTTTGCTCTGAGCTCTGGCACCTCTACAAATCCCTACTTCCCTCTGCGAAGGGCCTTTCCTTTACTTTATGCAATTTTTATTTTTAATTTGAGTCTCCATATTCTCTTATAAAGCACCAACTAGGAGGCACTATGATCGTACTTGAGCATTGGGTGTAGCTAATATGCGAGTGTGTTTCATGAATGGATCAATGATTGAGCATGACGGGCTAGGGATAACTTATTTTAGCATTGATATTTTGAAAGACATGGTTGCTTGTTGATATGCTTGAGTATTTAAGTCTCATGTCAAAACTAGACTATTGCTTTCAACCATATAAAAGTGTTGGGGAATGCAGTATTTCAAAAAATTTCCTACGATCACGCAAGATCGATCTAGGAGATGCATAGCAACGAGCGGGGAGAGTGTGTCCACATACCCTCGTAGACCGAAAGCGGAAGCGTTTTATAACATGGTTGATGTAGTCGAACGTCTCCACGATCCAACCGATCCAAGTACTGAACGTACGGCACCTCCGTGTTCAGCACACGTTCAGCTCGATGACGTCCCTCGAGCTCTTGGTCCAGTTGAGGATGAGGGAGAGTTCCGTCAGCACGATGGCACGGCGACGGTGATGATGAAGTTACCGGCGCAGGGCTTCGCCTAAGCACTACGACGATATGACCGAGGTGTGTAACTGTGGAGGGGGCATCGCACACAGCTAAGACAAATCTTCAGGTGCCTTTGGGGTGCCCCCTCCCCACGTATATAAAGGAGGGAGAGAGAGAGGCCGGCCCTCCTAGGGGAGCGCCAAGTGTAGGGAGTCCTACTAGGACTCCCAAGTCCTAGTAGGATTCCCTTTCCTTTTCGGAGTGGGAAAGAAGGAAAGGAGGGAGAGGGGGAAGGAAAGGGGGGTTGCGCCCCCACCCCTTGTCCAATTCAGTTTAGGCAAAGGGGAGGCGCGCGCCACCTTGGCCCTTCTTCCCTCTCTCCACTAAAGCCCAATAAGGCCCATTAACTTCCCCTGGCGAATTCCCGTAACTCCCCGGTACTCCGAAAAATACCCGAATCACTCGGAACCATTCCGATGTCCGAATATAGCCTTACAATATATTAATCTTTGCCTCTCGACCATTTCGAGACTCCTCGTCATGTCTGTGATCTCATCCGGGACTCCAAACAAACTTCGGTCATCAAATCACATAACTCATAATTCAAATCGTCATCGAACGTTAAGCGTGCGGACCCTACGGGTTCGAGAACTATGTAGACATGACCGAGACACATCTCCGGTCAATAACCAATAGCGGAACCTGGATGCTCATATTGGCTCCTACATATTTGATTAAGATCTTTATCGGTCAAACCGCATAACAACATACGTCATTCCCTTTGTCATTGGTATGTTACTTGCTCGAGATTCGATCATTGGTATCATCATACCTAGTTCAATATCGTTACTGGCAAGTCTCTTTACTCGTTTTGTAATGCATCATCCCACAACTAACTCACTAGTCACATTGCTTGCAAGGCCTATAGTGATGTGCATTACCGAGAGGGCCCAGAGATACCTCTCCGATACACGGAGTGACAAATCCTAATCTCGATCTATGCCAACTCAACAAACACCTTCGAAGACACCTGTAGAGAATCTTTATAATCACACAGTCATGTTGTGACGTTTGGTAGCACACAAAGTGTTCCTCCGGTATTCGGGAGTTGCATAATCTCATAGTCAGAGGAATATGTATAAGTCATCAAGAAAGCAATAGCAATAAACTTAACGATCATAATGCTAAGCTAACGGATGGGTCTTGTCCATCACATCATTCTCTATTATGTGATCCCGTTCATCAAATGACAACACATGTCCATGGTCAGGAAACTTAACCATCTTTGGTTAACGAGCTAGTCAAGTAGAGGCATACTAGGGACACTCTGTTTTGTCTATGTATTCACACATGTACTAAGTTTCCGGTTAATACAATTCTAGCATGAATAATAAACATTTATCATGATATAATAAAATATAAATAACAACTTTATTATTGCCTGTAGGGCATATTTCCTTCAGTCTCCTACTTGCACTAGAGTCAGTAATCTAGTTGACATCGCCATGTGATTTAACACCAATAGTTCACATCTTTATGTGATTAATACCCATAGTTCACATCTCCATGTGACCAACACCCAAAGGGTTTACTAGAGTCAATAATCTAGTTCACATCGCTATGTGATTAACACCCAAGAGTACTAAGGTGTGATCATGTTTTGCTTGCGAGAGAAATTTAGTCAACGGGTCTGCCACATTCAGAGCCGTATGTATTTTTCAAATTCTCTATGTCCACAATACTCTGCATGGAGCTACTCTAGCTAATTGCTCGCACTTTCAATATGTATCTAGATCGAGACTCAGAGTCATCCGGATCGGTGTCAAAGCTTGCATCGACGTAAGTCTTTACGACGAACTCTTTATCACCTCCATAACCGAGAAATATTTCCTTAGAACTTTAAGTATAATTTTGACCGCTGTCCATTGATCTACTCCTGGATCACTATTGTACCCCCTCGCCAACTCATGGCAAGGTACACAATAGGTCTGGTACACAGCATAGCATACTTCATAGAACCTATGACTGAGGCATAGGGAATGTCTTTCATTCTCATTCTATTTTCTGCCGTGGTCGGGTTTTGAGTCTTACTCAATCTTCACACCTTACAACACAGGCAAGAACTCCTTCTTTGATTGTTCCATTTTGAACTACTTCAAAATCTTGTCAAGGTATATACTCATTGAAAAATTCTATCAAGCGTCTTGATCTATCTCTATAGATCTCAATGCTCAATATGTAAGCAGCTTCACCGAGGTCTTTCTTTTGAAAAACTCCTTTCAAATACTCCTTGATGCTTTCCAGAAAATTCTACATTATTTTCGATCAACAATATGTCATTCACATATACTTATCAGCAAGGATGTAGTGCTCCCACTCACTTTCTTGTAAATACAGGCTTCACCGCAAGTCTG
The DNA here is from genome assembly GCF_018294505.1 of Triticum aestivum. Classification (NCBI taxonomy): domain Eukaryota; kingdom Viridiplantae; phylum Streptophyta; class Magnoliopsida; order Poales; family Poaceae; genus Triticum; species Triticum aestivum. Next base: position 488,007,745 of record NC_057799.1, on the reverse strand, counting down.
TATAAAACTATATGCTTTGATCAACTCATCAAAGCGTATATTCCAACTCCGAGATGCTTGCACCAGTCCATAGATGGATCGCTGGAGCTTGCATACTTTGTTAGCACCTTTAGGATCGACAAAACCTTCTGGTTGCATCATATACAACTTTTCTTTAATAAATCCATTAAGGAATGCAGTTTTGACATCCATTTGCCAGATTTCATAAAATGCGGCAATTGCTACGGACAGACTTAAGCATCGATACGAGTGAGAAAATCTCATTGTACTCAACACCTTTGAATTTGTCGAAAAACCTTTTTGCGACAATTCAAGCTTTGTAGATAGTAACACTACCATCAGCGTTCGTCTTCCTCTTGAAGACCCATTTATTCTCTATGGCTTGCCGATCATCGGGCAAGTCAACCAAAGTCCATACTTTGTTCTCATACATGGATCCTATCTCAGATTTCATGGCCTCAAGCCATTTCGCCGAATCTGGGCTCATCATCGCTTCCTCATAGTTCGTAGGTTCGTCATGGTCTAGTAACATGACTTCCAGAACCACATTATCGTACCACTCTGGTGCGGACCGTACTCTGGTTGACCTACGAGGTTCGGTAGTAACTTGATCTGAAGTTTCATGAGCATCATCATTAACTTCCTTACTAATTGGTGTAGGAATCACTGGAACAGATTTCTGTGATGAACTACTTTCCAATTCGGGAGAAGGTAAAATTACCTCATCAAGTTCTACTTTCCTCCCACTCACTTCTTTTGAGAGAAACTCCTTCTCTAGAAAGGATCCATTCTTAGCAACAAAGATCTTGCCTTCAGATCTGTGATAGAAGGTATACCCAACAGTTTTTTTTGGGTATCCTATGAAGACGCACTTCTCCGATTTGGGTTCGAGCTTATTGATACGTCCATTTTGCATCATGCTTTTATATCAATATTTATTGCATTATGGGTTGTTATTACACATTATGTCACAATACTTATGCCTTTTCTCTCTTATTTTACAAGGTTTACATGAAGAGGGAGAATGTCGGCAGCTGGAATTCTGGGCTGGAAAAGGAGCAAATATTAGAGACCTATTCTGCACAACTCTAAAAGTCCTGAAACTCCACGGAAGTCAGTTTTGGAATATATTAAAAATATTGGGCAAAGAAAGCACCAGAGGGGGCCACCCACCATCCACGAGGGTGGGGGCGCGCCCTACCCCCTGGGCGCGCCCCCTGCCTCGTGGGCCCCCTGGCAGGCCTCCGGTGCCCATCTTTTGCTATATGAAGTCTTTCACCCTCAAAAAAAATGAGAAGGAAGCTTTCGGGACGAAGCGCCGCCGTCTCGAGGCGGAACCTGGGCAGAACCAATCTAGGGCTCCGACGGAGCTGTTCTACCGGGGAGACATCCCTCCGGGAGGGGGAAATCATCACCATCAATCCTCTCATTCGGAGGGGGTCAATCTCCATCAACATCTTCACCAGCACCATCTCCTCTCAAACCCTAGTTCATCTCTTGTATCCAATCTTTGCCTCAAAACCTCAGATTGGTACCTGTGGGTTGCTAGTAGTGTTGATTACTCCTTGTAGTTGATGCTAGTTGGTTTATTTGGTGGAAGATCATATGTTCAGATCCTTTATGCATATTAATACCCCTTTGATTATGAACATTAATATGATTTGTGAGTAGTTACGTTTGTTCCTGGGGACATGGGAGAAGTCTTGCTATAAGTAGTCATGTAAATTTGGTATTCGTTCGATATTTTGATGAGATGTATGTTGTCTTTCCTCTAGTGGTGTTATGTGAACGTCGACTACATGACACTTCACCATTGTTTGGGCCTAGAGGAAGGAATTGGGAAGTAATAAGTAGATGATGGGTTGCTAGAGTGATAGAAGCTTAAACCCTAGTTTATGCGTTGCTTCGTATGGGGCTGATTTGGATCCATATGTTTCATGCTATGGTTAGGTTTACCTTAATTCTTCTTTCGTAGTTGCGGATGCTTGCGAGAGGGGTTAATCATAAGTGGGATGCTTGTCCAAGGAAGGGCAGTACCCAAGCTCGGTCCACCCACATATCAAATTATCAAAGTAACGAACGCGAACCATATGAGCGTGATGAAAACTAGCTTGACGATAATTCCCATGTGTCCTCGGGAGCGTTTTCCTTTATATAAGAGTTTGTCCAGGCTTGTCCTTTGCTACAAAAAGGATTGGGCCACCTTGCTGCACCTTATTTACTTTTATTACTTGTTACCCGTTACAAATTACCTTATCACAAAAATATCTGTTACCGATAATTTCAGTGCTTGCAGAGAATACCTTATTGAAAACCGCTTGTCATTTCCTTCTGCTCCTCGTTGGGTTCAACACTCTTACTTATCGAAAGGACTACGATAGATCCCCTATAGTTGTGGGTCATCAAGACTCTTTTCTGGCGCCGTTGCCGGGGAGTGAAGCGCCTTTGGTAAGTGGAATTTGGTAAGGAAAAATTTGTATAGTGTGCTGAAATTTACTGTCACTTGTTACTATGGAAAGTAATCCTTTGAGGGGCTTGTTCGAGGTATCTTCACCCCGACCAGTAGAGCAAAGAGTTGCTCCTCAACCTACTGAACCTACTAAAAATGTTTACTTTTAAATTCCTTCGGGTATGATAGAGAAACTGCTAGCTAATCCTTTTACAGGAGATGGAACATTGCATCCCAATTTGCACCTAATCCATGTGGATGAAGTTTGTGGATTATTTAAGCTTGCAGGTATGCCCGAGGATGTTATCAAGAAGAAGGTCTTCCCTTTATCTTTGAAGGGAAAGGCATTGACATGGTTTAGGCTATGCGATGACATTGGATCATGGAACTACAACCGATTGATATTGGAATTTCATCAGAAGTTTTATCCTATGCATCTGGTTCATTGTGATCGTAATTATATATATATAATTTTTGGCCTCGTGAAGGAGAAATCATCGCTGAAGCTTGGGGGAGGCTTAAGTCAATGTTATGTTCATGCCCCAATCATGGGCTCTCAAGAGAAATTATTATTCAAATTTTTTATGCTCGGCTTTTTCTCAATAATCGCTCCATGCTCGATACTTCTTGTACGGTTTCTTTTATGATGAAGACTATTGAATTCAGATGGGATCTATTGGAAAGAATTAAATGCAACTCTGAAGATTGGGAACTCGACGAAGGTAAGGAGTCAGGTATAACACCTAAGTTTGAATGTGTTAAATCTTTTATGGATACCGATGTTTTTCATGAATTTAGCACTAAATATGGACTTGACTCTGAGATAGTAGTTTCTTTCTGTGAATCCTTTGCTACTCATGTTGATCTCCCTAAGGAGAAGTGGTTTAAATATCATCCTCCCATTGAAGTAAAAGTAGTTGAACCTATTAAAGTTGAAGAAAAGACTATCACTTATAATGTTGATCCTATTGTTCCTACCGCTTATATTGAGAAACCACCTTTCCCTGCTAGAATAAAGGATCATGCTAAAGCCTCAACTGTGGTTCGTAAGAGTAATACTAGAACACCTACACCCCTGAGCAAATTAAGTTGAACCTAGTATTGCTATGGTTAAAGATCTCTTGGTCGATAATATTGATGGGCATGTTATTTACTTCTGTGATGAAGCTGCTAGAATTGCTAGACCCAATACTAAAAATAAACATAGACCTGTTGTAGGCATGCCTGTTATTTCTGTTAAAATAGGAGATCATTGCTATCATTGGCTTGTGTGATATGGGTGCTAGTGTGAGTGCAATACCTCATCTTTATACGAAGAAATTATGCATGATATTGCACCTGCTGAGTTAGAAGGTATTGATGTTACTATTAAGCTTGCCAATAGAGATACTATCTCACCAGTTGAGATTGTTAGAGATGTTGAAGTCTTGTGTGGGAAAATTAAATATCCTACTGATTTTCTTGTTCTTGGTTCCCCACAAGATGACTTTTGTCCCATTATATTTGGTAGACCCTTCTTGAATACTGTTAATGCTAAGATAGATTGCGAAAAAGACATTGTTACTGTTGGTTTAGGGGATATGTCTCATGATTTTAATTTTGCTAAATTTGATAGACAACCCCATGATAAAGAATTGCCTAGTAAAGATGAAATTATCGGTCTTGCTTCTATTTTCGTGCCTCCTAATGATCCTTTAGAACAATATTTTTCAGAGCATGAAAATGATATGTTTATGAATGAAAGAAGGGAAATAGATGAAGTATTCTTCAAGTAGGGACCTATTTTGAAACACAATTTGCCTGTTGAAATTTTAGGGGATCCTCCTCCACCCAAGGGTGATCCCGTGTTTGAGCTTAAACCATTACCTGATACTCTTAAATATGCTTATCTTGATGAAAAGAAGATATATCCTGTCATTATTAGTGCTAACCTTTCAGAGCAAGAAGAAGATAAATTATTGAAAACTCTGAAGAAGCACCGTGCTGCTATTGGATATACTCTTGATGATCTTAAGGGCATTAGTCCTACTCTATGCCAGCACAAAATAAAATTGGAGAAAGACGCTCAACCGGTTGTTGATCACCAACGACGGTTAAATCCTAAGATCAAAGAAGTGGTAAGAAAAGAAATACTAAAGCTTCTGGAGGCAGGTATAATTTATCCCGTTGCTGATAGTCAGTGGGTAAGTCCTTTCCATTGTGTCCCTAAGAAAGGAGGTATTACTGTTGTTCCTAATGATAAAGATGAATTGATCCCACAAAGAATTGTTACAGGTTATAGAATGGTAATTGATTTCCACAAATTAAATAAAGCTACTAAAAAGGATCATTACCCTTTACCTTTTATTGATCAAATGCTAGAAAGATTATCCAAACATACACAATTTTGCTTTCTAGATGGTTATTCTGGTTTCTCTCAAATACCTGTGTCAAAAGAGGATCAAGAAAAGACCACTTTTACTTGGCCTTTCGGTACCTTTGCTTATAGACGTATGCCTTTTGGTTTATGCAATGCATCTGCTACCTTTCAAAGATGTATGACTACTATATTCTCCGATTTTTGTGAAAAGATTGTTGAGGTTTTCATGGACGATTTTTCCGTATATGGAACTTCTTTTGATGATTGCTTAGGCAACCTTGATCGAGTTTTGTAGAGATGTGAAGAAACTAATCTTGTCTTGAATTGGGAGAAGTGCCACTTTATGGTTAATGAAGGTATTGTCTTGGGGCATAAAATTTCTGAAAGAGGTATTGAAGTTGATAAAGCTAAAGTTGATGCTATTGAAAAGATGTCGTGTCCTAAGGACATTAAAGGTATAAGAAGTTTCCTTGGTCATGCCGGTTTTTATAGGAGGTTTATTAAAGACTTCTCAAAAGGCCTCTGACCAATCTCTTACAAAAAGATGTTCCTTTTGTCTTTGATGATGATTGTGTAGAAGCATTTGAAATACTTAAGAAAGCCTTGATTTCTGCACCTATTGTTCAGCCACCTGATTGGAATTTACCCTTTGAAATTATGTGTGATGCTAGTGATTATGCTGTAGGTGCTGTTCTAGGACAAAGAGTTGATAAGAAATTAAATGTTATCCAATATGCTAGTAAAACTCTAGACAGTGCCTAGAGAAATTATGCTACTACTGAAAAAGAATTTTTAGCAGTTGTATTTGCTTGTGATAAGTTCAGACCTTATATTGTTGATTCTAAAGTAACTGCTCACATTGATCATGCTGCTATTAAATATCTTATGGAAAAGAAAGATGCTAAACCTAGACTTATTAGATGGGTTCTCCTACTACAAGAATTTGATTTGCATATTATAGATAGAAAGGGGGCTGAGAACCCCGTTGCAGACAACTTATCTAGGTTAGAGAATGTTCTTGATGACCCACAACCTATTAATGATAGCTTTCCTGATGAACAATTAGCTGTCATAAATGCTTCTCGTATTGCTCCATGGTATGCTGACTATGCCAATTACATTGTTGCTAAATTTATACCACCTAGTTTCACATACTAGCAAAAGAAAAAGTTTTTCTATGATTTAAGACATTACTTCTGGGATGACCCACACCTTTATAAAGAAGGAGTAGATGGTGTTATTAGACGTTGTGTACCTGAGTATGAACAGAAACAGATCATACGCAAGTGTCACTTCGAGGCTTATGGAGGACACCACGTTGGAGATAGAACTGCACATAAGGCATTGTAATCCGGTTTTTATTGGCCTACTCTCTTCAAAGATGCCCGTAAGTTTGTTGTAGCAACCAGACCTCAACTGGTCTGTGCTGCTGTGCACCAGTGTCATCCCTGGATCAGTAATGCTGACACGCACAGTACAAATGGAGGATTTATAACAGAGTAGCAATCACACACCTATTACATCGAATATCTCCGAAGAGATTAAGTATGATAAACATGGCTTAAGGCCATCTAATAACGATAACAACGGAAGATTTGGAAGATAAGTGAGTCCATCAACTCCAGCGGCATCACTGAGTATAAGACCACGACCTAAGGCACCTTACTCGTCGTCTGAAAAGTCTGCAACATGAAACGTTGCAGCCCGAAAACGGGTCAGCACATAGAATATGCTGGCAATGTAACACATAGAGAATAATGAACAATAACAATGCTATACTACATGCATATATGGTTGGTGGAAAGCTCTATGGTTACATTTTTTGCGAAAAGCCAATTTTATCCTACCTCAAAGGAATAAATTTTATTTAACTATCATGGTGGTTGTGAAACATTGAGATGGTTGACAGCATCTCAATCCCAATTAAATGTCATCAATAACCCAACAAAATTAATTAGTAGTAACATAGTGATGAGATTCACATGATAATCCAAGTACTAGATACTCAAGTTGTCCATAACCGGGGACACGGCTAACCATGATTAGTTTGTACACTCTGCAGAGGTTTGTGCACTTTTCCCCACAAGACTCAATCTCCTCCGTTGGATTACTCGCACTACATGGTGTTTGAGTAACGGATGACCAAGACACAGTCTTTCAGAAGTGTTTGCACCTTACGTATGGGTAGACAGTTACACCTACTTTCCCCTACATCTGCTAGTCTACCACTATAAGAGTTCACACAACTTAATCAACTATGCTAGAGCCCATAATAGCTTGCGGCTGCACACGGAAGTTTCCAGCATGAATAATCTGATGATCCCTTTGAACCTGGGTGGCGGTCCAAAAGAAAAACAGGCAATCCTGGAATACCCAGGTACCTCAATCCACCCAGATGTGAGTTTTAGTTGCCACCTTAAGTAAACCATTAATTAACAATCTCACATCTGTCATGGTAATCTCTCAAACCCAATCCACGTCTACGAGCATAGCATGGCAATGATAATAGCAAACGTAGAAGTAACTCCCAAGGGTTTGAATAGAAAACAGGTAATAGGTACTACCACAACTACTTCCCAATACCCACAATTTAATTAGATCCTAATCATGCAAGTGTTTGAGGAAACAGATCTAATGCAATAAAACTGGGTATGGAAGGTATATGATCAAAGTGTTACTTGCCTTGCTGATGATCCGCGAAACCTAGCGATTCGAAGTAACAAGCGGCACACTCCGGGTACTCTATCGCAAACAAACAAGCATACAATCAGTACTCATCTAATGCACAGGTAAAACTCGAATGAAAGATCCAACCAGAAAGTTCAACTTAAGAACTCCGGTTTGCAAAAAGAATCAACTCGAAAGAAGCAACGAAAGTCAAACGGCGAAAGAAAGAAACTTCGTTTACTAATCTGGATCTAGGTCAAATTTTACTGTAGCAAAAACTTGTTTGAGTAGGTTAAACAGAAAGAGAATTTCGAGACGAAACTCTAGGCGCTTGAATCGCCTGATTCCGATAAACGAGCGAGAAGTTAAACAGAATCGAAAATTCGATCAGAAATCGAATCTGAGATAATCGCAGAAAAATCCGACGAAAAAGAAAAACGGACGAACGGTTAAAGAACGGACGTTCGTTAACAGAGAAAAAACGACGAACGCGTTCTTAAAACGAACGGTTCGGTGAACGCTCGCAAAATAATAAAACCCAAAAAAACCGGTCTAGGTTTTTTTTAAACGAAGGGTTTTTTTAACAACGAAAACCGGCAACGACGAACGGGGCAGCGGCAGTACCTCGTCGGGGCGGCTCCGGCGAGGGCTCCGGCGTGCGGGGGTGCAGGGTGCGGGCGAGGCGAGGCGAGGAGCGGCGGCTTCCCGTGCGGCGGCGGCGGCGGGCAAGTGCGGCGGCGGCGGCGGGCAAGTGCGGCGGCGGCGGCGGGATGAGGGCGGCGGCGGCGGCGGGTTGAGGGGAAGAGAGAGAGGGGGTGGGGCCGGCGGCTTGGAGGAGGGGCAAAGGCGGCGGGGCTCCCGTGCCCGAGAGGAGAGCGCGGGGTGGGCCGGCGGCCTGGGCTCGGCCCAGCGCGGCGCGCGCATTTTTTTATATTTTTTTAAATAAGTTCCACGGAAAAATATTCGTAGAAAAATAAATAAAAATCAAAAAAATATAAAAAAAATTTTCCCCGTCTAGTTAGAAAATATAGAATAGGGTGAACATTTTTTTAACACAAAATAAATATTTTGAAAACATGCAATATTTTTAATGCAATAAAAATTGCAAATAAAATTCAAATAAATCCAATAAAAGATTTTAACATTTTTTTCCTCCAGTATTTCAATTGTTTTGGAGAAGTCATATTTTCTCCTCTCATTTATTTTTAAAATGAAATATTTTTCTGAAGAGAAAATAATTAAAACCAAAAATCCTCGTCTTATCATTTGATGAAAATCAAATACGAAAATTCGAGAAAATCCCCAACTCTCTCCGAGGGTCCTTGAGTTGCTTAGGATTTATCGAGGATTTATCAAAATGCAAGAAAATATGATATGCAATGATGATCTATGTATAACATACCAAATTGGAAATTTGGGATGTTACAAACCTACCCCCTTAAGATGAATCTCGCCCTCGAGATTCGGGTTGGCTAGAAAACAGGTGGGAGTGGTCTTTCCGTAGATCTTCCTCTCGCTCCCAGGTGGCTTCATCTTCCGTGTGCTGACTCCACTGGACCTTGCAAAACTTGATAACCTTACTGCGGGTAACTCGGCTGGCATACTCAAGAATCTTAACTGGTTCCTCCTCATAGGTCAAATCACTTTCCAACTGAATCGCTTCCAGTGGCACAGTATCTCTCAGTGGTATCTCAGCCATCTCTGCGTGGCACTTCTTCAACTGGGAAACGTGAAATACATCATGAACTCCAGACAATCCTTCGGGTAATTCCAGCTTGTAAGCAACTTCTCCCATACGTTCCAACACTCTGTATGGTCCGATAAAACGGGGCGCTAACTTTCCCTTAACTCCAAAGCGCTTTACTCCACGAAGTGGTGATACTCGAAGATACACTCTGTCTCCGACTTCGTGAACTGTCTCCTTTCGTTTAGAATCAGCATAACTCTTCTGCCTGGACTGGGCTACCTTGAGCCTATCGCGAATCAACCTCACTTTCTGTTCAGACTCCTTAATCAAATCTGGTCCAAACAACTGACGGTCTCCAACTTCGTCCCATAACAACGGTGTTCTACACCTCCTTCCGTACAAGGCTTCGAAAGGGGCCATCTTCAAAATGGTCTGATAACTGTTGTTATAAGAAAACTCTGCATATGGCAAATTGTCGTCCCAACTAGATCCATAATCGAGTGCACATGCTCTCAACATGTCCTCCAAAATCTGGTTGACTCTCTCGGTCTGTCCATCTGTCTGTGGGTGAAATGCTGTACTAAATTCCAGCCTGGTTCCCAATGTTTCATGTAACTGCTTCCAAAACTTCGAGGTAAATTGGGTTCCTCTGTCTGATACAATGGTCCTCGGAACTCCATGCAAACATACGATCCTGGTCATGTATATCTTTGCCAACTTAGCACTGGTGTAAGTGGTCTTCACTGGGATGAAATGAGCCACTTTCGTTAAACGGTCGACTACAACCCATATTGAGTCATAGCCTGAACGAGTCCTGGGTAATCCGGTGATAAAATCCATGCCTATTTTATCCCACTTCCATTCGGGTATCGGCAATGGTTGTAGCAATCCTGCTGGCTTCTGATGCTCTGCCTTCACTCTCTGACACACATCACAAACTGCTACATATTCCGCAATATCCTTCTTCATTCCGGTCCACCAGAAAATATTTTTCAAATCCAAATACATCTTGGTATTCCCTGGGTGAATCGAGTACGGTGAATCATGGGCTTCTTGCAAAATCAACTTCCTGATCTCCGGATCATTTGGCACATATACGCGGTCCTCAAACCATAAGGTATCGTGCTCATCCTCACAAAATCCCTTGGCTTTTCCTTTGCTCATCTTCTCCTTTATCTCTTCAATCTCCTTGTCTGTCTTCTGAGCTTCTCTGATCCTTTCCATCAAGGTAGACTGAATCTCCAATGTCGCTAAATAGCCTCTTGGGACTATCTCCAAACATAGCTCGCGAAGGTCCTCGGCTAACTCCTGAGGTATCTCTCCTGTCATGAGGGTGTTGACATGACTCTTGCGGCTCAACGCGTCTGCTACTACGTTAGCCTTCCAGGGTGATAATGCAATCTCATATCATAATCTTTAATGAGCTCCAACCATCTCCTCTGTCTGAGATTTAACTCCTTCTGCGTGAAAATGTACTTCAAACTCTTGTGATCCGTAAACACCTCACAATGGTTTCCGATGAGAAAATGTCTCCATGTCTTTAATGCATGCACCACGGCTGCTAATTCCAAATCATGCGTAGCATAATTCTTCTCATGGGGTTTAAGTTGTCGTGAAGCATATGACACAACTCTTCCTTCCTGCATAAGCACTGCTCCAAGTCCTCGACGAGAAGCGTCGCAATAAACTTCATAATCCTTGCGTTGATCTGGCAGAATCAACACTGGTGATGTAACCAATCGTTTCTTCAACTCTTGGAAACTAGCTTCACATTCCTCAGTCCAATTGAATTTGGTGTCCTTCTTCAATAGCTCAGTCATGGGCTTAGCAATCCTTGAGAAATTCTCGATGAATCTCCGGTAGTATCCTGCAAGTCCAAGAAAACTCCGGATTTCTCCAACTGTCGTGGGTGATTCCCAACTTGTCACTGTGTCAACCTTGGCAGGGTCTACTGCTATTCCTTCTCCAGAAATAACATGTCCAAGGAATCCAACTTCCTTCAGCCAAAACTCACATTTGCTGAACTTGGCGTATAACTGATGTTCTCTGAGCTTCTCAAGTACCAATCGTAAATGCTCCTCATGCTCTTCCTCATCCTTGGAAAAGATTAAAATATCATCAATGAACACCACGACGAACTTATCCAAAAACTCCATAAACACTTTGTTCATCAGGTTCATGAAATAGGCAGGTGCGTTAGTCAGTCCAAATGACATAACGGTATACTCATACAATCCATATCTGGTGGTAAAAGCCGTCTTGGGTATATCCTGCTCTCGAATCTTTAACTGATGGTATCCTGATCGTAGATCGATCTTGGAAAATACTTTAGCTCCTTGTAGGCGGTCAAACAAATCATTGATCATCGGCAGTGGGTACTTGTTTTTGATGGTCACTTCATTCAATCCTCGGTAATCAACAACCATCCTCAGCGATCCATCTTTCTTCTCCACTAGAAGTACTGGTGATCCCCAAGGTGACGAACTTGGGCGAATATAGCCTTTATCCAGTAACTCCTTGATCTGCTTCTTAATTTCCTCCAAATCCTTTGCGGGCATCCTGTACGGTCTCTTAGATATTGGCCCTGTGCCTGGCAAAAGTTCAATCAAGAACTCAATGTCTCTATCTGGTGGCATGCCTGGCAACTCTTCTGGAAATACATCCGGATAATCCTTCACCACTGGTACTTCCTCCTGTACAACTCCTGATAAGGAATTTACTTGAGTCCTCTTCGGCATATGCCGGGATACATACTTGATCCTTTTTCCTTCCGGGGTGGTAAGCAAAATCGTCTTGCTGGCACAATCGATGTTTCCTCCATACAACGATAGCCAATCCATTCCCAAAATCACATCCAAACCTTGCGATTCCAAAACAATGAGGTCTGAGGGGAAAACATGCCTACCAATGGCCAATGGTATCTGAAAACATCCTTGGGTGGCCATATACTCTGCTCCTGGCGAGGTTACTAACATAGGGTTTCTGAGAACTTTGGTGGACATCTTAAACTTATTCACGAATCCCCTTGATATGTATGAATGCGATGCACCAGTATCGAAAAGAACGGTTGCAGTAAATGACTTAACCAAAAACTTACCTATTACTGCATCAGGCTGAGCTTCAACCTCCTCCACGCTCACGTGGTTCACGTGTCCTTTGTTGAACGGGTTCGGCTTCTTCCCAGAGCTTCCATTGCCATTTCCATTTTGGGCTTCAGGACATTCATTGGCATAATGTCCATTCTTCTGGCACTTAAAGCAAGTGACTTGGCTCAGGTCCCTCTTGGCTGGGGTAGATGGGTTGGTGCGGTTCTGTCCGTTGCTTCCTCCATTCCCATTACCATTCTTGGAGCCATTATGGTTGTGCGAACTACCTCCTCCATGGGTATGCTGAAACTGTCCTCCCGGCTTTGGGGTAAATCGAGGCTTCTGCTGAGCTCCTGAGTTATACTTCCCTTGTCCATACTTCCTCTTGCGGTTTTCAATCTGCTGTTGCTTCCCTTCAATCATGAGAGCTCTATCTACCAGCTCCTGGTAGTTGTTGAAAGTTGCTACCATCAACTGCATACTCAGCTCATCATTCAGTCCTTCCAAAAACTTCTCCTGCTTGGCTGCATCTGTAGCAACGTCATCTGGTGCATAACGTGCTAACTTACTGAATTCCTCCACATACTGGCCTACGGTGCGTCCTCCTTGGCGTAGGTTGCGAAACTCACGCTTCTTCATAGCCATAGCTCCTGCTGAAACATGAGCTGTACGGAAAGCTTGCTGAAACTGGTCCCATGTGACAGTGTCAATAGGGTGCGTGGCTGTATAATTCTCCCACCATGATGCTGCGGGTCCATCAAGCTGATGTGCGGCAAAACGCACTCTTTCCGCATCTGTGCATCCTGCAGTGGTCAAATCCCTTCCAACTTTGCGGAGCCAATCATCTGCAACAATCGGCTCGGTGCTACTGGAAAACACCGGCGGGTTTAGCCTTAAGAAACGGGCTAAGTGATCAACAGGTGGTGGTGGCGGTGGGTTGTTGTTGTTGTTGTTGTTGTTGCCTTGGTTCTGCACTAACACTTGCATCAGGGCATTCTGTTGCTGAATCAACTGGGTGATCTCTGGCAGAAAAACAAATCCGGTGTCGCGTCTCGGAGGCATCTGATAGGTTTAGAAAAGATGAGAGTTAAGAATAGAATGAGGTCTAGAGAGAAAACACTACCCATATGCTCATGAGACAAATCAATCAATATCACTCAATCAATTCAAACAAGGCAAAACAATCGATCTAACTAGCGTTACAAAGTGCTTGAACTATACTATTAAATGGGGGAAAACTACTACTGATATGGTGGTCTACTAGAAATTCTGATCCGTTGAAGACTCCATGATGTCTGCTCCAGCTTCATCAACCCAGTCGTCTTCACTTGGTTCTGAGTCGGTGTCGTCGATGATGATGTATTTATCCGGACAAGTGCATTCGTCGACTTCTGCTTTTGGCACTGGATTTCCCACGAATACTCCAATCTTCTTCTCCAGGTCGTCATTCTTCCCTACTAGTGCGTTGATTTCCTCCAAATAATCTTCGCGTGTAGCCTTGAGTTCTTCTTGGAGCTCCTTGATCTTCGTTAATGCCTTCTTCAGTTCTTCCTTGTCCGTGCACATCTGGTTCTCCTGGCGACGAATATGTTGGTTTTGCTCCTGGATGAAAGCTGCAATTGATCCATCCTTCTTGGTTCTGATCATCTCCCATTGCGCGTCTCGGCGTCCACAAATTTGGTAAATTGTATCCTTAAGCTCCTGGTGATAGACTTCTCCAATGCGTCCCATGGCGATGTGTGCGGCCATGCTCTTCCCTAAACTCCAAGTTGGTGCTTCGAAAACCAATCTTATGGGTTCAGTAACTGGCACAAACGTCCTTCCTGGAATGAGAACTTGAATCTTCCAGCTCTCCTCTTCAGGTAATGTGGCGTTGTAGGTTCCGGTGATGCTTGGTATTCCTATGTTCAAGTACTTGGTGACTTCCTTCAAGTGTCGACCAAACGGCGTGTCTTCATCTGGTTGCATGAACTTGCTCCTTGCATTCGCCATTCCTAAAAGAGTAGAAAGTGGAGAGGGGTCAGAAATGAGAAGAGAGAAGCTTTCTAGGGCTTAAGCTTAGTGGTCGTGTCCTACAGTCAGCGTGTGCTCTGATACCAACTTTGTAGCGACCAGACCTCAAATGGTCTGTGCTGCTGTGCACCAGTGTCATCCCTAGATCAGTAATGCTGACACGCACAGTACAAATGGAGGATTTATAACAGAGTAGCAATCACACACTTATTACATCGAATATCTCCGAAGAGATTAAGTATGATAAACATGGCTTAAGGCCATCTAATAACGATAACAGCGGAAGACTTGGAAGATAAGTGAGTCCATCAACTCCAGCGGCATCACTGAGTATAAGACCATGACCTAAGGCACCTTACTCGTCGTCTGAAAAGTCTGCAACATGAAATGTTGCAGGCCGAAAACGGGTCAGCACATAGAATATGCTGGCAATGTAACACATAGAGAATAATGAACAATAATAATGCTATACTACATGCATATATGGCTGGTGGAAAGCTCTATGGTTACATTTTTGCGAAAAGCCAATTTTATCCTACTTCAAAGGAATACATTTTATTTAACTATCATGGTGGTTGTGAAACATTGAGATGGTTGACAGCATCTCAATCCCAATTAAATGTCATCAATAACCCAACAAAATTAATTAGAAGTAACATAGTGATGAGATTCACATGATAATCCAAATACTAGATACTCAAGCTGTCCATAACCGGGGACACGGCTAACCATGATTAGTTTGTACACTCTGCAGAGGTTTGTGCACTTTTCCCCACAAGACTCGATCTCCTCCGTTGGATTACTCGCACTACATGGTGTTTGAGTAACGGATGATCGAGACATAGTCTTTCAGAAGTGTTTGCACCTTACGTATGGGTAGACAGTTACACCTACTTTCCCCTACATCTGCTAGTCTACCACTGTAAGAGTTCACACAACTTAATCAACTATGCTAGAGCCCATAATAGCTTGCGGCTGCACACGGAAGTTTCTAGCATGAATAATCTTATGATCCCTTTGAACCTGGGTGGCGGTCCAAAAGAAAAACAGGCAATCCTGGAATACCCAGGTACCTCAATCCACCCAGATGTGAGTTTTAGTTGCCACCTTAAGTAAACCATTAATTAACAATCTCACATCTGTCATGGAATCTCTCAAACCCAATCCACGTCTACGAGCATAGCATGGCAATATAATAGCAAACGTAGAAGTAACTCCCAAGGGTTTGAATAGAAAACAGGTAATAGGTACTACCTCAACTACTTCCCAATACCCACAATTTAATTAGATCCTAATCATGCAAGTGTTTGAGGAAAACAGATCTAATGCAATAAAAACTGGGTATGGAAGGTATATGATCAAAGTGTTACTTGCCTTGCTGATGATCCGCGAAACCTAGCGATTCGAAGTAACAAGCGGCACACTCCGGGTACTCTATCGCAAACAAACAAGCATACAATCAGTACTCATCTAATGCACAGGTAAAACTCGAATGAAAGATCCAACCAGAAAGTTCAACTTAAGAACTCTGGTTTGCAAAAAGAATCAACTCGAAAGAAGCAACGAAAGTCAAACGGCGAAAGAAAGAAACTTCGTTTACTAATCTGGATCTAGGTCAAATTTTACTGTAGCAAAAACTTGTTTGAGTAGGTTATACGGAAAGAGAATTTCGAGACGAAACTCTAGGCGCTTGAATCGCCTGATTCCGATAAACGAGCGAGAAGTTAAACAGAATCGAAAATTCGATCAGAAATCGAATCTGAGATAATCGCAGAAAAATCCGACGAAAAAGAAAAACGGACGAACGGTTAAAGAACGGACGTTCGTTAACAGAGAAAAAACGACGAACGCGTTCGTTAAAACGAACGGTTCGGTGAACGCTCGCAAATAATAAAACCCAAAAAAACGATCTAGGTTTTTTTTTAAACGAAGGGTTTTTTTTAACAACGAAGACCGGCAACGACGAACGGGGCAGCGGCAGTACCTCGTCGGGGCGGCTCCGGCGAGGGCTCCGGCGTGCGGGGGTGCGGGGTGCGGGCGAGGCGAGGCGAGGGGCGGCGGCTCCCTGCGGCGGCGGCGGCTTCCCGTGCGGCGGCGGCGGCGGGCAAGTGCGGCGGCGGCGGCGGGATGAGGGCGGCGGTGGCGGCGGGTTGAGGGGAAGAGAGAGAGGGGGGGCGGCGGCTTGGAGGAGGGGCAAAGGCGGCGGGGCTCCCGTGCCCGAGAGGAGAGCGCGGGGTGGGCCGGCGGCCTGGGCTCGGCCCAGCGCGGCGCGCGCATTTTTTTCTTTTTTTTAAAATAAGTTCCGCGGAAAAAAATTCGTAGAAAAATAAATAAAAATCAGAAAAATATAAAATAAATTGTCCCCGTCTAGTTAGAAAATCTAGAATAGGGTGAACATTTGTTAACACAAAATAAATATTTTGAAAACATGCAATATTCTTAATGCAATAAAAATTGCAAATAAAATTCAAATAAATCCAATAAAAGATTTTAACATTTTTTTCCTCCAGTATTTCAATTGTTTTGGAGAAGTCATATTTTCTCCTCTCGTTTATTTTTAAAATGAAATATTTTTCCGGTGAGAAAATAATTAAAACCAAAAATCCTCGTCTTATTATTTGATGAAAATCAAATACGAAAATTCGAGAAAATCCCCAACTCTCTCCGAGGGTCCTTGAGTTGCTTAGGATTTATCGAGGATTTATCAAAATGCAAGAAAATATGATATGCCATGATGATCTATGTATAACATACCAAATTGGAAATTTGGGATGTTACATTTGTCTTGTGTTGCGATGAATGTCAAAGAATTGGTAATATTAGTAGACGTCAAGAAATGCCTATGAACTATTCACTTGTTATTGAACCATTTGATGTTTAGGGCTTTGATTATATGGGACCGTTTCCTTCCTCTAATGGGTATACACATATTTTAGTTGCTGTTGATTACGTTACTAAGTGGGTAGAAGCTATTCCAACTAGTAGTGCTGATCATAACACCTCTATTAAGATGCTTAAAGAAGTTATTTTTTCGAGGTTTGGAGTCCCTAGATACTTAATGACTGATGGTGGTTCACATTTTATTCATGGTGCTTTTCGTAAAATGCTTGCTAAGTATGATGTTAATCATAGAATTGCATCTCCATACCACCCACAGCCTAGCGGTCAAATAGAATTGAGTAATAGAGAGATTAAACTAATTTTGCAAAAGACTGTTAATAGATCTAGAAAGAATTGGTCCAAGAAACTTGATGATGCATTATGGGCCTATAGAACTGCATATAAAAATCCTATGGGTTTGTCTGCGTATAAAATGGTTTATGGAAAAGCATGTCACTTACCTCTCGAACTATAACATAAGGCGTATTGGGCCATTAAAGAGCTCAATTATGATTTCAAACTTGCCAGAGAGAAGAGGCTATTTGACATTAGCTCACTTGATGAATGGAGAACCCAGGCCTATGAGAATGCCAAACTGTTTAAAGAAAAAGTTAAAAGATGGCGTGACAAAAGGATACAAAAGCGTGAGTTTAATGTAGGTGATTATGTTTTGCTATACAACTCTCATTTAAGATTTTTTGCAGGAAAACTCCTCCCTAAATGGGAAGGTCCTTACGTTTTCGAGGAGGTCTATCGTTTCGGTGCCATAATAATCAACAACTTCGAAGGCACAAATACAAAGGTGGTGAACGGTCAAAGAATCAAACATTATATCTTAGGCAATCCAATAAATGTTGAAACTAATGTTATTGAGACCTTAACCCCGGAGGAACATATAAGGGACACTTTCCAGAACATTTCAGACTCCGAAAAGGAATAGGTATGTGGTACGGTAAGTAAACCGTCTCCAAAACAGTTCTAATAGCATTTTTTTCCGTTTTGGAATATTTAAGAAAATAGGAAAATAATAAGTAGTCTGGGAAGGACACGAGGCCTCCACGAGGGTGGAGGGTGCGCCCTACCCCCCTGGGCGCGCCCCCTGCCTCGTGGGCACCTCGTGTGTCCTCCGGACTCCGTTCTCTTGCACGATACTTCTTTTGGTCGGTAAAAATTCATTATATAATCTCCCGAAGATTTTGACCCTCGTAGCACGCAAATATCCTCTATTTTTGTTTCGAGCTGTTTTCTGACAGATCTAGATCACCATGACGTCTTCAAGTGCCCCCAAGGACAAATTCTTCGAGAAGGTCATCAACCCCTACCTCGCGGAGGTGATGCAACACCCTCAAACCATTGAGATGTGTGAGGGGGTGCTGCACATCCGCGATGTTGAGGGACCAAGGAGGACCGGAAGCGTGGAGACAAGACTTGAAGCAATGGAGCAGCAAGTTTTCAAGTGCCAAGGGATGGTGGAAAGCGGACTCGACGCCAACCACATGATGATCGCGGAGTTCACCAACAACCACAAGCTGGATGCCAAGAACATTGGGGAGGCCATCTTCAAGCTTCACGAAAAAATCGAGCACCTCCAAGCCCAGATCTATGACCTGCAAAACCAAAACTGTGAGTATGAATATAGATTCAAGAGGATGAATTTGGATGCAAATTTGAGGATCCCAGAGACTCGATCATCCTTCTATGATGGTGAGCCTATGCCTTGGAAGAGGGACGACAAGCCTACATCATCAGCAACTCCATCATCACCACCTCCTAAGAAAGAGACATAAACACAT
The DNA here is from genome assembly GCF_018294505.1 of Triticum aestivum. Taxonomy (NCBI): domain Eukaryota; kingdom Viridiplantae; phylum Streptophyta; class Magnoliopsida; order Poales; family Poaceae; genus Triticum; species Triticum aestivum. The sequence continues at coordinate 487,988,811 of NC_057799.1, read as the reverse complement.
GGGTATGGGCACTCCCCTTGGCAACTGCCAAGCTTGGGGGAGCTGCCCAGGTATCGTATCACCATCACACTCCTATCTTTACCTTTTTCTTAGTTTGATACTTTTGGTTATATCTTGATCTAGTAGAATAAAGTTTTAGTATGATCTAGTTTTGAGTTTTGCTTTATGATCCTTCTATGTAATCGAGTCCGTGAGCTATATATAATAAAGATTAGTTTTGAGTCAAGGGCTTTGCTATCTTGCTATGATCTTGAGGGAATAAAAGAAAGAATAAAAAAGTAATAAAGAGGTCATATTGATCTTATGGAGAGTAATGACTTCACATATAAAAGAGTATGATGAATAAAAGTTGTTGAAAGTTGACAAACATAGTTTTGGTCATCGTTGCAATTAATAGGAAGTAATAAAGAAAGAGAGGTTTTAACATATAAATATACTATCTTGGACATCTTTTATGATTGTGAGCACTCATTAAAATATGACATGCTAAAAAGTTGATGTTGGACAAGGAAGACAACGTAATGGGTTATGTTTTCTTATATCCGAAATAAAGTATATTTTCATGGATCATCCAACATGTTGAGCTTGCCTTTCCCCCTCATGCTAGCCAAATTCTTTGCACCAAGTAGAGATACTACTTGTGCTTCTGAATATCCTTAAACCCGGTTTTGCCATGAGAGTCCACCATATCTACCTATGGATGGAGTAAGATCCTTCAAGTAAGTTGTCATTGTTGCATGCAATAAAAATTGCTCTCTAAATATGTATGATCTATTAGTGTGGAGAAAATAAGCTTTATACGATCTTGTGATATGGAAGCAATAAAAGTGACGGACTGCATAATAAAGGTCCCTATCACAAGTGGCAATATAAAGTGATGTTCTTTCGCATTAAGATTTTGTGCATCCAACCATAAAAGCACATGACAACCTCTGCTTCCCTCTGCGAAGGGCCTATCTTTTATTTTTGTCTTATGTCTTATGCAAGAGTCGTGGTGATCTTACCTTTCCTTTTTTACACTTTATCCTTTGGCAAGCACATTGTGTTGGAGAGATCCTGATATATATATCCAATTGGATGTAAGTTATCATAAACTATTATTTTTGACATTACCCTTGAGGTAAAAGGTTGGGAGGCAACACTATAAGCCCCTATCTTTCTCTGTGTCCGATTAAAACTCCATACCCATAAGTATTGCGTGAGTGTTAGCAATTGTGAAAGACTAAATGATAGTTGAGTATGTGGACTTGTTGAAAAGCTCTTATATTGACTCTTTCCGATGTTATGATAAATTGTAATTTCTTCAATGACCGAGATCATAGTTTGTTAGTTTTCAATGAAGTTTCTGATTCATACTTGACATTGTGAATAGATTGTTACTTTAGCATAAGAAATCATATGAATATATATATATATATATATATATATATATATATATATGTTGCTGTTATAAGAATGATCATGATGCCCTCATGTCCGTATTTTATTTTATTGACACCTCTATCACTAAACATGTGGACATATTTTTTGTTATCGGCTTCCGCTTGAGGACAAGCGAGGTCTAAGCTTGGGGGAGTTGATACGTCCATTTTGCATCATGCTTTTATATCGATATTTATTGCATTATGGGCTGTTATTACACATTATGTCACAATACTTATGCTTTTTCTCTCTTATTTTACAAGGTTTACATGAAGAGGGAGAATGCCGGGAGCTGGAATTCTAGGCTGGAAAAGGAGCAAATATTAGAGACCTATTCTGCACTACTCCAAAAGTCCTGAAACTCCATGGAAGTCGGTTTTGGAATATATTAAAAATATTGGGCGAAGAAAGCACCAGAGGGGGCCACCCACCATCCACAAGGGTGGGGGCGCGCCCTACACCCCTGGGCGCGCCCCCTGCCTTGTGGGCCCCCTGGCAGGCCTCCGGTGCCCATCTTTTGCTATATGAAGTCTTTCGCCCTAGAAAAGATGAGAAGGAAGCTTTCGGGACGAAGCGCTGCCATCTCGAGGCGGAACCTGGGCAGAACCAATCTAGGGCTCCGGCGGAGCTGTTCTGCCGGGGAAACATCCCTCCGGGAGGGGGAAATCATTACCATCGTCATCACCATCGATCCTCTCAATGGGAGGGGGTCAATCTCCATCAACATCTTCACCAGCACCATCTGCTCTCAAACCCTAGTCCATCTCTTGTATCCAATCTTTGCCTCAAAACCTCAGATTGGTACCTATGGGTTGCTAGTAGTGTTGATTACTCCTTGTAGTTGATGCTAGTTGGTTTATTTGGTGAAAGATCATATGTTCAGATCCTTTATGCATATTAATACCCCTCTAATTATGAACATGAATATGATTTGTGAGTAGTTACATTTGTTCCTGAGGACATGGGAGAAGTCTTGCTATAAGTAGTCATGTAAATTTGGTATTCGTTCGATATTTTGATGAGATGTATGTTGTGTTTCCTCTAGTGGTGTTATGTGAACGTCGAATACATGACACTTCACCATTGTTTGGGCCTAGAGGAAGGCATTGGGAAGTAATAAGTAGATGATGGGTTGCTAGAGTGACAGAAGCTTAAACCCTAGTTTATGCGTTCCTTCGTAAGGGGCTGATTTGGATCCATATGTTTCATGCTATGGTTAGGTTTACCATAATTCTTCTTTCGTAGTTGCGGATGCTTGCGAGAGGGGTTAATCATAAGTGGGATGCTTGTCCAAGGAAGGGCAGTACCCAAGCACCGGTCCACCCACATATCAAAGTATCAAAGTAACGAACGTGAATCATATGAGCGTGATGAAAACTAGCTTGACGATAATTCCCATGTGTCATCGGGAGCGTTTTCCTTTATATAAGAGTTTGTCCAGGCTTGTACTTTGCTACAAAAAGGATTGGGCCACCTTGCTGCACCTTATTTACTTTTATTACTTGTTACCCGCTACAAATTACCTTATCACAAAACTATCTGTTACCGATAATTTCTGTGCTTGCAGAGAATACCTTACTGAAAACCGCTTGTCATTTCCTTCTGCTCCTCGTTGGGTTCAACACTCTTACTCATTGAAAGGACTACGATATATCCCCTATACTTGTGGGTCATCACTTATCAGGCTGAAACTTTTTCACATAAGCATCGCAACCCCAAACTTTAAGAAACGACAGCTTAGGTTTCTTGCTAAACCACAGTTCATACGGTGTCATCTCAACGGATTTAGACGGTGCCCTATTTAACGTGAATGCAGCTGTCTCTAAAGCATAACCCCAAAATGATAGTGGTAAATGGTAAGAGACATCATAGATCATACCATATCTAATAAAGTACGGTTACGACGTTTGGACACACCATTATGTAGTGTTGTTCCAGGTGGCGTGAGTTGTGAAACTATTCCACATTGTTTTAAATGAAGGCCAAACTCGTAACTCAAATATTCGCCTCCGCGATCAGATCGTAGAAACTTTATTTTCTTGTTACAATGATTCTCCACTTCACTCTGAAATTCTTTGAACTTTTCAAATGTTTCAGACTTGTGTTTCATCAAGTAGATATACCCATATCTGCTCAAATCATCCGTGAAGGTCAGAAAATAACGATACCCACCGCGAGCCTCAACACTCATCGGGCCATATACATCGGTATGTATTATTTCCAATAAGTCAGTGGATCGCTCCATTATTCCGGAGAACGAGTGTTAGTCACCTTGCCCATGAGGCATGGTTCACAAGTATCAAATGATTCATAATCAAGTGATTCCAAATCCATCTGTATGGAGTTTCTTCATGCGCTTTACACCAATATGACCTAAACGGTAGTGCCACAAATATGTTGCACTATCATTATCAACTTTGCATCTTTTGGCATCAATATTATGAATATGTGTATGACTACGATCGAGATTCAATAAACCATTTACATTGGGTGTATGACCATAGAAGGTTTTATTCATGTAAATAGAACAACAATTATTCTCTGACTTAAATGAATAACCGTATCGCAATAAACATGATCAAATCGTATTCATGCTCAACGCAAACACCAAATAAAATTTATTTTGGTCCAACACTAATCTCGAAGGTAGAGGGAGTGTGCGATGGTGTTCTTATCAACATTGGAATCACTCCCAACACACATCGTCACCTCGCCCTTAACTAGTCTCTGTTCGTTTTGCAATTCCTGTTTTGAGTGACTAATCTTAGCAACTGAACCGGTATCAAATATCCTGGGGTTACTATGAACACTAGTAAAGTACACATCAATAACATGTATATCAAATATACCTTTGTTCACTTTGCCATCCTTCTTATCCGCCAAGTATTTGGGGTAGTTCTGCTTCCAGTGACCATTCCGTTTGCAGTAGAAGCACTCAGTTTCAGGCTTAGGTCTAGCTTTGGGTTTCTTCACGGAAGTGTCAATTTGCTTGCCATTCTTTCTTGAAGTTCCCTTTCTTTTCCTTTGCCCTTTTTTTGAAACTAGTGGTCTTGTTAACCATCAACACTTGATGCCCTTTCTTGATTTCTACCTTCGCCGATTTCAGCATCGCGAAGAGCTAGGGAATCGTTTTCATCACCCCTTGCATATTATATAGTTCATCACGAAGTTCTAGTAGCTTGGTGATAGTGACTAGAGAACTCTGTCAATCACTATCTTATCTGGAAGATTAACTCCCACTTGATTCAAGCGATTGTAGTACCCAGACATTATGAGCACATGCTTACTGACTGAGGTATTCTCCTCCATCTTGTAGGCAAAGTACTTATCAGAGGTCTCACACCTCTCGACACAGGCATGAGTCTGAAATACCAATTTCAGCTCTTGGAACATCTCATATGCTCCGTCGCGTTCAAAACGTTTTTTGAAGTCCCGGTTCTAAGCCGTAAAGCATGGCGCACTAAACTATCAAGTAGTCATCACATCGAGCTTGCAAAACGTTCATAACATTTGTATCTGCTCCTGCAACAGGTCCGTCACCTAGCGGTGCATCAAGGACATAATTCTTCTATGCAGCAATGAGGATAATCCTCAGATCATGGACCCGGTCCACATCATTGCTACTATCATCTTTCAACTTATTTTTCTCTAGGAACATATCAAAAATAAACGGGGAGTTACATCGCAAGCTATTGATCTACAACATAGATATACAAATACTATCAGGACTAAGTTCATGATAATTTAAGTTCAATTAATCATATTACTTAAGAACTCCCACTTAGATAGACATCCCTCAAGTCATCTAAATGATACGTGATCCAAATCAACTAAACCATGTCCGATCATCACGTGAGATGGAGTAGTCATCAATGGTGAACATCTCTATGTTGATCATATCTACTATATGATTCACGTTCGACCTTTCGGTCTCTAGTGTTCCGAGGCCATGTCTGTACATGCTAGGCTCGTCAAGTTTAACCCGAGTATTCCGCATGTGAAAAACTGTCTTGCACCCGTTGTATGTGAACGTAGAGCCTATCACACCCGATCATCACGTGGTGTCTCAGCACGAAGAACTTTCGCAATGGTTCATACTCAGGGAGAACACTTATACCTTGAAATTTTGTTAAGGGATCATCTTATAATGCTACCGTCGTAGTAAGCAAAATAAGATGCATAAAACATAAAATCACATGCAATCAAAATATGTGACATGATATGGCCATCATCATCTTGTGCCTTTGATCTCCATCTCCAAAGCACCGTCATGATCTCCATCGTCACCGGATTGACCCCTTGATCTCCATCGTAGCGTCATGGTCATCTTGCCAACTATTGCTTCTACAACTATCACTAACGCATAGTGATAAAGTAAAGCAATTACATGGCATTTGCATTTCATACAATAAAGCGACAACCATAAGGCTCCTGCCAGTTGCCGATAACATTTACAAAACATGATCATCTCATACAATAACGTATATCACATCATGTCTTGACCATATCACATCACAACATGCCCTGCAAAAACAAGTTAGACGTCCTCTAATTTGTTGTTGCAAGTTTTACGTGGCTTCTACGGGCTTCTAGCAAGAACCGTTCTTACCTACGCATCAAAACCATAATGGTGAATTATCAAGTTTGTTGTTTTAACCTTCAACAAGGACTGGCCGCAGTCAAATTCGATTCAACTAAAGTTGGAGAAACAGACACCTGCCAGCCACTTTTATGCAAAGCTAGTTGCATGTATGTCGGTGGAACCGGTCTCATGAACATGGCCATGTAAGGTTGGTCCGGGCCGCTTCATCCAACAATACCGCCGAATCAAAATAAGACATTGGTGGTAAGCAGTATGACGATCGCCGCCCACAACTATTTGTGCTCTACTTGTGCATATCATCTACGCATAGACCTGGCTTGGATGCCACTGTTGGGGAACGCAGTATTTCAAAAAAATTCCTACGATCACGCAAGATCTATCTAGGAGATGCATAGCAACGAGCGGGGAGAGTGTGTCCACGTACCCTCATAGACCGAAAGCGGAAGCGTTTAGTAACGTGGTTGATGTAGTCGAATGTCTTCACGATCCAACCGAATGTACGACACCTCCATGTTCAGCACACGTTCAGCTCGATGACGTCCCTCGAGCTCTACTGGGGACACTCTGTTTTCTCTATGTATTCACACATGTACTAAGTTTTCGGTTAATACAATTCTAGCATGAATAATAAACATTTATCATGATATAAGGAAATATAAATAACAACTTTATTATTGCCTCTAGGGCATATTTCCTTCAAAAAGTCCAAATGTCCATGCTATAAAGAAAAGAGTATGAGATGACATGTTAGGCAACATTCCACATCAAAAATTCTGTTTTTATCATTTACCTACTCGAGAACGAGCAGGAATTAAGCTTGGGGATGCTGATACGTCTCCAACGTATCTATAATTTTTGATTGTTCCATGCTGTTATATTATCATTCTTGGATGTTTTATAACCATTTTATATCATTTTTTGGGACTAACGTATTGACACAGTGCCAAGTGCGAGTTGCTGTTTTTGCATGTTTTTTACATCGTAGGAAATCAATATCAAACGGAGTCCAAACACCGCGAGACTTTTTGGAGATTTTTATGGACCAGAACACCCAGGATGGGCCAGAGCAGCACCTGGGGGTGCCCAGAGGGGGGCACAACCCACCAGGGCGCGCCTGGGGGCCCAGGCGCGCCCAGGTGAGTTGTGCCCACCTCGGTGGCCTCCCGCACCCCCTCTTTACCCTATAAATTCCCAAATATTCCGAAAACCCTCAGGGTTAACCTAGATCAGAAGTTCCGCTGCCGCAAGGCTCTATAGCCACTGAAAACCAATCTAGACCCTGTTCCGGCACCTTGCCGGAGGGGGAATCATCTCCGGTGGCCATCTTCATCATCTCGGCGGCCACCATGATGAGGAGGGAGTAGTCCACCCTCGGGGCTGAGGGTTTGTACCAGTAGCTATGTGTTTAATATCTCTCTCTCTCTCTCGTGTTCTTGAGATGTCGATCTTGATGTATCGCGGGCTTTGTTAATATAGTCGGATCATATGGTGTTTTCCCCTCTCTATCTTGTTGTGATGAATTGAGTTTTTCCCTTTGAGATTTCGTTGTTGTCGGATTGAATACTTTTATGGATTTGAGAACACTTGATATATGTCTTGCAATTGAATACTCGTGGTGACAATGGGGTATCGTATTGATTCACTTGATATATGTTTTGGCACTCAACTCGCGGATTCCCGAGGTGACATTGGGGTAATCTATGCATACGGGTTGATGCACGTTCTTGTCTTTGTTTCTTCGTTAGAAATATTGGGGCACTCTTTGAAGTTCTTTGTGTTGGATTGAATATTATGAATCTGAATTTGCTTTGGTGTTATTTTAGTACGAACTCTTGGTTAGATCGATCGGAAAGAATATCTTCGTGTTATTTTAGTACGAACACTAGGATAGATTGATCAAAAAGAATAGCTTTGAGGTGGTTTCATACCCTACAAACAATTCCGTCTTATGTTCTTCGCTAGATAGGAACTTTGGAGTGATTCTTCGTTGCACGTTGAGGGACGGTTATATGATCCAATTATATTAGCATTGTTGAGAGATTGCACTAGAGAAAGTATGGACCCTAGGCCTCATTTTCAAGCATTGCAATACTGTTTTTGTGCCCGTTTACTATTTGCTACCTTGCTGTTTTTATTTATTCAGATTATAAAAATATATTTCTACCATCCATATTGCACTTTTATCACCATCTCTTCGCCGAACTAGTGCACCTATACAATTTGCCATTGTATTGGGTGTGTTGGGGACACAAGAGATTTCTTGTATTTGGTTGCAGGGTCGTTTGAGAGAGACCATCTTCATCCTACACCTCTCACGGATTGATAAACCTTAGGTCATCCACTTGAGGGAAAATTGCTACTGTCCTACCAAACTCTGCGCTTGGAGGCCCAACACGTGTCTACAAGAATAAAGTTGCGTATTAGACATCAGTACCCTACAACAATTTCAACTTATGTTCTCCGCTAGATAAGAACTTTGGAGTGACTCTTTGTCGCACGTTGAGGGATTGTTATAGGATTCAATTATGTTAGCACTATTGAGAGATTGCACTAGTGAAAGTATGAAACCTAGGCCTTGTTTCTAAGCATTGCAATACCGTTTATGCTCACTTTTACTACTTTCTACCTTGCTGTTTTTATATTTTCAGATTACAAAAACTTATATCTACTATCCATACTACACTTGTATCACCATCTCTTCGCCGAACTAGTGCACCTATAATATTTACCATTGTATTGGGTGTGTTGGGGACACAAGAGATTTCTTGTATTTGATTGCAGGGTTGTTTGAGAGAGACTATCTTCATCCCACGCCTCCCACAGATTGATAAACCTTAGGTCATCCACTTGAGGTAAAATTGCTACTCTCCTACAAACTCTGCGCTTGGAGGCCCAACACAAGTCTACAAGAATAACTTGTGTAGTAGACATCACTCCTCCATTTGTACTTACCCTGACCATTGACGGCTACAACACCAATCGTCACCCTCCTTATCTGGGGCGACTACCAATGATGTCAGATATAATGTGTCCTTTTTATATTCGTGCAAAGTCTCCTTATAGAGTTTTCATGTTTTTTCCTTGGTCTCCTTGTAGCTATAGGCAGGGCATGGTTGCATGGCATTGCATGTGCTTTGGATCTTATTTGTGCTGGGAATATTTTTGGTGTCCTCCTTCACTAGTGTGAGTGCAACTTGTAGTGTTGATCTCCATGAGCTTCCATTGAGATTTGCTACTTGTGAGCTGCGTTGGGATTTTCCCCGAAGAGGAAGGTTGAAGCAATATAGTAGTGATAAGTATTTCCCCTAGCTGGGAACCAAGGTTTGTTGAACTAGAAGGAGCACAAACCAAATCCTAGTGAACAACACATGCACACGCAAAAGCAAATACTTGCACCCAACGCGGGCAAGAGGGTTGTCAATCCCCTTGAACTTATTACTTGGAAGGATCAAATCTTGTATATGTAGATAAATAAATTGCAAAACAAAATAAAAGTAAATAAATTACAGCAAGGTATTTTTGGTTTTTATAATATGATTAAAGTAGACCCGAGGGCCACAGTTTTCACTAGAGGCCTCTCTCTCGAAACAATAGCATATGGTGGGGGAAACAAATTACTGTTAAGCAGTTGATAGAAAAGCGCATAGTTATGACATATTCATGGCAATGATCATGTATATAAGCATCCCGTCCGTGACAAGTAGACCGACTCCTGCCTGCATCTACTATTATTAGTCCACCAATCGACCGCTATCAGCACGCATCTATGGTATTAAGTTCATGACAAACAGAGTAACGCCTTAAGCAAGATGGCATGATGTAGATGAAGTAAACTCAAGCAATATTATTAAACCCCATCGTTTTACCCTTAATAGCAACACTACAAAAAAGACACATCCGTGACATTATGGCCTGAACAAAAACTTTTTCTGTCATGGTTATGAGATTTCTAACGATTATTGTGCAAAAACATGTATCATCATAGATGTGGTGGGCTCCTACTTCTATGACAAAAAATCATGATAGAAAATGGGCTTTTCGTCCTTGGCCGGCTGGAGACGCACATGCATGACATTCTTTGGGCCGTCCATGACATAAAAAATCGTGGTAGAAGTGAGGGCGAGGAAAATTTCGGGGAGTTCCCGGTTATGGTGGGTGGCAAGGGCCGAGCGATGCAATGTGGTTTGCATGTTTCTCTCTCATACGCGCGTGTGTGCGAGGCGTTCGCTCACTTAACCCGAGCGAGACATTGGCTTACTGAACCTGAGCGATCACACTAGCTACGTACTGAAGCCGATCGTTCCCTTCGCTGCTAACTGAACCCGAACGATTCCTTTGTTTCTAACTGAACCGACTCCTTCCCTGCTAACTGAGCCCGATCGATCGCTGCTGCTACTTACTGAAGTTGATCGAACCCCCGTGCAAGATGTAGCTAGCCGATTGGGTTGCCTCTGGATGAACAGTGTCCCTTGCTACCGCGCACGTGATACATAGAAAGAGTCGAGACATGGTGAGTCCAGCCGGTTGGTGGTTGTGGATGAACAGTTTTCGGTGGGGGTTGGATGAACATGACCCCGTTCGTGTGTAGGTGGTTGCCGCTGGATGAACAGGACCCTGGCCGTGTGTAGGCGGTTGCCGCTGGATGAACAGGGCCCCAAGGAAGCCGCCACAACCCCAGCCGGTTGGGGCTGGATGAATAGGACCCCGTTGAGGCTCTATGAACAGTAGCCAGTGGAGACTGGAGGAAGTTGACGGTGGATGAACAATAGCCCATGGAGGCTGGAGCGAGGCAGTAGATGGTGGATGAACAGTAGCCCGTGGAGTCCCGTTTTGCGGTACGCCACACCCCTCCCAATGAATAGGACCCCATTTCGACCGTAGGCAGTTGGCCAGAAGTCTGTTCCTCCGTTTTGCGGTACACCGGACCCCTCCCAATGAACAAGACCCCGTTTCGACTGTAGGCAGTTGGCCAGAAGTCCGTTCCTCCGTTTTGCGGTACGTCACACTCCTCTTGATGAACAGGACCCCATTTCCATCGTAGGCAGTTGAACAGAAGTCCGTTTACTCCGTTTTGCGGTACACCAGACCCTGTTTCAGCTATTCCGTCCAAGTTGGTTGGCTCCCGATGAACAGGACGCGTTATGACCTAGTCGGTTGCCTCCCGATGAACACGACGTTGTTTCTCCATTCCGACCCAGCCGGTTGCCTGCCGATGAACAGGATGTTGTTGTTGTACACGTTCGAGACCACGCCCATATGTACGTACGTGGCCATCTTTTTTTCAGCATGGTTGTATGCATATGTACACGATTTAGACGGGACTTCCTGAACTACTACCGCTCCTTACTCAGCCACGACCATCGTGGCAAACAGACCGATTGACGAGTATGTACGTACACATTTGTGACCAGACAGACAATGCTACGTACGCTTCGACCGGGTGGGTCCTAGATGTCAGGGAGGATAAGGACGCACTTCCTTGCGTGCGAAGATATAGCTGGTGGGTCCCAACTGTCAGGGGAAGGAATCAATTTTGGCACGTAATAAGGAGGCACCTCCTTGCGTGCGAAGATGTAGCTGGTGGGTCCAGCTGTCAGGCTCACCACGTACAGTCCTCTTGCCGATGGCTGTCGTTCATTGACCATGCCGCGCCGAGAGCACCAACGCGGTGGACTACGGCGAGGCCTGGGAAGGGAATGACCCAGAGCTGGGGAAGACTCGTAGTGGTTGCCCACACGGAGGGGAGTACGATGGTTGACTAGTTCGGCTGCGGTGTGAGGCTACCGTCGCCAGAAAATAACAGGGGTGTGGGTGAGTAAAGGGAAGGCCTGGCCAGCGGTGGGAGTAGGGTGGGTGGTGAGGCCTGCGCGGCACATAGCCGGCCATGGGAGGCGGGAGCAGGCGGTACGGCCGGCGCTGGTTTGGGCGGCTGGAGCAAGAAGATCAGAGGTTGAAGAAGCAGCATGGTCATTGGATTAACATCCAACGGTCAACGCTGCTAGAATCATTTGTTGGCTAAGTTGAAAAATCCCTACATACGCGTCAAGTTAGTAGGCCCACAAGTCAGCCACCAAATCTCGTGGGTCCCAGCTAGCAGCGGGAGGAATCATTTTTCTTGCGCGTAATAAGGAGTCACTTCCTTGCATGCGAAGATGTAGCTGGTGGGTCTCAACTGTCAGGTGGAGGAAACTTTTTTTCCCGCGTAATAAGGAGGCACTTCCTTGCGTGCGAAGATGTAGCTGGTGGATCCCAACTGTCAAGAGGAGCAATCATTTTTGTTCGCATAATAAGGAGACACTTGCGTGCGGCCATGGACCATATGGGTCCCTACTGTCAGCCTCTCCACTTACATCCCTCTTCTGATGGCTGTCGTTTGTTGACCATGTTGACCACGCCACTCAGAGAGCATCAATGCGGTGGATGATGGTGTTGCCCAGGAAGGGAACGACCAGGAGCCAGTGAAGCCACAACAGTGGATGCCCATGATGAGGGGAGTACGAGGGCTGACTGGTTCGGCTGCGGGGTGAGGTTATCATCGCCGGAAAATAATAGGAGGTGCGGGTGGGTAGAGGGATGACCTGGCCAGTGGTGGGAGTAGGGTGGGACAGTGAGGCCTGCGCGGCAGCACAACCAGCCACGGGAGGAGGGAGCAGGCAGTCCCGTCGGTGCTGGTTTGGTCGGTTGGAGCAGGAAGATCAGAGATTGAAGAAGCACAACAGTCGTTGGATGGACATCCAATAGTCATTGCTCTCGTGTGTTGACTAAGTTGACACAGCCTTGCGTACACGTCAGCCTACCTTTTTTAGGAAATCATACGCGTCAACTTTGTAGGCCCACAAGTCAGCTGCAAATCTGTGGAAAACAACATACAACCCATCTGCCATTATTTCTAATAATTTACAACACATTTGCTAATTCTTAAAGATTTTTTTAGCCACGTGTCGACGTATCATGGGCGTGTCCCGTCCCTTCGCTGGATGACATCTTTTCCAATGCGGAGCTGACATGTGGTTCCTTTGGGCAATGAGAATTTTACACGTGGAAAATCGCCATTGGTCGTTGCTGTTAACGGGTTATCGGATCCAAAATTGGGCCCGATAGCTTAACAGCGATCTGTTATAGTGGATGCCACGTGTCGGTTACCCTTAACGAAAACACTTCCATGACGCGCCATTTATCGTCATGGAAGTGGACACTTCTGTGATGATAATTTGAGTATTGTCATGGAACACTTCTACGACAGCACAGGTATGACTATCTTGATTCTGTCATAAAATCATCATGGATGTACATGCATGTGATGCGGCTCGAACTACGTCGGTATTTTCCCAAAGAGGAAGGGATGATGCAGCACAGCTACGGTAGGTATTTCCCTCAGTGATGAGACCAAGGTTATCGAACCAGTAGGAGAACCACGCAACACCACGTAAACAGCTCCTGCACACAAAGAAGAGGTGTTGTCAATTCCTCACGGGTAAAAAGTGAAGGAAATATGCCCTAGAGGCAATAATAAAGTTATTATTTATTTCCTTATATCATGATAAATGTTTATTATTCATGCTAGAATTGTATTAACCGGAAACATGATACATGTGTGAATACATAGACAAACAGAGTGTCACTAGTATGCCTCTACTTGACTAGCTCGTTGGTCAAAGATAGTTATGTTTCCTACCCATAGACAAAGAGTTGTCATTTGATTAACGGGATCACATCATAGGAGAATGATGTGATTGACTTGACCCATTCCGTTAGCTTAGCACTTGATCGTTTAGTATGTTGCTATTGCTTTCTTCATGACTTATACATGTTCCTATGACTATGAGATTATGCAACTCCCGTTTACCGGAGGAACACTTTGTGTGCTACCAAATGTCACAACGTAACTGGGTGATTATAAAGGTGCTCTACAGGTGTCTCCGAAGGTACTTGTTGGGTTGGCGTATTTCGAGATTAGGATTTGTCACTCCGATTGTCGGAGAGGTATCTCTGGGCCCACTCGGTAATGCACATCACTATAAGCCTTGCAAGCATTGCAACTAATGAGTTAGTTGCGGGATGATGTATTACGGAACGAGTAAAGAGACTTGCCGGTAACGAGATTGAACTAGGTATTGAGATACCGACGATCAAATCTCGGGCAAGTAACATACCGATGACAAAGGGAACAACGTATGTTGTTATGCGGTCTGACCGATAAAGATCTTCGTAGAATATGTAGGAGCCAATATGGGCATCCAGGTCCCGCTATTGGTTATTGACCAGAGAGGTGTCTCGGTCATGTCTACATTGTTCTCGAACCCATAGGGTCCGCACGCTTAACATTCGTTGACGATATAGTACTATGAGTTATGTATGTTGGTGACCGAATGTTGTTCGAAGTTTTGGATGAGATCACGGATATGACGAGGAACTCCGGAATGGTCCGGAAGTAAAGATTGATATGTGGATAGTAGTGTTTGATCTACGGAAAGGTTCCAGAATCCATCGGAAGGGGTTCTGGATGTTTCCCGAAATGTTTGGGCACGAGAACACTTTATCTGGGCCAAAGGGGAAAGCCCACGAGGTTTTTGGAAAGCGCAAAAGGAAGTTTTGCGGAGTCCAGGGGCCAGACGCCAGGGTCCCTGGCGTCTGGGTCCAGACACCGGGAACCCTGGCGTGTGGCCCTGGAGTCTGAGAAGGACTCTTGCCTTTCGGGTGAAACCGACTTTGTGGAGGCTTTTACTCCAAGTTTCGACCCCAAGGCTCAACATATAAATAGAGGGGTTGGGCTAGCACCCAAGACACATCAAGAAACACCAAGCCATGTGCCGGCAACCCCGTCTCCTCTAGTTTATCCTCCGTCATAGTTTTCGTAGTGCTTAGGCGAAGCCCTGCGAAGATTGTTCTTCACCAACACCGTCACCACGCCGTTGTGCTGCCGGAACTCATCTACTACTTCGCCCCTCTTGCTGGATCGAGAAGGCGAGGACGTCACCGAGCCAAACGTGTGCAGAACTCGGAGGTGCCGTGCTTTCGGTACTTGGATCGGCCGGATCGTGAAGACGTACGACTACATCAACCGCGTTGATATAACGCTTCCGCTTACGGTCTACGAGGGTACGTTGACAACACTCTCCCCTCTCGTTGCTATGCATCACCATGATCTTGCGTGTGCGTAGGATTTTTTTTGAAATTACTACGTTCCCCAACAGTGGCATCCGAGCTAGGTTTTATGCGTAGATGTTATATGCACGAGTAGAACACAAGTGAGTTGTGGGCGATATAAGTCATACCGCTTACCAGCATGTCATACTTTGGTTCGGCGGTATTGTTGGATGAAGCGGCCCAGACCGACATTACGCGTACGCTTACGCGAGACTGGTTCTACCGACGTGCTTTGCACACAGGTGGCTGGCGGGTGTCAGTTTCTCCAACTTTAGTTGAACCGAGTGTGGCTACGCCCGGTCCTTGCGAAGGTTAAAACAGCACCAACTTGACAAACTATCGTTGTGGTTTTGATGCGTAGGTAAGAACGATTCTTGCTAAGCCCGTAGCAGCCACGTAAAACTTGCAACAACAAAGTAGAGGACGTCTAACTTGTTTTTGCAGGGCATGTTGTGATGTGATATGGTCAAGACATGATACTAAATTTTATTGTATGAGATGATCATGTTTTGTAACCAAGTTATCGGCAACTGGCAGGAGCCATATGGTTGTTGTTTTATTGTATGCAATGCAATCGCCCTGTAATGCTTTACTTTATCACTAAGCGGTAGCGATAGTCGTAGAAGCATAATATTGGCGAGAGGACAATGATGCTACGATGGAGATCAAGGTGTCGCGCTGGTGACGATGGTGATCATGACGGTGCTTCGGAGATGGAGATCACAAGCACAAGAAGATGATGGCCATATCATATCACTTATATTGATTGCATGTGATGTTTATCTTTTATGCATCTTATCTTGCTTTGATTGACGGTAGCATTATAAGATGATCTCTCACTAAATTTCAAGATAAAAGTGTTCTCCCTGAGTATGCACCGTTGCCAAAGTTCGTCGTGCCCAGACACCACGTGATGATCGGGTGTGATAAGCTCTACGTCCATCTACAACGGGTGCAAGCCAGTTTTGCACACACAGAATACTCAGGTTCAACTTGACGAGCCTAGCATATGCAGATATGGCCTCGGAACACTGGAGACCGAAAGGTCGAGCGTGAATCATATAGTAGATATGATCAACATAGTGATGTTCACCATTGAAAACTACTCCATCTCACGTGATGATCGGACATGGTTTAGTTGATTTGGATCACGTGATCACTTAGATGATTAGAGGGATGTCTATCTAAGTGGGAGTTCTTAAGTAATATGATTAATTGAACTTTAATTTATCATGAACTTAGTCCTGGTAGTATTAGCATATCTATGTTGTAGATCAATAGCTCGCGTTTAGCTCCCCTGTTTTATTTTTGATATGTTCCTAGAGAAAACTAAATTGAAAGATGTTAGTAGCAATGATACGGATTGGATCCGTGATCTAAGGTTTATCCTTATTGCTGCACAGAAGAATTATGTCCTTGTTGCCCCACTAGGTGACAGACCTTTTGCAGGAGCAGACGCAGACGTCATGAACGTTTGGCTAGCTCAATATGATGACTACTTGATAGTTTAGTGCACCATGCTTAACGGCTTAGAATCAGGACTTCAAAGACATTTCGAACGTCATGGACCATACGAGATGTTCCAGGAGTTGAAGTTAATATTTCAAGCAAATACCCGAGTTGAGAGATATGAAGTCTCCAACAATTTCTATAGCTAAAAGATGGAGGAGAATAGCTCAAGCAGTGAGCATGTGCTCAGATTGTCTGGGTACTACAATCGCTTGAATCAAGTGGGAGTTAATCTTCCAGATAAAATAGTGATTGACAGAATTCTCTAGTCACCATCACCAAGTTAGTAGAACTTCATGATGAACTATAGTATGCAAGGGATGACGAAAAGAATTCCCAACCTCTTCGCGGTGCTAAAATCAGCGAAGGTAGAAATCAAGAAAAACATCAAGTGTTGATGGTTGACAAGACCACTAGTTTCAAGAAAAGGGGCAAAGGGAAGAAGGGGAACTTCAAGAAGAACGGCAAGCATGTTGCTGCTCGAGTGAAGATGCCCAAGTCTGGACCTAAGCGTGAGACTAAGTGCTTCTACTGCAAAGGGACTGGTCACTGGAAGCGGAACTACCCCAAGTAATTGGCGGATAAGAAGGATGTATATTTGATATACAGATTATTGATGTGTATTTTACTAGTGTTCGTAGCAACCCCTCAGTATTTGATACTAGTTCAGTTGCTAAGAGTAGTAACTCGAAACGGGAGTTGCAGAATAAACAGAGACTAGTTAAGGATGAAGTGACGATGTGTGTTGGAAGTAGTTCCAAGATTGATATGATCATCATCTCACACTCCCTATACTTTCGGGATTAGTGTTGAACCTAAATAAGTGTTATTTGGTGTTTGCGTTGAGCATGAATATGATTTGATCATGTTTTTTGCAATACGGTTATTCATTTAAGTTAGAGAACAATTGTTGTTCTGTTTACATGAATAAAACCTTCTATGGTCATACACACCAACAAAAATGGTTTGTTGGATCTCGATCGTAGTGATACACATATTCATAATATTGAAGCCAAAAGATGCAAAGTTAATAATGATATTGCAACTTATTTGTGGCACTGCCGTTTAGGTCATATTGGTGTAAAGCGCATGAAGAAACTCCATGCTGATGGGCTTTTGGAATCACTTGATTATGAATCACTTGATGCTTGCGAACCATGCCTCATGGGCAAGATGACTAAGACTCCGTTCTCCGGAACAATGGAGCGAGCATCTGACTTATTGGAAATAATACATACTGATGTATGCGATCCGATGAGTGTTGAAGCTCGCGGCAAGTATCATTATTTTCTGACCTTCACAGATGATTTGAGCAGATATGGGTATATCTACTTGATGAAACACAAGTCTGAAACATTTGAAAAGGTTCAAAGAATTTCAGAGTGAAGTGGAGAATCATCCTAACAAGAAAATAAAAGTTTCTACAATATGATCGTGGAAGAGAATATTTGAGTTACGAGTTTGGTCTTCAATTAAAACAATGTGGAATAGTTTCACAAACTCATGCCACCTGGAACACCACAGCATAATGGTGTGTCCGAACGTCATAACCGTACTTTATTGGATATAGTGCGATCTATGATGTCTCTTACCGATTTACCACTATCGTTTTGGGGTTATGCATTAGAGACAGCTGCATTCACGTTAAATAGGGCACCATCTAAATCCGTTGAGACGACACCTTATGAACTTTGGTTTGGCAAGAAACCAAAAGTTGTCGTTTCTTAAAATTTGGGGTTGCGATGCTTATGTGAAAAAGTTTCATCCTGATAAGCACAAACCCAAATCGGAGAAATGTTTCTTCATAGGATACCCAAAGGACAGTTGGGTACACCTTCTATCACAGATCCAAAGGCAAGATATTCGTTGCTTATAATGGATCCTTTCTAGAGAAGGATTTTCTCGCGAAAGAAGTGAGTGGGAGGAAAGTAGAACTTGATGAGGTAACTGTACCTGCTCCCTTATTGGAAAGTAGTTCATCACATAAATTTGTTCCTGTGACTCCTACACCAATTAGTGAGGAAGCTAATGATGATGATCATGTAACTTCAGATCAAGTTACTACCGAACCTCGTAGGTCAACCAGAGTGAGTTCCGCACTAGAGTGGTCCGGTAATCCTGTTCTGGAGATCATGTTACTTGACCATGAAAAACCTACGAACTATGAGGAAGCGATGGTGAGCCCAGATTCCGCAAAATGGCTTGAGGCCATGAAATCTGAGATGGGATCCATGTATGAGAACAAAGTGTGGACTTTGGTTGACTTGCCCGATGATCGGCAAGCCATTGAGAATAAATGGATATTCAAGAAGAAGACTGACGCTGACGGTAATGTTACTGTCTATAAAGCTCGACTTGTTGCGAAAGATTTTCGACAAGTTCAAGGTTTTGACTACGATGAGAGTTTCTCACTCATATCTATGCTTAAGTCTGTCCGAATCATGTTAGCAATTGCCGCATTTTATGAAATCTGGCAAATGGATAAACAAAACTGCATTCCTTAATTGATTTATTAAAGAAGAGTTGTATATGATGCAACCAGAAGATTTTGTCGATCCCAAAGGTGTTAACAAAATGTGCAAGCTCCAGCGATCCATCTATAGACTGGTGCAAGCATCTCGGAGTTGGAACATACGCTTTGATGAGTTGATCAAAGCATATAGTTTTATACAGACTTGCGGTGAAGCCTGTATTTACAAGAAAGTGAGTGGGAGCACTACAACATTTCTGATAAGTATATGTGAATGACATATTGTTGATCGGAAATAATGTAGAATTATTCTGCAAAGCATAAAGGAGTGTTTGAAAGGAGTTTTTAAAAGAAAGACCTCGGTGAAGCTGCTTACATATTGAGCATCAAGATCTATAGAGATAGATCAAGACGCTCGATAAGTTTTTCAATGAGTATGTACCTTGACAAGATTTTGAAGTAGTTCAAAATGGAACAGTCAAAGAAAGAGTTCTTGCCTGTGTTACAAGGTGTGAATTTGAGTAAGACTCAAAGCCCGACCACGGCAGAAGATAGAAAGAGAATGAAAGTCATTCCCTATGCCTTGGCCATAGGTTATATAAAGTATGCCATGCTGTGTACCAGATCTATTGTATACCCTAAACTGATTTTGGCAAGGGAGTACAATAGTGATCTAGGAGTAGATCACTAGACAGCGGTCAAAATTATCCTTAGTGGAATAAGGATATGTTTCTCAATTATGGAGGTCACAAAAGGTTCGTCGTAAAAGGGTTACGTCAATACAAGTTTTGGCACTGATCCAGATGACTCTAAGTCTTCATCTGGATACATATTGAAAGTGGGAGCAATTAGCTAAAGTAGATCCGTGCAGAGCATTGTAGACATAGAAATTTGCAAAATACATACGGATCTGAATATGGCAGACCCGTTGACTAAACTTCTCTCACAAGCAAAACATGATCACACCTTAGTACTCTTTGGGTGTTAATCACATAGCGATGTGAACTAGATTATTGACTCTAGTAAACCCTTTGGGTGTTGGTCACATGACGATGTGAACTATGGGTGTTAATCACATGGTGATGTGAACTATTGATGTTAAATCACATGGCGATGTGATCTAGATTATTGACTCTAGTGCAAGTGGGAGACTGAAGGAAATATGCCCTAGATGCAATAATAAAGTTATTATTTATTTCCTTATATCATGCTAAATGTTTATTATTCATGCTAGAATTGTATTAACCGGAAACATGATACATGTGTGAATACATAGACAAACAGAGTGTCACTAGTATGCCTCTACTTGACTAGCTCGTTGATCAAAGATGGTTATGTTTCCTAGCCATAGACAAAGAGTTGTCATTTGATTAACGGGATCACATCATTAGGAGAATGCTGTGATTGACTTGACCCATTTCATTAGCTTAGCACTTGATCGTTTAGTATGTTGCTATTGCTTTCTTCATGACTTATACATGTTCCTATGACTATGAGATTATGCAACTCCCGTTTACCGGAGGAACACTTTGTGTGCTACCAAACGTCACAACGTAACTGGGTGATTATAAAGCTGCTCTACAGGTGTCTCCGAAGGTACTTGTTGGGTTGGCGTATTTCGAGATTAGGATTTGTCACTCCGGTTGTCGGAGAGGTATCTCTGGGCCCACTCGGTAATGCACATCATTATAAGCCTTGCAAGCATTGCAACTAATGAGTTAGTTGCGGGATGATGTATTACGGAACGAGTAAAGAGACTTGCCGGTAACGAGATTGAACTAGGTATTGAGATACCGACGATCGAATCTCGGGCAAGTAACATACCAATGACAAAAGGGAACAACATATGTTGTTATGCGGTCTGACCGATAAAGATCTTCGTAGAATATGTAGGAGCCAATATGGGCATCCAGGTCCCGCTATTGGTTATTGACCAGAGAGGTGTCTCGGTCATGTCTACATAGTTCTCGAACCCGTAGGGTCCGCACGCTTAACATTCATTGACGATATAGTACTATGAGTTATGTATGTTGGTGACCGAATGTTGTTCGGAGTTTTGGATGAGATCACGGATATGACGAGGAACTCCGGAATGGTCCGGAAGTAAAGATTGATATGTGGATAGTAGTGTTTGATCTTCGGAAAGGTTCCGGAATCCATCGGAAGGGGTTCCAGATGTTTCCCGAAATGTTTGGGCACGAGAACACTTTATCTGGGCCAAATGGGAAAGCCCACGAGGTTTTTGGAAAGTGCAAAAGGAAGTTTTGCGGAGTCCAGGGGCCAGACGCCAGGGTCCCTGGCGTCTGGGTCCAGACACCCGGAACCCTGGTGTCTGGCCCTGGAGTCCGAGAAGGACTCTTGCCTTTCGGGTGAAACCGACTTTGTGGAGGCTTTTACTCCAAGTTTTGACCCCAAGGCTCAACATATAAATAGAGGGGTAGGGCTAGCACCCAAGACACATCAGGAAACACCAAGCCGTGTGCCGGCAACCCCGTCTCCTCTAGTTTATCCTCCGTCATAGTTTTCGTAGTGCTTAGGCGAAGCCCTGCGAAGATTGTTCTTCACCAACACCGTCACCACGCCGTTGTGCTGCCGGAACTCATCTACTACTTCGCCCCTCTTGCTGGATCGAGAAGGCGAGGACGTCACCGAGCCGAACGTGTGCAGAACTCGGAGGTGCCGTGCTTTCGGTACTTGGATCGGTCGGATCGTGAAGACGTACGACTACATCAACCGCGTTGATATAACGCTTCCGCTTACGGTCTACGAGGGTATGTAGACAACACTCTCCCCTCTCGTTACTATGCATCACCATGATCTTGCGTGTGCGTAGGAATTTTTTTGAAATTACTACGTTCCCCAACAAAAAGATAGGTAAAATTGTAGTAGATTGGATAAATAAATCTCGCAGGAACGCGAGATAAAATAAATAAATAAATAATGCAGCAAGGTATTTTTGGGTTTTTGGATTAATAGATCTCAAAATAAAAGCAAATAAAAATAGATCGGGAACGCAAATATAATAAAGAAGAGACCCGGGGGCCGTAGGTTTCACTAGTGGCTTCTCCCAAGGAAAGTAGCAACAGTGGGTAAACAAATTACTGTTGGGCAATTGATAGAACTTCAAATAATCATGACGATATCCATGCAATGATCATTATATAGGCATCATGTCCAAGATTAGTAGACCGACTCCTGCCTGTATCTACTACTATTACTCCACACATCGCCCGCTATCCAACATGCATCTAGTGTATTAAGTTCATGGAGAAACGGAGTAATGCAATAAGAACGATGACATGATATAGACAAGATCTATTTATGTAGAAATAGACTCCCATCTTGTTATCCTTAATAGCAATGATACATACGTGTCGTTTCCCCTTCTGTCACTGGTATCAAGCACCGTAAGATCGAACCCATCACAAAGCACCTCTTCCCATTGCAAGATAAATAGATCAGGTTGGCCAAACAAAACCCAAATATCGGAGAAGAAATACAAGGCTATAAGTAATCATGCATATAAGAGATCAAAAGACTCAAATAACTTTCATGGATAAAAACATAGATCTGATCATAAACTCAAAGTTCATAGGATCCCAACAAACACACCGCAAAAAGAGTTACATCAAATATATCTCCAATAGACCATTGTATCGAGAATCAAGAGAGAGAGAGAGAGACAGAGAGAGAGAGAGAGAGAGGAAGCCATCTAGGTACTAACTACGGACCCGAAGGTCTACAAAAGACTACTCACGCATCATCGGAGAGGCACCAATGAGGATGATGAACCCCTCTGTGATGGTGTTTAGATTGGATATGGTGTTTCTGAAACTTCCGGTGGCTGGAATTGCTTTCGTCGACCCCCCTAGGGTTTCTGGAATATTGGGGTATTTATAGAGCAAAGAGGCGGCGCGGGAGGCCACCGAGGTGGGCACAACCTACCTGGGCGCACCTGGGGGCCCAGGCACGCCCTGGTGGGTTGTGCCCCCCTCGGGGCAACCCCCAGGTGTTTCTCCGGCCCATTGGGTGTCTTCTGGTCCATAAAAAATCCACAAAAAGTTTTGCTGCATTTGGACTCCGTTTGATATTGATTTTCTGTGATGTAAAAAACAAGCAAAAAACAACAACTAGCACTAGAAACTATGTCAATAGGTCAGTACCAAAAAAGATATAAAATGATTGTAAAACATCCAAGAATGATAATATAAGAGCATGGAACAATAAAAAATTATAGATACGTTCGAGACGTATCAGCATGACACAAAACGTGACCTACTTTGACTGACGTGGCTTGAATCTGTGTCGGTATTTCCCCAAAGAGGAAGGGATGATGCAGCACAGCTACGATAAGTATTTCCCTCAGTTATGAAACCAAGATTATAAATTCAGTAGGAGAACCAAGCAACACTATGTAAACGGCACCTGCACACAAAGAACAAATACTTGCAACCCAACGCACAAGAGGGGTTGTCAATCCCTCTATGGTAAAAAGATAGATAAAATTGCGGTAGATTGGATAAATAGACTTGCAAAAAACAAAATAAAATAAGTAAAGAAAAAGTGCAGCAAGGTATTTTTTGGGTTTTTGGAATAATAGATCTGAAAAAATCTGATAAAATATAGACCCCGGGGCCGTGGATTTCACTAGGGGCTTCTCTCGAGAAAATAGCATATGATGTGTAAACAAATTACTGTTGGGCAATTGATAGAAGAGCAAATAATTATGACGATATCCAAGGCAATGATCATGTATATAGGCATCACGTCCAAGATTAGTAGACCGACTCCTGCGTGCATCTACTACTATTACTCCACAGATCGATCGCTATCCAGCATGCATCTAGTGTATTAAGTTCATGGAGAAACGGAGTAATGCAATAAGAACGATGACATAATGCAGACAAGATCTATTCATGTAGGAATAGACCCCATCTTTTTATCCTTAATAGCAACGATACATGCGGTCCTCGCTACCCCTTCTTTCCCTGGGTGAGGACACCGCAAGATCGAACCCATCACAAAGCACCTCTTCCCATTGCAAGAAAATTGATCTAGTTGGCCTAACTAAGCCAAAGATTCGGAGAACAAATACGAGGCTATAACAATCATGCATATAAGAGATCAAAGAAAACTCAAATAATATTCTTGGATAGATCCGATCATAAACTCGCACTTCATCGGATCCCAACAAACACACTGCAAAAAGTTATTACATCAAATAGATCTCCAAGAACATCGAGGGGAATATTGTATTGAGAATCAAAAAGAGAGAAGAAGCCATCTAGCTACTGCATACGGACCCGTAGGTCTATGGTGAACTACTCACGCATCATCGAAGGAGCACCAATGAGGATGATGAACCCCTCTGTGATCGTGTTCCCCTTTGGCAAGGTGCGGGAATAGGGCTCTAGATTGGATCTCGTGGTTCTGGAACTTGGAGCGGCTGGAATTGTGTTTTGATCGCTCCCCTAGGGTTTCTGGAATATCTGAGAATTTATAGAGCTGAGAGGCGGTGAAGAGGACCGTCATAGGCCCCACCACCCACCTGGGCACGCCCAGGTGGGTGGTGGGCCCCATGGGCCTCCCCTCTGGTGCTTCCTTGGCTCCCAAGTTGTCTCATGGTCCAAAAAAAATCTCCAAAAAGTTTTGCTGCATTTGGACTCCGTTTGATATGGATATTCTGCGAAGTAAAAAATAAGCGAAAAACAACAACTGGCACTGGGCACTATGTCAATAGGTTAGTCCCAAAAAAATGATATAAAGTTGCTATAAAATGAATGTAAAACATCCAAGAATGATAATATAACAACATGGAACAATAAAAAAAATTATTGATACGTTGGAGACGTATCAACATCCCCAAGCTTAATTCTTGCTTGTCCTCGAGTAGGTAATGATAAAAACAGAATTTTGATGTGGAATGCTGCATAACATGTTCATCACATATTCTTTTGTTTTGTAGCATGGACATTTGGACTTTTTAGATGGTTCATAGAAATAGTCTATATTTGACATGAAGACTTCAATACTCAAGCATATCAACAAGCAACCATGTCTTTCAAAATATCAACACTAAAGAAAGTTATCCCTAGCCCATCATGCTCAATCATTGATCCATTCACGAAACACACTCGAATATTAGCTACATCCAATGCGCAAGTATGATCATAGTGCTCCCTAGTTGGTGCTTTATAAGAGAAGATGGAGACTCAAATAAAAATAAAAATTGCATAAAAGTAAATAGATAGGTCCTTCGCAGAGGGAAGCAGAGATTTGTAGAGGTGCCAGAGCTCAAAGCTTAAATTGAGAAATAAAATATTTTGAGAGGCATGCTTTTTCCCGTCAACGAAAACGACTGAGTAGTTCCCAATACTTTCCATGCTAGATACATCATAGGTGGTTCCCAAATATAAAATAAATTTTATTCCTTTTTCCACCATTCTTTCACAATCCATGGCTAGCCGTATCCGCGGGTGCCTTCCATACCAACATTTTCCAAGGAATTTATTATTTGACAACATAAAGTAAATTTCTTTTTCATTTCGGGACTAGGCATCCCTATTACCGCCACACTCCCGTGCAATAACAAGTGAATAAACACTCATCTTGAGAATACACATCTAGCATGGAAAAATATTGGCCACCCCCTGCCGCTTCATGAGCGGTACGGGCACACAAAAAGGAAATTCATTTTGAAAATTAGAGATGGCACATACAAATTTACTTAGAACGGCACGGAAATACCGCCTATAGGTAGGTATGGTGGACTCATATGGCATAACCGGTTTAAAGGATTTTGGATGCACACGTAGTATTCCCACTTAGTACAAGGAAAGGCTAGCAAATAGATTGAGAAGCAACCAACCAAGAAACGAAAATTCACATAAACGAGCATTGAGCATAACTAACACCGAATAATACACCACAAGTAGGATGTAATTTCATTGCATAACTATTCACTTTCGTGCTTGCATAGGGAATCACAAACCTTAACACCAATATTCTTACTAAAGCATAATTACTCACCAACATGACTTGCATGTTACTATCATCGTATCTCAAAACTATTACAAAGAATCAAGTTTATTTTGTCCAATGATCTTCATGAAAGTTTTTATTACATCCCTCTTGAATATCTATCACTTTGGGACTAATTTCATATATTGCAATTGCTTTTGACAAGCTCAAACAAATTTAAGTGAAGAACATGAGCATAAAAAATTTCTTCAAAAATTTACTAACTCTCAAATTAATCTAAGTGAAGCATGAGAGTATTTCTTCTAAAATGAAAGCACCACCGTGCTAAAAAAGATATAAGGAAGCACTAGAGCAATTCCATAGCTCAAAAAATTTAAGTGGAGCACATTGAGCAATTCTAACAAATCATAACATAATTATGGCTCTCTTAAATAGGTGTGTCTAGCAAGGATCGATGTGGCAAACTAAAAAGAAAAAAAGCAAAGACTCATATAATGCAAGACGCTCCAAGCAAAACTAATGATATGTGACGAATAAAAATAAAGCTCCAAGTAAAATTACCGATGGTTGTTAGAAGAAAGAGGGGATGCCCTTCTGGGGCATCCCCAAGCTTAGTTGATTGGTTCTCCTTGAATATTACCTTGGGGTGCCATGGGCATCCCCAAGCTTAGGCTCTTTTCACTCCTTATTCCTTCATCCATCGTGATCTCACCCAAAACTTGAAAACTTCAATCTCACCAAACTTAACAAAACCTTCGTGAGATCTGATACGTCTCCAATGTATCTATAATTTCTGATTCTTCCATGCTATTATATTATCTGTTTTGGATGTTTAATGGGCTTTATTATGCACTTTTATAATATTTTTGGGACTAACCTACTAACCAAAGGCCCAGTGCAAATTGCTGTTTTTTTGCCTATTTCAGTGTTTCGCAGAAAAGGAATATCAAACGGAACCCAAATTGAATGAAACCTTCGGGAGAGTTATTTTTGGAACAAACGCAATCCAGGAGACTTGGAGTGGACGTCAAGGAAGCAACGAGGCGCCCACGAGATAGGGAGGCGCGCCCAGGGGGGTAGGCACGCCCCCACCCTCATGGGCCCCTCGTGGCTGCACCGACCTACTTCTTTCGCCTATATATACTCATATACCCCGAAAGCATCAGAGAGCACCACGAAACCCTATTTCCACCGCCGCAACCATATGTACCCATGAGATCCCATCTTGGGGCCTTTTCCGGTCCTTCGCCGGAGGGGTAATCGATCACGGAGGGCTTCTACATCAACACCATAGCCTTTCTGATGATGTGTGAGTAGTTTACCACAGACCTTCGGGTCCATAGTTATTAGCTAGATGGCTTCTTCTCTCTCTTTGGATCTCAATACAAAGTTCTCCTCGATTCTCATGGAGATCTATTCGATGTAATTCTTTTTGCGGTGTGTTTGTCGAGATCCGATGAATTGTGGGTTTATGATCAAGATTATCTATAAACAATATTTGGTTCTTCTCTGAATTATTATATGTATGATTTGATATCTTTGCAAGTCTCTTCGAATTATCAGTTTGGTTTGGCCTACTAGATTGATCTTTCTTGCAATGGGAGAAGTGCTTAGCTTTGGGTTCAATCTTGCGGTGCCCTTTCCTAGTGACAGCAGGGGCAGCAAGGCACGTATGTATTTTTGCCATCGAGGATAAAAAGATGGGGTTTATATCATATTTCTTGAGTTTATCCCTCTACATCATGTCATCTTGCCTAATGTGTTACTCTGTTCTTATGAACTTAATACTCTAGATGCATGCTAGATAGCAGTTGATGTGTGGAGTAATAGTAGTAGATGCAGAATCGTTTCGGTCTACTTGTCATGGACGTGATGCCTATATACATGATCATGCCTAGATATTCTCATAACTATGCGCTTTTCTATCAATTGGTCGACAATAATTTGTCCGTAGATTACGCTATCTTGAGAGAAGCCACTAGTGAAACCTATGGCCCCCTGGTCTATTTTCCATCATATAAGTTTCCGATCTATTTTATTTTGCAATCTTTACTTTCCAATCTATATCATAAAAATACCAAAAATATTTACCTTATTATCTCTATCAGATCTCACTTTTGCAAGTTGCCGTGAAGGGATTGACAACCCCTTTATCGCGTTGGTTGCAAGGTTCTTATTTGTTTGTGCAGGTACAAGGCGACTTGCGTGTAACCTCCTACTGGATTGATACCTTGGTTCTCAAAAACTGAGGGAAATACTTACGCTACTTTGCTGCATCACCCTTTCCTCTTCAAGGGAAAACCAATGCATGCTCAAGAGGTAGCAAGATCCGTTAGTATAATAAAGCAAACCACCACTTTAAGTATTGTTGCAAACCCATTCATATTTTATAATTGCATTATACCTACTGTATTCTAACTTTACCATGGCTTATACCCCCCGATACAATCCATAGCTTCATCAAAATAAGCACACAATGCAACGGAAATAAAATCTGTCAAAAACAGAACTGTCTGTACTAATCTGGACTTTAACCATACTTCTGTAACTCCAAAAATTCTGAAGAATTAGGAAAACATAGGCAATTTGTATATCAATCTTGTGTAAAAAATTCAGAATTTTTCGTCGCTCCAGTAGAGCACATCAATTCTGCTACTGGACGTAAAAGTTTATGTTTTTCAACAGGATCAAAGCAACTATCACCCAACATGATCCTAAAAGCTTTACTTGGCACAAACACTAATTAAAACATAAAAAACACAATCATAATAGTAGCATAATTGTGTGAACACTCAAGAACAAAAATAAAAAGGCAAACATAAATTTTATTCACTGGGTTGCCTCCCAACAAGCGCTATCATTTTATGCCCTTAGCTGGGCATAATGCATAGATTCAAGTATTGTCATCTTTGGTTTTTGATCCATAGGTTGCCCTCATGATTGATTCATATGGTGGCTTAATTCT
This sequence comes from Triticum aestivum, assembly GCF_018294505.1. NCBI lineage: Eukaryota > Viridiplantae > Streptophyta > Magnoliopsida > Poales > Poaceae > Triticum > Triticum aestivum. The sequence continues at coordinate 487,959,714 of NC_057799.1, read as the reverse complement.
TGTTCTAGGGAAGTGTTCCATACCTTTCTTAGTGAAAATTGAAATTTAATATTCCCTTCTTTCGTATCAATCATGACACCTATAGTTCGTAAAAACGGTCTACCAAGTATGATGGGACAAAACGGATTACAATCAATATCAAAAACAATAAAATCTATGGGGACATAATTCCTATTTGCAAGAATAAGAACATAATTAATTTTCCCAAAGGCTTTTTAATAGTAGAATCCGCCAAGTGCAAATTAAACATTCTTCAATATTGGTAAGACCAAGCACATCACATAGAGATTTTGGAATTGTGGAAACACTAGCACCCAAATCACATAAAGCAAAACACTCATAATTTTTAATCTTGACTTTAATGGTAGGTTCCCATTCATCATATAATTTTCTAGGAATTCAAATCTCTAATCCCAACTTTTCTTCTAAAGCTTTCATCATCGCTTCTATAATATGTTTAGTAAACGCTTTATTTTGTTCATAAGCATTGGCTGAATTTATCATGGATTGCAACAATGAAATACATTCAATCAAAGAGCAACTATCATAATTAAAATCTTTGTAGTCCAAAAGAGTGGGCACATCACTAGTTAAAGTTTTGACCTCTCCAAACCCACTTTTATCAATTTTTCAACAATATTTTCACCCTCCGAATTATGAGGATTCCCTCTTGCTAAAGTTGACTCTTCTTCAGTCCTCTTTTCATCAAGTTTAATATTACTAAACAAGGAATCAATAGAAGAAACAACGATCATTTTAATATCTTTATCATTGTTATCTTCTAGAGAAACTGGCTTAACCACCATTTGATTTACTAGTGTAGCTTGTGCATCGGATATTTTACCTACTAAATTTTCAGTACGAGCATACTTGGATTGGGGATTGGAAACTTCTCTACTAACATGATCAAGTTGTTTTGTTATAGCATCTAGCGCAACAGAGTGTTCCTTAAGCTCTTCGGTAAAAAAAACTTATTATGCTCAAATTGTGTAGTCATATATTCCTTAGTACTTTTCCCAATCTCAAGCAAAATATTGGGGTAAGGAACATCATAATACCTTCTTCGAGACATCGTGACTACGCAAACAAGATTGCAAGCAAACAAGAGATCTGACGAGAAAAAGGAGAACAAAAAAGAAGGCAAATAAAAGGCAATTTTTTGTGAAGTGGGGGAGATGAAAACGAGGGGGAAATGGAAAATAATGTAAATTGCAAGGAGATGAGATTTGTGATTAGGAACCCGATAGATGTTGACGATGTCTCCCCGGCAACGGCGCCAGAAATCCTTTTGCCGTGGCTTGAATATGCGTCGGTATTTCCCCAAAGAGGAAGGGATGATGCAACATAGCTACAGTAAGTATTCCCTTAGTTATGAAACCAAGGTTATCAATCCAGTAGGAGAACCAAGCAACACTATGTAAATGACACCTGCACACAAAGAACAAATACTTGCAACCCAACGCGCAAGAGGGGTTGTCAATCTCTCTACGGTAAAAAGATAGATAAAATTGTGGTAGATTGGATAAATAGATCTTGAAAAAACACGAAATAAAATAAGTAAAGAAAAAGTGCAGCAATGTATTTTTGGGTTTTTGGAATAATAGATCTGAAAAATATATGATAAAAGATAGACCCAGGGGCTGTAGATTTCACTAGTGGCTTCTCGAGAAAATAGCATACAGTGTGTAAACAAATTACTGTTGGGCAATTGATAGAAGAGCAAATAATTATGACGATATCCAAGGCAATGATCATGTATATAGTCATCATGTCCAAGATTATTAGACCGACTCTTGCCTGCATCTACTACTATTACTCCACACATCAACCGCTATCCAGCATGCATCTAGTGTATTAAGTTCATGGAGAAACGGAGTAATCCAATAAGAACGATGACATGATGTAAACAAGATCTATTCATGTAGGAATAGACCCCATATTTTATCCTTAATAGCAACGATACATGCGTGCCTTGCTACCCCTACTGTCACTGGGTGAGGACACCGCAAGATCGAACCCATCACAAAGCACCTCTTCCCATTGCAAGAAAAATTGATCTAGTTGGCCTAAATAAACCAAAGATTCGGAGAACAAATACGAGGCTATAACAATCATGCATATAAGAGATCAAATAAAACTCAAATGATATTCATGGATAGATCTGATCACACTTCATCGGATCCCAACAAACACACCGCAAAAAGTCATTACATCAAATAGATCTCCAAAAACATCGAGGAGAACATTGTATTGAGAATCAAAAAGAGAGAAGAAGCCATCTAGCTACTGCCTACGGACCCGTAGATCTATGGTGAACTACTCACGCATCAACGCAGGAGCACCAATGAGGATGATGAACCCCTCCGTGTTCGTGTTCCCCTCCGGCAAGGTGCCGGAACAGGGCTCTAGATTGGATCTCGTGGTTCTGGAACTTGCGGCGGCTGAAATTGTGTTTCGATCGCTCCCCTAGGGTTTCTGGAATATCTAAGAATTTATAGAGCTGAGAGGCGGTGGAGAGGACCTCCATAGGCCCCACCACCCATCAGGGCGCGCCCAGGTGGGTGGTGGGCCCCATGGGCCTCCCTCTTGGTGTTTCCTTGACTCCCAAGTTGTCTTCTAGTCCAAAAAATCTCCAAAAAGTTTCGTTGCGTTTGGACTCCATTTGATATGGATATTCTGCGAAGTAAAAAATAAGCAAAAAAACAACAGCTGGCACTAACCACTATGTGAATAGGTTAGTCCCAGAAAATTATACAAGTTGCTATAAAATGAATGTAAAACATCCAATAATGATAATATAATAGCATGGAACAATCAAAAATTATCGATACGTTGGAGACGTATTAGTGACAAACACGTATCATCACAAAAGTGCTTTTTCATAGTGCAACAATACAATACGTGCCTCGCTACCCCTTCTGTCACTGGGTGAGGACACCGCAATATTGAACCCATTACAAAGCACCTCTCCCACTAAAGTTAAATCAGACTAGTTGGCCAAACCAAACGGATAGATCGAAGAGAAATACAAAGCTATAAAAATCATGCATAATAAAGTTCAAAAAAGACTCAGTTACTTTCTATGAATAATTTGATCATAAACCCACAATTCATCGGATCCTAACAAACACACCGCAAAAGAGATTACATCGGATAGAACTCCAAGAAGACCGAGGAGAACATTGTATTGAAGATCAAAGAGAGAAGAAGCCATCTAACTACTAGCTATGGACCCATAGGTATGTGGTAAACTACTCACGCATCATCAGAAGGCAGCAATGATGATGTAAAAGCCCTCCATGATCGATTCGCCTTCTGGAAGAGTACCAAAAAAGGCCTCTAGATGGGATCACGGAAGAATAGAAGCTCACGGCGGCGGAAAAAGTGTTTTCGGTGGCTCTCTGTTAGTTTGGGAATATTTGTGAATTTATAGAGGTGGAATTAGGCCAAACGGAGCTGCATAGGGCCCACGAGCTCAGGCGGCGCGCCCTATGAGCTCGTGCCTCTCCCATAGGTCTTTTGGCCTCCTCCTGAACCTTCTAGGGTTCCTTCTGGTTCAAAAAAATCACCATAAAGTTTCATCGTGTTTGGACTTTGTTTGGTACAGATTTTTTGAAAAGCAAAAAACAAGCAAAAAACAGGAACTGGCACTAGGCATTGGGTTAATAGGTTAGTCCCATAAAAATGATATAAAATAGCATTTAAGGCATCCAAGATTGATAGTATAATAGCATGAAATAATCAAAAGTTATAGATATGTTGGAGACGTATCAATATTCACTTCAATCTCCATACAAGGAGGTGTCTTTGCAGTTTCTGAACTACACGGTCACACATTTGTCTGTTGAATTGGTGGTTGTCATATGTGAATCTTTTCATCTTCGGCACTACCGACTGTCTTCACACAAGCTCGACAACCAGCCAAGTGGAGGCAATATTTCTTGGTTGCACTTCCTCATGACCAACAATGATGACAGATGCATATGGTTACTAGGCAAATCTCTCGACGTGTGTGCACTAACGTGGCGGGTAGAGATCACAAATGTCTATCCAAGTTAGTTCAGTGAGGACACATTGTATCTGACATAATTGGTTGTCACCCCAAATAAGGAGGTTGTCACACCAACATAGCAAGGACATATCCTCGCCTTTGCTTTACCCCCACCCCCAAAGGTGTGAGAGGACGTTGCAGATTTTTGGGACAAACACGATTTCTTCTAACGCTACAAGACCACAGAAGAAACTTGAAACCAGAGCATGACATGAAAGACGAAATGGAGCATCCTTTAATATGTGTGATTATTCAAAAGCATGTTACACAACCTCATTAAATTCATCCTGACGGAACTAGCAAACTTTGAAGTGGCGTGAATCTTCCCGGCTACCATCCCGCTCCTAGGAAGATTAATTAGTGCTTGTTAATGATTTTTAGTGGTTGGACTGATTAAACCACTACATATTAATATCCGCTCCATTATTTATAACTGTGTGATCCGACCGTTATCTTGTCCTTCCTCTTTTCTGGGTGAAAACATCACCAATATAAGTCAACAACATCTACCTGTGACCACTCAAAGTTTCACGTAAACACTTTCATGTACTATTTGAGTCCCACCACTCTTCTCATGGATTATTTTATTAATATCCCCGTAACCATCCATGGCAAATCACAATGTCCATGGAAAAATAATTTGTTATTTATCTTTTTTCCATGAACTCTCAAATACAAACTAATGATTTGCTAGAAACATCATGTTATTGTTCCATTTAAACATCAATAAAAAGGTTAGCTACAAATTAGAAGTTGACTTGTTGCTTCCCTTTTTTAAACACCTCCACTTGTATTAATTAATTAACTATTTTCTACAATTGTTCCTTACAACATACGCCACGCAGGTGGGAAACTATTAAAAAGACAACCATCTGATCTACTATCAAAGCTAAATTTAGCAATCTTGTGAGCCACCATATTAGTTTGACACTTAATCTTCCAAAGCTTAAAGCTTAATCTTGTTGCTTCCCCTTTTAAATAGAAGGACTCCTCGTTTACCATTACTTGCCTAGACTATTTAACTCCACACTCATCATTTGTCGCAAAATGGTCTACCGGTTATATATTGAGGTGTGTCTCCAACAAGACCACGACCTTGGGATGGAAAAACGTAGGGGCATACGAAATTACAGAAAATGTTGAAGCATTCCAGGTTGAGGTTTTCAATGTGGGCGGATCAATCAGGATCACCCGCCTTTATTGCACGGGCTAGACATAGTGTCCTTTTAGGTATTCATTTTCTAGAGAAGTGTAATCCTATGCTAGATCAACCTTGCTCCTCCATTTGTAGTTACCCCGACCATTGACGGCTACAACACCAATCATCACCCTCCTTATCTGGGGCGACAACCAATTATGTCAGATACAATGTGTCCTTTCTATGTTCGTGCAAAGTCTCCTTATATTTCGGGATTTTTCATGTTTTTTCTTGGTCTCCTTGTAGCTATAAGCAGGGCATGGTTACATCACATTGCATGAGCTCCAGATCTTATTTGTGCTGGGGATATTCTTGGTGTCCTCCTTCTCTAGTGTGAGTGCAACTTGTTGTGTTGATCTCCATGAGTTCCCATTGAGATTCACTTCAACCTCCATACAAGGAAGTGTCTTTGAGGTTTCTGGACTACGTGGTCAGACATCTATCCGTTGAATTGGTGGTTGTCACATGTGAATCTTATTCATGGTCGGTGTTGGTGTCTTCCTTCACACAAGCTCGATAACCAGCCAAGTGGAGGCAATTTGCCTTGGCTGCACTTGCTCATCATCAACAACGATGACAGATGTATATGGTTAGCAGGCAAATCTCTCGACATGTGTGCACTAACGTGGCAGGTAGAGGACGCATGTCTAGACTTGGTTTAAGTGTGTGGCGTGTGTCCTCGGGAACATGTTCTATACTTTTCTTTTTATTTGGCTCCATTCTTTTTGAGGATTTGTACGACATTTGTGGGGCCGTTGGCTCCTGAAGTAATATATACGACAAGGGCTATCACAAAAATATATGACAAGAGTTTCTTAGAAAGCAACTGGCTTGTGCCAACCGACACATGTGAGATGCTAGTAACGTCGCGTCTTCTGGAAACAAAATCATTGAATGTCACACGCCTTCCGACCCCGTAGGATTGGCGCTAAGCCAGGCTTGGGGCCCCAACTCAGGTTCGTATATACACAATTTCTCAAAGAAAAAGACAAAAGAAATCAGCCCAACAACGACAATAGAAGGCTAGCAACCGGTTTACAACATCTACGCAACAAGCCAAGCGAGTCAGCCACACCTTCTCCTAGTCGCCTCCCTCTTTTCACCTTCCACCTCCTCGAGTCCTTCTTCGTCTCTTTCCTTTAACTCAATCAATAGATGATGGATGCCGATACTCTTTCCTCCTTCCTCTTCCTTAATTAACGAAGGAGGAGATCATGATTTTCCGATTCCAAACAAATTTCTCCTCGACTTTCAATGATAGGTAAAATCTTGTTTCTATAATCCCTAGGTATATCTACTTTTCTTCGTTCAATTTGATTCCATAGTCTTCTCGTAACCCTATTCTCCATAAACTTGGCGAGAAATGGGATGTCTAGGCGTCCAAGGGCAAGGGCATTACCTATGGCCACATCTAGCGGCAGGGTGGTCCAAGGGCAAAGTCATCAAGGGGATCACACACCTAACTCAACCCTCCAGGTTTTTCTGTTTCAATTTCATGCCATATCTCGTGTGTTGTTTGTGTACTAAGATTCCATCTAGAAAAGTAGTTTTATTTTTTTGAATGATTGATTTGAAGATTGCTTAAGGCCGTGTCGCGCAGTACAAAAGTAGTTTAAGCTGAAAACAAGTTTTTCAATGAATGGGTGCGATTCTTGATATATCATATTGGCATGTAACACATTATGGCATATATATTACTATTATAGTTCTATTTTTCTAGTGAGGTAGGCCTCGTTTTAAAGTTTGGCACATGTCCCTAATTTTGTTGGCCGGCCCTGCGCTAAGCCCTGCAAGTCACCCTTACTGAGCTCAGTGGGTGGCAGAGTGGTCATCATATGTGACAAAGGCAATGAATTGTATTTTGGTACATGTGGATCATGCCATTTTATTTTGCATCTATCTTATTTAGATCTTGTCTTTCTATTCCCCATACAAGGGTGCACACCCCATGGGTACATCGAATGTATATGTTTGTTAAGATACGTTGCCTAGGGAAGTAGAGTTCAGGACAAATTTGATTTCTCTCCTGGCTACGTCTCTCCTCCTAAGGAAAGGCAGCTAGAGTTTCTGCCTCCCATCGGCGGCGCCGCCGATCAGCCACATCTCATGTGGCCTTATGGCCATGGGTGCGCGATGGATCCTGGCCCTTGGCGTCGAGAGGGTTCTGTTTTTAGGTGTGTCTTCAAGTTTTGTTAGGGTTTGTGTTCTGCTCAGGAAGATGAGACGACGGTGGCTCCCAAAAGATGAAATAAGGTTCTCCTCGTCGAGCGCTCGTCTCGGTGGTGCATCTAGCATCATCGGTGCGTGTGTGGAGGTGTGTCTCTGGCGGATCTCGCAGGATTCAGTCGGTGGTTGTTTTTGGTGGATCTGCTCGGATCCAGTCTTTGTTTGTCTTTGTTCTTGTGTCTTCGGGTTGGATCCTTCCAATCTAAGCTTTTCTTCGTTGACGACGGTTGTTGTTCTGGTGTGTTGGTCCTATGGCGCCTTAGCACGACGACCTATCGACTGTCTACTACAACAAGTTGTGCCCGGCTCCGGCGAGGGAGGGGCGATGACGGCGGCGCGCCTTCGGCTCACTTCAGTGCTTGCAGTCGTCGCTAGGTGATCTATGAATTTGGATATAATTTTTATTATTTCTGGTGTTCGATGTGCTACCATAATTGACAATGAATAGATAATTTTTTTTCCAAAAAAGTAGAGTTCAGGACGCACAGTAGAGTTGACGCATGAGTACACCCTTTCCTTCCTCTTCTCCAATGAAGTGCTTTGTCAAGAACCAAACTCTCCCGGTACAATGTTAGGACATGAAAAGTTGTCCATTGAATTGTCGATAAAACCCGCACGTAGTTATTCAAGGATACACAAAAGGCTCACAAATCATTTCGAGAAGGGGGAAAACCAAACAAGAGTTCATTGACGCATGTTTTATGAGGATGCCGTTTTGTTGTTGGGAGCATATGCTCCTGGTGATGAACAGTAGAATCAAAAAAAGAAAAAGAAAATTCGCACAAAAAATGCACAAGTTTTCTAGGTCTATGCAAAAATACACGACGATATGACATTATAGGAGTTCGGACAAGAAAACAAACAAAAACAGAGTCCTGAGAATTTTAATTTGGAGCATTGATTTTGGTTTCTTTGTCCCGAGCTCCTCCTATGTCACATTGCCATGAAACTTTGCATGCCCACAGAAAACTTGTTTTATCTTTGTTGTATAATTGTTTCAGATCTTCGTTGCATTTTATTTGAATTTACTGTTCATCCATGAGTAGACGTGCTCATGTCCAGCTATGGATTTTCACATGTTTTATAACTTCTTATAGGTAGGGAAGAAGAGAGAAGGCAGTATGCACTTTTCTCTTTGTGCCACGATACAACTAATCTGCGTAGTATTACCTTTTCGGGCGCAGATGGTTCAGAGCAGCCCGCTGTCTTCAATGACGCGAATCATCGTCGCTCCGTCTGCTACTAGTAGTAGCTAATTCTGGCCGAGGCTGACAACCAACCAACCAAGCAAGAATTTAATTCAGAGAAGCGCCTACGAGCTGTAATTTCGGTTCATGGCAACATGACTTCCATCCTACTAGATGAGAATATGTCAATACTGGTCGATGGCAGTAACAGAAAGCCATCTAGGGCATCATGATCATTCCCGGAAATTGCCCGGAGTGTGTTTTTATTGGAATTTTGGAGGTCTGGACGCTGGATCCGGAAGTCTTCTCTTGCAGCTTGCACTAGCCCGAGGCAGGCATCCGAAATAGAGTTCCAGCTAGCAGCCTCCCTGGGAACGAAGGGGATTTAACAAATCGACAAGCTTTCGGCGGTGCACCCTCTGAAGGCCGATTTTGGTGTTTTTGATCATTTTGCAAAAGTTTAGCGAGATCTGACTCAGGTTTGAATTTTTTTTCAAGCTCTGACCATCTTACTATCACCAGGGTCGACGATGGTAGGGTATAACATCCTACCCTTGGCGGTAGGGGTGCACGCCCTATCACAAATAATTTTTAAGTATCAAATATAATGCGTGTACTCACCTACCGCCGAGCACCACGGCGATAGGAGTACACAGGCTACCGCCAGCCTGTTTGGCGGTAGGGCAGCTCTACGTTGAAGTGGATAAGTTGCCTACCGCACGGGGCCTTGGCGGTAGGCTGGTATACCTTACCGTTATCGATATTGACGATAGAAAAATGGTCAGATCTAAAAGAAAAATTGCACCAGTATCAGATCTTGCTAAACTTTCACAAAAAGGTTAGAACATCAAATTTGGCCCCTAGCCTCTAGAGTCGTCTAGAGTCGTGGTCGCCTGCTACCCGGCTGATCGACGAGTCTACTTCACGAGAGGCGACCCTGCTTCTATCCCAGCCACGCTACGTACCCAGGCGAGGTGACCGACCAGGGACCCTCTTTCGTGCAACACAAATGTGGATAGACGATTCCACAAGCAACGGCCACGGACTAGCACGATCACATTCGCATCGCCCTCCCTCCCACCATTGACCAGCACCGATACGGTGGACGATGGATGGAAAGCAGGATCGACCAAATCAGCAGCGATCCCCGTGTATTTAAATGCAAATCAAGACAGGTCGTAACGGACCAGGTAGGCGCGCAAGAGCCAAAATACCTATCATCGATCAATGGAAGCAACAAGGACCAACTCATCAAAGCTTCCCTACAAAAAACTAATCAAAGCTTTCGTCTGGAAACACGATGGGTCCAGACCAGACCAGACCAGACCGCTTTCGTCCCTTGATCCAATAAACAAAATCTAAATGGCCTCAAAATCACAAGGATATACGCATCATCTTCATGTAAAGGTCACAACCAAAGCCTCTCTGTATAATCAATCGGCACCACGTTCTACTTACTGTATACTACTACTACGAAACATACACAGATGAGATGACATATCTACCACGCGCCCGGTTCTTTGATCCTTCACCTGGCACGCGGTGGGCGCCAGCTTGCCTGTATTTATTACGGAGCAGAGCTCCGAGCCGGGGCGCTCACCCAAACCAAACCAAACCGAATGCGCCCATGCCCACCCAGACACGGAGACGGAAATAAAAACGGGGACCAACTACCGAGTACCGAGCCATCTCCACCAGCGCACGCCATGCTCGTTGCGTCGCCATACATGGCAACATTTCCGCCACGATCGATCCATCCATCCATCGATCGGCTTTTGCTATCGAGTCGAGCGCGGCGCAGACAGGAAAAAAGAAGAAGCGAACACGCATGAATGATACGGTAGAAGAAATTAAAGACTAGCAGTGCCAATGCATCGAACGGATAGCGCTAAGTACAACAGCAACAGCAACAAGTTTTCTCGCTAGATCTAAGAAAGAAGACAAGGGGAGGGGATGGGAGAGGCGAGGCGAACGACGAAACCGCTTTGTCTTGATGTGCTGCGGCCCTTCCTCCTCCTCCTGGTGGTGGTGGTTCTTCTGGGCGCCGATGGGGGCGGCGGCCGCCGGCGTCACTCCTTTATCTGGAGCCAGCGGCCGAGCTGCGTGGGGTTGACGACGCCGGGGATGTGGGCCCCGTTCGTCATGAGCAGCCAGGACAGCTCCGCGTACCTCCTCTTCGGCTCGGGCTCGGGCCGCGGGGAGGCGGCCGCGGCAGCGGGTTGGTGGTGATGGCTCGGCTCGATCCGGCGGCCCAGGAGCGTGCCGTGGGTCAGGAACTCGTGGGCCAGGTTCCCGGCTAGCAGCTTGTTGTTGTTGCCGGCCCGAGCCGGCTTGGACAGCTCGGCTTTAGTCGCAGCGGCAGGCGCTGGGGCTAGGGCCGGGGCCGGGGCGGGGCCCAGCTGCTGCAGCTCCCGCTCCTTGCGCTTGCCCAGGGCGATACGCGCCGCTTCCAGCTTCTCGCTCAGCGACATATCGACGGCCGGGACCTCGCCACGTCAGCAGCACCAGCCGAGGGGAGCCGTCGATGGAGAGGAAAGCGGTTTCTGGTGATGGGATATGTATGTATGTGGAGGAGGCAAAGAAAAGAAACAAATAAAAACAATTGGGAGGAGGAAAAAAAAATCTCCAGGAGATTGATGGCCGTGGGGCCCACCAAGGGCAGGATGGTAACTTCGCAGGGCAGAGAGGCCGAACGAGAGGAGGGGAGGGAACAACGGGCCGGGACGAGAGAAAAAGATCGGAGGAGAGAGGGGAGGCCAGTGGAGGGATGGAGAGGCGAGAGAAAATTCTGGCTTATAAGAGACGGGGGGGCGTCAGGAGGGGGCTTGCCTCCTATTTATACTGGAGCGCACCAGAGAGGGCCCCCGGGCCTCGGAGGGAATTACGCCCGTGCCACCGCGCTTTCGCGCAGAGGGACCGCAGCCGAGGGGCGTGCTCGTGGTTGTGGGGAGACGGGAAGGGCAGATGGGTAATTGCGTGCGGTGGTGGGATGTGTGTTTGCGCAGTCGTGTGGCGAGGGGGAGGGGGTGGATGGGGAATTCCAGGGAGCGTGTCCGGGCAAAGGATTTTGCAGCTGGGTCCAATCGTAGGTCCACCCGCCAGTGGCAGCTTCGCGCGAGTTTTGGGGTGTACGTTTTTTTAGTCTCTCTGGCGCCTGGTGTTTGGGCCCGGATAGGCATATAATCAATGACCTCCTAATTGTAGAAAAACTAAATAAAAATCAGGACACTCCTATGTTGCTTCCATTTTCCTTTGCTGATAAATCTACGAACTTATTTTTGTTTCTCAGGTATCCGGTGTGTCCTCACATGATGAATAATCTCTCCGGATGGGAATATAAGTATGTCACAGGAACTTAGATAGTCAGTTTAACTAGTGAAATATATATAACATGCCACAAGTACATTTTATATGACAAATAACACATTTTTTGTTAGTCAACTCGAAGACCTAAAACCCGTGCTTGACTTATATTCCCGCCAGGAGGGAGTACATTACTTTCTCCGATGAAACAACAAGATATCTCATATGTCAGCTAATACTAGCTGAGAAATAATTAGCAACTATACTTACACGACAAGCAATCCTCTAAACATGATTTTGTTCAAGAAAAATACAAGAGGCATACAACACTAGAATTGAGTGCATATACATATACAAATTTGCTAATAAACAAGCGTCTGTTTTTAATTTTGGGCAGGTTACTCGATTCCCCCCTCCCACGCACAGAGCCCCAAGGTGACGAGGGCTCGTCACGAAGAAATTGGAGCCGGCGATAATGTGGCTGGCCATGTCATCATAGATAGAGGCGAGACGAAGGCTTCATTAGTTCGGATTTGAGATGGTGGCCAGTGTGAAGGCTGGTGAAGTTTAGAGGGAAAGCTTGAGGCGACAGCGACATGGTAGACAAGATATATAGCGTAAGAGAGGGTGGCGTGTCCGTGACAAGGGCACGGGTGGCGGTGGCAGACGATTCGACATGCGCCGGTGGTGAGGACAGACAATTCGGCAAACACTGATGAGTGTTACATGATGCGGCGACTTCTGGAGGAGGAAGAAAACGTGTGGCCGTTAAATGAAAATCGTATAATAGAGAGCGAAGTGACTGAAGTCAAGAAAATCCATCCACATGTGTAATAATAGGTCCCATACACATACAAGTGTCAGACGCCTTTTAGTTTTTAAGACGGGCACACAAAACTACCACGCACCTAACCCGTGTTATATGTAAATCATGGAGGGCAAACTCAAACGGGTGGAAATGAACAATATCAATCTGAACACCGCGAAGACATATTTTGGGCTGGTTTAACCTTAAACATCCAGATGACTGTTAAGTGGAGAGTAAATCCATCTCAGATACACTGTCGAGTGGAGACTAAATCAAGCTCAAATACCTTAATGGCTGATTTTCTTTTCATAAGGAAAGAGTAAAAGCGATGCTATTATTCAAGTCCATTCACCACCTTTAGCGTGCCCTATCCAGTCACCACCTAAAGCTAACTCGTGGTGGGCTAAGCCCACTGTTTTTGCCTTCCTCTTCGCCCTCGTTCCCTCGACCTCTTCACCGTCATCCGCATAATCATTGCCCCCCCCCCTACCCCACGGCCAGCGTCACACACATGTGCTACCTCTTGAGCACTGCGTTGGTTTTTCCTTGAAGAGGAAAGAGTGATGCAGCAAAGTAGCGTAAGTATTTCCCTCAGTTTTTGAGAACCAAGGTATCAATCCAGTAGGAGGCCACGCACGAGTCCCTCGCACCTACACAAACAAATAAATCCTCGCAACCAACGCGATAAGGGGTTGTCAATCCCTTCACGGTCACTTATGAGAGTGAGATCTGATAGATATGATAAGATAATATTTTTGGTATTTTTATGATAAAGATGCAAAGTAAAAGTAAACAAAACAAAAACGGCGCCAGAAATAGCTTGTTGTCGGGAGATTAATATGATGGAAAATAGACCCGGGGGCCATAAGTTTCACTAGTGGCTTCTCTCAAGAGCATAAGTATTTACGGTGGGTGAACAAATTACTGTTGAGCAATTGACAGAATTGAGCATAGTTATGAGAATATCTAGGTATGATCATGTATATAGGCATCACGTCCGAGACAAGTAGACCGACTCCTGCCTGCATCTACTACTATTACTCCACACATCGACCGCTATCCAGCATGCATCTAGAGTATTAAGTTCATAAGAACAGAGTAACGCTTTAAGCAAGATGACATGATGTAGAGAGATAAATTCATGCAATATGATATAAACCCCATCTTGCTATCCTCGATGGCAACAATACAATACGTGCCTTGCTGCCCCTACTGTCACTGGGAAAGGACACCGCAAGATTGAACCCAAAGCTGAGCACTTCTCCCATTGCAAGAAAGATCAATCTAGTAGGCCAAACCAAACTGATAATTCGAAGAGACTTGCAAAGATAACCAATCATACATAAAAGAATTCAGAGAAGATTCAAATATTGTTCATAGATAAACTTGATCATAAACCCACAATTCATCGGTCTCAACAAACACACCGCAAAAGAAGATTACATCGAATAGATCTCCACGAGAGAGGGGGAGAACATTGTATTGAGATCCAAAAAGAGAGAAGAAGCCATCTAGCTAATAACTATGGACTCGAAGGTCTGAGGTAAACTACTCACACATCATCGGAGAGGCTATGGTGTTGATGTAGAAGCCCGCCGTGATCGATGCCCCTTCCGGCGGAGCTCCGGAACAGGCCCCAAGATGGGATCTCACGTGTACAGAAGGTTGCAGCGGTGGAATTAGGTTTTTGGCTCCGTATCTGGTAGTTTGGGGGTACGTAGGTATAGAGAGGAGGAAGAAGTACATCGGTGGAGCAACAGGGGGCCAACGAGGGTGGAGGGCGCGCCCAGGAGGGTAGGCGCGCCCCCATACCTCGTGGCCTCCTGGTTGATGTCTTAACGTAGGGTCCATGTCCTCTGGATCACGTTCGTTCCGAAAATCACGTTCCCGAAGGTTTCATTCCGTTTGGACTCCGTTTGATATTCTTTTTCTGCGAAACTCCGAAATAGGCAAAAAACAACAATTCTGGGTTGGGCCTCCGGTTAATAGGTTAGTCCCAAAAATAATATAAAAGTGTATAATAAAGCCCAATAATATCCAAAACAGAATATAATATATCATGGAACAATAAAACATTATAGATACGTTGGAGACGTATCAACATGCCACTCTGCGTTGCCCAGGATGCCACCTCCATCAGCCTACTCTGCGCAGTCATCTCTCTAGCACCCCCCTTCTTCGGCATCGCCTAACCCCCTTTCCCAGCTAGACAACTCGTCAGCAAATGGCTTCCCTTGGCGACGCGTGGCCATCCATGTCATCTTCGTTGCTCATTCTCGCCTCACCTTCAATGGCCACATTGTCTCGGTCTCTAGCTCTTCTTGTCTCAACTCCACCAACAACATGATGACATGGCCAAAATACCATCTCTGGCTCTGGTTCGATCGATCACCTTTGTCTCCGACTATGGTGGACCGAGACCAATGACGCTCAGGGCAAACTAATTTGATCGTTATGACTTACTAGAGCGTTTAGGGCAGGAAAGGCGTATTGATTCTGGACTACAAAGGGACCTACGAGGCCCAACTTGACTTGGCCCAATCATAAATCATGTCTAAATTTGCTCATGAATTTCGTGCGAACATAGATCTTTGCACAATGGTGCATAGCCGGATATCTCTATCTCTACTACTACTTAAAAAGAATGTAAGGTTTCATGTTTCACTTTTCTTTCCACCACCTCTTCGTCCAACCTTTCCCGTATGAAAATCAATCACCTTAATTTACTTACCTTTTGAACCAGTTCCACTTTAATCTACTTATCGAAATTCTCATCCAAATATATAAGGTAAATCACGGGCAAGATTTGGTAAACATTTATGTACACAATCACACTGATATGGGCAGGTAAATCACAAGCTAACGTACTACAATATTTATATCCTGTTGCAACGCACGAGCATTGTCCTATACCAGCTAAGAAAGAGGAACAATTGTTAAAACTTGCCCTTTTTTACTTTTAAAACTAACTCATATGTTAGTTTTTCAACACAATTCATATGGTAGTTAAAAAGGCAAGTTATACCAATTCTAAGATTCTCTGAGAGCTCATGCTTTTCTCTAAGTGTAAAAATATAATGTCGAATGTAAACTACATTTGGAAAGATCACATTTTTAAAGACTCTTATCCTAAAAATCTATTTCATGCTACGCGGTAATTTTCATTTTATGCATTACTACACCATGTATGCTTTCAAACAATTGTTTTGAGACTAGTACCAAAAGATGCTTCGGCCCCACCTTTTATATAAAGCCACTAAGCCAAATTGATAGAGGGTGATGAAGAGATTCTCGTTTTGACACTAGTTGCTATTTAGAACTTGACATATGATGGAAATCCAATTTGGCTCATGGGAGTATATGCTCATGCGCATCAAAATTGTTTTTCTGCAAATGTAAAAAAGAAGAAGATGTGTTCATTTTCACACCCAAATGCTACATGTAAATTTTTAGGGGAAAGTGTAAAAGCATCTACAACCGGAATTGCCTAATCCGGGTCCCTGTACGTCCGCGGACAGTGATCGACGGGCCTCAAATATTGCCATTTGTAACCATAATCCCTATTTTCAAAACACCAAACACATGGAAACACATGCACGTCGATCATCTTGGTCAAAGATAGTTCAATGCACACAAATACAATTTGTTCGTACTTAAGAATTCATAATCCAAACATAGTTCAAACATAAATATTGTTCATAGTGCATAATCGATAAATTAGAAGCAAAGTTTACTGATTTATAGTGTGGACCCACATATGCTCCACAAGATCATTCAGAAGTTTCATATGCACCTATTGATCTTGCACTTGTGGATGCATCTCCAGAAAGTTGGCAATGCTCTCCGCCTCTTGTTCCAGGAGGTGGACATGAGCTCCGGGCTTCTCAAATTCATCTGAGAGCGTTGCCCCTTCACCCTCATCCTCAACAATCATTTTCTGCAAGACTACACAACATGCCATGAGCTGTCAAAGTGTCTCTGCTTTCCATATCATCGCAAATCCACAAACAATGCCCCAACGAGCTTGGAGCACTCCAAATGACCTCTCCACATCCTTTAAGTTGTCTCTTGCATTATTGCAAAGCGGCTTTGTTTGTTGCCTTGGGATTAGACATGGTCTTCACAAATCGCCCACTGAGGATAGGTACCATTAGCAAGGTAGTACCACATGGTGTAGTGTGTCTGTTGACGGTGTCGTTGCAAGTTGGAGCTTCCCCATCACAAAGTCTCTTGACACAAAGGAGATCATTGGAGCACATTGATGTCATTGCACGAACCTAGCATGCCAAAGAAATCATGACAAATCCACAAGTCCTTCGATGCCACTTCTTCAAGAATGATGGTGACTTCTTTGACATGACATTGGTATTGCCCACGCAAACCTTTTGGGCAGTTCTTCCATTGCCGGTGCATACAATCAACTAAACCTAACATACCTAGGAACCCTCTTGATGCTCCAATTGCAAACAATTTTTTTGTGTCCTCCACAGATGGCTCTCTCATGTACTCTACTTCAAACACCTTCGCCATAGTCCGTGCAAATTGCACCGGTCTGCAGGACCAGGCTCTCTCCCATCCCGATTTTAGTATCAATTGCATCTGCGGCCTTCCCACAAGCAAGCTTCCTGAAGCAGGCGTGCATTTCTGCAGAGGAGAGGAAGAAATTTGTCTGCAACAACCCTTCCTCAGCTTGAAGTTGGCATCAGCTTTCACTACTGGGAAAGGGCTTATAGGTGAACACCAACGAGTGGCGGGCGTGGGGGGGGGCACCCGCCACTTCTAGTTAGCAAAAGTAACCGTGGCTGGTGCTAGAACACGATCGCTAGAGGTACTGGGCTAGCAGTGGCGGGTGCCTGCTACTTCTTGAGCTTGCGTTGGTTTTTCTCTTGAAGAGGAAAGGGTGATGCAGCAATGTAGAGATAAGTATTTCCCTCAGTTAAGAACCAAGGTATCAATTCCAGTAGGAGAACACGCAAGTCTCCAATCTATGCACCTGCACAAACAATCAAACACTTGCACCCAACGCGATAAAGGGGTTGTCAATCCCTTCACGGTCACTTGCAAAGGTGAGATCTGATAGAGATAGATATAAAAGCTTACTAAAACATAAAACAAAGTAAAAGTAGATAAATTGCAACAAGGTATTTTGGGGTTTTTTGGTTTATAGATCTGAAAATGATGGAAAATAGATCCGGGAGCCATAGGTTTCACTAGAGGCTTCTCTCTTGAAGGAAAATAATACGGTGGGTGAAAAAATTACTGTCGAGAAATTGATAGAAAAGCGCAAAATTATGACGATATCCAAGGCAATGGTTATGCATATAGGCATCACATCCGTGTCAAGTAGACCGACTCCTGCTTGCATCTACTACTATTACTCCACACATCGACCGCTATCCAACATGCATCTAGAGTATTAAGTTCATAAGAACGGAGTAACGCCTTAAGTAAGATGACATGATGTAGAGGGATAAACTCAAGCAATATGATGAAAACCCCATCTTTTTACCCTTGATGGCAACAATACAAATACGTGCCTCACTACCCCTACTTTGTCACTGGGTGAGGACACCGCAAGATTGAACCCAGAACTAAGCACCTCTCCCATTGCAAGAAAAAACAAACTAGTTGGCCAAACCAAACCGATATAGTTCGAAGAGAAATACAAAGTTATCAAATCATGCATATAAGAATTCAGATAAGATTCAAATAATATTCATAGATAAACTGATCATAAATCCACAATTCATCGGATCTCGACAAACACACCGCAAAAGAAGATTACATTGGATAGATCTCTGAGAACATCGAGGAGAACATGGTATTAAGGATCAAAGAGAGAGAAGAAGCCATCTAGCTACTAGCTATGGACCCGTAGGTCTGTGGTAAACTACTCATGCTTCATCGGTAGGGCAATAGAGTTGCTGTAGATGCCCTCTGTGATCGAATCCCCCTTCGACATGATGCCAGAAAAGGCCCCAAGATGGGATCTCGTGGTAATAGAGGCTTGCGGCGGCGGAAAAGTATTTTGGTGGATGCTTCTGTTGGTTTGGGAATATTTCTGAATTTATAGGCCAAAGATTAGGGTTGGAGGACTCCCGTGGGGCCCACAAGCCAGGGGCGCCCCCTAGGGCGCGCCCTGAGGGCTTGTGGAGCCCTCGGGACTCTTCTGACTTCCTCTCCAAGTCCTATGTGTGTCTTCTGGTCCAAGAAAAATCATCATAACATTTTGTTCCGTTTGGACTCCGTTTGATATTCCTTTTCTGTAAAACTGAAAAACAAGGAAAAAAACAGAAACTGGCACTGGGGTCTAGGTTAATAAGTTAGTCCCAAAAAATAATATAAAATAGCATAATAATGCATATAAAACATCCAAAACAGATAATATAATAGCATGGAACAATAAAAAATTATAGATACGTTGGAGACGTATCAAGCATCCCCAAGCTTAATTCCTACTCATCCTTGAGTAGGTAAATGATAAAAATAGATTTTTTGATACGGAATGCTACCTAACATATTTATCCATGTAATTGTCTTTATTGTGGCATGAATATTCGGATCCATAATATTCAAAACAAAAGTTTAATATTGACATAAAAACAATAATACTTCAAGCATACTAATAAAGTAATCATGTTTTCTCAAAATCACATGGCCAAAGAAAGTTATCCCTACAAAATCATATAGTCTGGCTATGCTCCATCTTCATCACACAAAGTATTTTATCATGCACAACCCCGATAACAAGCCAAGCAATTGTTTCATACTTTGGATGTTCTCAAACTTTTTCAACTTTCACGCAATACATGGGCGTGAGCCATGGATATAGCACTATAGGTGGAATAGAATACGGTGGTTGTGGAGAAGACAAAAAGAAGGAGATAGTCTCACATCAACTAGGCGTATCAATGGGCTATGGAGATGCCCATCAATAGATATCAACGTGAGTGAGTAGGGATTACCATGCAACGGATGCACTAGAGCTATAAGTGTATGAAATCTCAAAAAGAAACTAAGTGGGTGTGCATCCAACTCGCTTGCCCACGAAGACCTAGGGCAATTTGAGGAAGCCCATCGTTGGAATATACAAGCCAAGTTATAAATGAAAATTTCCCACTAGTATATGAAAGTGACAACATAGGAGACTCTCTATCATGAAGATCATATGGTGCTAGCTACTTTGAAGCACAAGTGTGGAAAAAGGATAGTAACATTGTCCCTTCTCTCTTTTCTCTCTTTTTTTGGTGGGCTTCTTTGGCCTCTTTTATTTTTTGTGGGCTTCTTTGGCCTCTTTTATTTTTTATAAAGTCCGGAGACTCATCCCAACTTGTGAGGGAATCATAGCTTCCATCATTATTTCCTCACATGAGACAACACTCTAATAATGAAGATCATCACACTTTTATTTACTTACAACTCAAGAAATACAACTCGATACTAGAACAAAATATGACTCTATATCAATGCCCCCGGCGGTGTACCGGGATGTGCAATGATATAGCATAGCAATGACATAAAAAATGGACAAGCCATGAAAATATCATGCTAGCTATCTTATGATGATGCAAAGCAATATGACAATGATGGAGCGTGTCATAATAAAACAGAACGGTGTAAGTTGCATGGCAATATATCTCGGAATGGCTATGGAAATGCCATAATAGGTAGGTATGGTGGCTGTTTTGAGGAAGGTATATGGTGGGTTTAATGCACCGACGAAAGTTGCGCGGTACTAGAGAGGCTAGCAATGGTGGAAGGGTGAGAGTGCGTATAATCCATGGACTCAACATTAGTCATAAAGAACTCACATACTTGTTGCAAGAATCTATTAGCCATCGAAGCAAAATACTACATGCATGCTCCTAGGGGGATAGATTGGTAGGAAAAGACCATCGCTCGTCCCCGACCACCACTCATAAGGAAGACAATCAAGAAATAAATCATGCTCCGACTTCATCACATAACGGTTCACCATATGTGCATGCTACGGGAATCACAAACTTTAACACAAGTATTTCTACGAATCCACAATTACTCACTAGCATGACTCTAATACACCATCTTTATATCTCAAAACAATCATAAGGAATCAAACTTCACATAGTATTCAACGCTCTTTATATGAAAGTTTTTATTATATCCCTCTTGGATGCCCATCATATTAGGACTAAATTCATAACCCAAGCAAATTACCATGCTGTTTAGAGACTCTCAAAATAATATAAGTGAAGCATGAGAGTTCAGAAATTTCTATAAAATAAAGCCACCACCGTGCTCTAAAAAGTATAAGTGAAGCACTAGAGCAATTGCCTAGCTCAAAAACTATAAGTGAAGCACATAGAGTATTCTAATAAATTCGCGATTCATGCGTGACTCTCTCAAAAAGGTGTGTACAGCAAGGATGATTGTGACAAACTAAAAAGCAAAGACTCATATCATACAAGACGCTCCAAGCAAAACACATATCATGTGGTGAATAAAAATATAGCCTCAAGTAAATTTACCGATGGATTGAAGACGAAAGAGGGGATGCCATCCGGGGCATACCCAAGATTAGATGCTTGGTTGTCCTTGAATATTACCTTGGGGTGCCTTGGGCATCCCCAAGCTTAGGCTCTTGCCACTCCTTATTCCGTTATCCATCAAATCTTTCCCAAAACTTGAAAACTTCACAACACAAAACTCAACAGGAGAACTCATGAGATCAGTTAGTATAAGAAAATAAATCACCACTTTTTGGTACTGTTGTGAACTCATTCTCTATTTATATTGGTGTAATATCTACTGCATTCCAACTTATCCATGGTTCATACCCCCGATACTACCCATAGATTCATCAAAATAAGCAAACAACACACAGAAAACAGAATCTATCAAAAACATAACAGTCTGTAGTAATCTGTAAACTTCGTATACTTATGTAACTCCGAAAATTCTGAAAAATTAGGGAAATAGGGGCAACTTGTATATAAATCTTGTGTGTAAAAATCAGGATTTTTATCGCGCTTCTGTGATTTTGTAAAGTTCTGGCAATGAGCCCAAAAGTTTCTGTTTTTCATCAAGATCAAATCAACTATCACCATAAGCCATCCCAAAGGTCTTACTTGGCTCAAACACTAATTAAAACACCAAAACAGAATTACTATAGAGGTAATAATGTTTATTTATTGCAAAACAGAACCAAAAACAAAAAACGTAAAAAGTAAAATTGGGTTACCTCCCAACAAGCGCTATTGTTTAACGCCCCTAGCAAGGCATAAACCATAGATCTAGGTATTGTCATCTTTGGTATGTAATCCATAAGTAGCCCTCATAATAGATTCATATGGCAACTTAAATTTCTCTCTTGGAAAGTGTTCCATGCCCTTCCTTAACGGGAATTGAAA
The DNA here is from genome assembly GCF_018294505.1 of Triticum aestivum. NCBI lineage: Eukaryota > Viridiplantae > Streptophyta > Magnoliopsida > Poales > Poaceae > Triticum > Triticum aestivum. Next base: position 487,937,552 of record NC_057799.1, on the reverse strand, counting down.
TCTAATGTTTCCTTCTTTCATATCAATATTGCACCAATCGTTCTAAGGAAAAGTCTACCAAGAATAATAGGACATGTAGGATTACAATCTATATCAAGCATAATGAAATCTACGCGCACATAATTCCTATTTGCAACAATAATAACATCATTAATTATTCCCATAGGTTACCTAATAGTGGAATCCGCAAGATACAAATTCAAAGAACAATCATCAAATTCGCGAAAACCTAGCACATCACATAAAGTTTTTGGTATCGTGGAAACGCTAGCACCCAAATCACACAAAGCATGGCACTCATAATCTTTAATTTTAATCTTAATAGTAGGTTCCCACTCATGATAAAGCTTTCTAGGGATAGAAACTTCAAACTCAAGTTTTTCTTCAAAAGATTTCATCATAGCATCAATGATATGTTTAGTAAAAGCTTTATTTTGATTATAAGCATGAGGAGAATTCAACATGGATTGTAACAAGGAACTACAGTCTATCAAAGAACAATTATTATAATTAAAATCTTTGAAATCCAAAAGAGTGTGTTCATCGCTACTTAAAGTTTTGACCTCTCCAATCCCACTTTTATCAATTTTTGCATCAAGATCTATAAACTCTGAATCATTGGGACGCCTTCTAGCTAAAGTTGACTCATCTCCAGTCCCATATTTATCAAGATTTCTATTAGAAAACAAATATTCAATAGGAGCCACACCAATCACTTTAATATCTTCATCATTGTTTTCGCAAAAACTAGAAGAACACGCTTTTACAAACCAATCTCGCTTAGCACGCGTCCTAGCGGTTCTTTCTTTACACTCATCAATAGAAATTTTAATAGCTTTCAGAGATTCATTAATATGATGCTTGGGTGGCATAGATCTAATTTTCAAAGAATCAATCTCAAGAGAAATTTTATCAACGTTCCTAGCCAAATCATCAATCTTGAGCAAATTTTCTTCAACCATAGCATTAATTTTTTTTGCGATCTAATAAATTATTTAATATTGTTCTCAAGATTAGAGGGAATCTTATTATAATTTCCATAAGAATTGTTGTAGGAATTACATTTATTATTAGAGGAATTACTATGAAACGACCTAGGGTTGAAATTACCTCTATATGCATTATTACCAAAATTGTTCCTACCAACAAAATTCACATCCATAGATTCATTACTATTCTCAATCAAAGTAGACAAAGGCATATCATTAGGATCAATAGGAGCACTCTTACTAGCAAACAATGTCATAAGTTCATCCATCTTTCTACTTGAAACATTAATTTCTTCAATCGCATGCACTTCTTTTACTAGTAGAGGATCTTTCGGTATGCCATTGAGAGTAATTAGCCATGATATTATCTAGGAGTTTAGTAGCTTATCCTAATATGTTTTCCGTAAAAGTACCTCCCACGGCCGAATCTAAAAGATTTCTAGATGCAAAATTCAATCCGGCATAAATTTTTTGTATGATCAACCATAAACTTAAACCATGGGTAGGGCAATTTCTTATCATCAATTTCATCCTCTCCCAAGGTTGTGCAACATGTTCGTGATCAAGTTGCTTAAAATTCATAATATCGTTCCTAACGGAGATGATCTTAGCGGGAGGAAAATACTTGGAAATAAAAGCATCTTTACACTTATTCCACGAATCAATACTATTTTTAGGCAAAGATGAAAACCAAGTTTTAGCGCGATCTCGTAGTGAGAACAGAAATAGCTTCAATTTAACAATATCATTATCCACATATTTCTTATTTTGAATATCACACAACTCAACGAAAGTATTTAGATGGGATGCGGCATCTTCACTAGGAAGGCTGGAAAACTGATCTTACATAATAAGATTCAGCAAAGAGGCATTAATTTCATAAGATTCCGCACTAGTGGCGGGAGCAATCGGAGTACTAACAAAATCATTATTATTAGTATTGGAAAAATCACAGAACTTGGTATTTTCTTGAGACACCGTGAAAAAACAAGCAATCTAGCACACAAGCAAACGAAAGGCAAACGAAAAGACGAACAGAAGAAGGGCGAATAAAAAGGCAAATCTTTTTGTGTTTTTATGAAATTGCTTTAGAAGTGGGGGAGAGGAAAACGAGAGGCAAATGGAAATAATGTAATGGAAGAGATGAGAGTTTATGGTGGGTACTTGATAGGCTTGATGTAGATCTCCCCGGCAACGACGCCGGAAATTCTTCATGCTACTTCTTGAGTTTGCGTTGGTTTTTCCCTTGAAGAGGAAAGGGTGATGCAGCAAAGTAGAGATAAGTATTTCCCTCAGTTAAGAACCAAGGTATCAAATCCAATAGAAGATATGCGCAAGTCTCCAATCTATGCACCTGGACAAACAGTCAAACACTTGCACCCAACGCGATAAAGGGGTTGTCAATCCCTTCACGGTCACTTGCAAAGGTGAGATCTGATAGAGATAGATATAAAAGCTTACTAAAACGTAAAACAAAATAAAAGTAGATAAATTGCAACAAGGTATTTTTGGGTTTTTTGGTTTATAGATCTGAAAATATATGATGGAAAATAGACCCGGGGGCCATAGGTATCACTAGAGGCTTCTCTCTTGACGGAAAATAATACGGTGGGTGAACAAATTACCGTCAAGCAATTGATAGAAAAGCGCAAAGTTATGACGATATCCAAGGCAATGATTATGCATATAGGCATCACATCCATGTCAAGTAGACCGACTCCTGCCTGCATCTACTACTATTACTCCACACATCGACTGCTATCCAGCATGCATCTAGAGTATTAAGTTCATAAGAACGGAGTAACGCCTTAAGGAAGATGACATGATGCAGAGGGATAAACACAAGCAATATGATGAAAATCCCATCTTTTTACCCTTAGATGGCAACAATACAAATACGTGCCTCGCTACCCCTACTTTGTCACTGGGTGAGGACACCGCAAGATTGAACCCAAAACTAACCACCTCTCCCATTGTAAGAAAAAACAATCTAGTTGGCCAAACCAAATCGATAGTTCGAAGAGAAATACAAAGATATCATATCGTGCATATAAGAATTCAGAGAAGATTCAAATAATATTCATAAATAAACTGATCATAAATCCACAATTCATCGGATCTCGACAAACACACCGCAAAAAAAGATTACATCGGATAGATCTCCAAGAACATCGAGGAGAACATGGTATTAAGGATCAAAGAGAGAGAAGAAGCCATCTAGCTACTAGCTATGGAACCGTAGGTCTGGGTAAACTACTCACGCTTCATCAGTAGGGCAATAGAGTTGATGTAGATGCCCTCCGTGATCGAATCCCCCTCCGGCAGGATGCCGGAAAAGGCCCCAAGATGGGACCTCGTAGAAACAGAGGCTTGCGGCGGGGGAAAAGTATTTTGGTGGACGCTTCTGTTGGTTTGGAAATATTTCTGAATTTATAGGCCAAAGATTAGGGTTGGAGGACTCCCGTGGGGCCCACAAGCCAGGGGCGCCCCCCTAGGGCGCGCCCTGAGGGCTTGTGGAGCCCTCGGGACTCTTCTGACTTCCTCTCTAAGTCCTACGTGTGTCTTCTGGTCCAAAAAAAATCATCATAAAGTTTTATTCCGTTTGGACTCCATTTGATATTCCTTTTACGTAAAACTCAAAAACAAGGAAAAAACAGAAACTGGCACTGGGCTCTAGGTTAATAAGTTAATCCCAAATATAATATAAAATAGCATAATAATGCATATAAAACATCCAAAACAGATAATATAATAGCATGGAACAATAAAAAATTATAGATACGTTGGAGACGTATCAGTGCCACGCATGACCCGCCACAAACAAGTGACGCCGAGGGTGGACACGCGATGAATGCGATTAGTGGCGGTTGTGTAGAACTGCTCGCCACTGCTCTGCGAGGCACCAGTGGCGAGCGTACAGTTTAGTGGCTACAACCGGTAGCAAAAACTATTTATGCACATTTTACTTATGGCGGGCAGCTGCCAGCAACCGCCACAGCTAAGTTAGATGTGGGGTCGTCCCATATCAAATCGGCGGTGCCGTCCGGATACGTCTCCAACATATCTATAATTTTTGATTGTTCCATGCTATTATATTATCCATCTTGGATGTTCTATATGCATTAATATGCTATTTTATATCTTTTTTTGGACTGACCTATTAACCTACTGCCCAGTGTCAGTTGCTGTTTTTCCTTGTTTTTGTGTTTTATAGAAAATCAATACCAAATGGAGGGAACGGAATTTTTTGAGGATTTTTCTTGGACCAGAAGACAACCACGAAGCTTCGGGAGGAGGCCAGAGGGGCCACGAGAGTGCCACACGCTCACAGGGCGGACCCCAGGGGGGCGCTCCCAGGCTTGTGGGCCCCTCAGGACTCCCCTAACCCTAATTCCAGCTCCATAAATACCCAAATATTCCCTATACACCAGGGGGCACACCAAAGTTAGTTTTCCGCCGCCGCAAGCTTCTGTTCTCGTGAGATCCCATCTTGGGGCCTTTTCCGGCACTCTGTCAGAGGAGGATTCGATCACGGAGGGCCTCTACACCACCTTGATGCCCTTCCGATGATGTGTGAGTAGTTTACCATAGACCTACGGGTCCATAGCTAGTAGCTAGATGGCTTCTTCTCTCTCTTTGATCTTTAATACAATGTTCTCCTTGATGTTCTTGGAGATCTATTCGATGTAATTTTTTTGCGGTGTGTTTGTTGAGATCCAATGAATTGCGGATTTATGACCAGATTATCTATTGAATATTATTTGAGTCTTCTCTGAACTCTTTTATGCATGATTAAGATAGCTTTGTATTTCTCTCCTATCTATTGATTTGGTTTGGCCAACTAGATTGATCTTTCTTGCAATGGGAGAAGTGCTTTGTCATGGGTTCAATCTTGTGGTGTCCTCACCCAGTGACAGTAGGGGTAGCGAGGCACGTAGTTGTATTGTTGCCATTAAGGATAAAAATATCGGTTTTTTACCATATTGTTTGGATCTATACCTCTACATCATGTCATCTTGCTTATGGCATTACTCCGTTCTTGTTAATTTAATACACTAGATGCATGCTGGATAGCGGTCGATATGTGGAGTAATAGTAGTAGATGCAGGCAGGAGTCGGTCTACTTGTCACGGACGTGATGCCTATATTCATGATCATTGCCTTGGATATCGTCATAACTATGCGTTTTTCTATCAATTGCTTAACAGTAATTTGTTTACCCATCGTATGTTTCTTTCAAGAGAGAAGCCTCTAGTGAAACCTATGGCCCCCGGGTCTATTTTTATCACATTATTTTCAGATCTATAAAACTAAAAACCCAAAAATACCTTGGTGCAATTTACTTATCTTTACTTTATTTTATCTTTTACTCATCTTTTATACCTATCTCTATTAGATCTCACTCTTGCTAGTGACCATGAAGGGATTGACAACCCCTTTTTCGCATTGTGTGCAAATGTTTGTTAGTTTGTGCCGGTGCATCTATTGGAGACTTGTGTGTTACTCCTCCTGGATTGATACCTTGGCTCTTAACTAAGGGAAATACTTATCTCTACTTTGTTGCATCACCCTTTCCTCTTCAAGGAAATAATCAACACAAGCTCAAGAAGTAGCAGGAAGAATTTCTGGCGCCGTTGCCGGGGAGGTTCTACATCAAGCCTACCAAGTACCTATCATAAACTCTCATCTCTTGCATTTATAGTATTTGCCATTTGCCTCTCATTTTCCTCTCCCCCACTTCTAAAATGTTTTCAAAAAACACAAAAATATTTGCCTTTTTATTTGCCTTCTTTTCGTTAGTCTTTTCGTTTGCTTTTTTGTTTGCTTGTGTGCTAGATTGCTTATTTTGCTATCATTGCCAGTCCTTCTATCGCAATTGGTACCCTGGAAAGTGAGGTTCTTAATTTTAAACAAAGGGGCGAGAAAATTTAAAAGATGCTTGGTATAGAATTTGCTTTTTAAACTGGGGGTAATTTCTTGGGAAGTCACCCTATGGATGCTTTTAATGCTATGGGAAATTTGGTAGAATCACAACCAATCATGACTAATGAAACAGCTTTGATGTAGGGTAGAATCCTAGATGCCCGATCTTTCACGAATGGAGCGGATCTCGCGAAGAACACGAGGGGAAAACATGAGAGGAAACACTCAAACCAATGAGATTCGATTACACATGTGCTAGATCCTCGAAACACAAAGAGATACACGATCCATGATCAACAAAGGACGATACAAGTAGCAAGTTCTTCTTCGTGAGGAGGTCTTGAGGGGTCTTCCCATGAGGGGTTTTTAATCCACTTGGGGGATCTTCTCCGTAGAGGTCATGGACTCTGATGGAGAAGGGATCAAGTGGGGAGCAAAGCTCTATCTCAAATGAGCTACTACTTTGCTAACCCTAAAACATAGGTAGAAGAAGAGTATTTATAGTCTAGGGGCGAAAGGGTACATGGGCCTCGGCCCGAGTCACTGCGCGCGGGTAGGGCCGGAAGTTCCGGGCGCCGGAGGTTCCGAGCTAAGGTCCGGGGAGGGTCTGGCCTAACCAGAGAGTTGGCACGGTGGGAGCTGGGCTGGCGGCTGGGGGCCGGAAGGTCCGGGCCAGGTTCCGGGCTAACCAGAGAGTTGGGACGCCCGGGCTCATCTGGGTCATCGGAGGCCGGAAGTTCCGGGGTGGCCAGAGGTTCCGGGCTCTGGCCAGAAGTTCCGGGCTGAACAGAGAGTTGACGGTTGTTCCTTCTTCCTCAACTCTCGGCTTCGTGGCTTGTGCGTTGTACCTGATTACACATAGTGTTTCTGACTTAGGCAGCAGCCATGTCTCACTCGAATGTGAGGGAAGCTCAAGTAGGAGAGATGTCACCCCGGATTGAATAGCACGTGCTCGAGCTCTTGTCATGGGTCCACTTGGTGCTTGGGTTGTTGGGGTAGTATCCATGGGGATGACCGTGGGATGCTCCGCATCATGTCCCCCCCTTGGGAAAGATCCAACCTTGGATCGAAATCCTCATCACCATGGCAGGGAGAGAGATCTTTGACGTTGAAGATATCACTCACGGAGTACTTGTTGCATGGTAAGTCGATCTTGTACGCGTTGTTGTTGTAGCGCTCGAGCACCTTGAAGGGTCCATCGGCTCGAGGTAGAAGCTTGGACTTGCGTTTGTTGGGGAAGTGGTCCTTGCGAAGGTGTAGCGAAACAAGATCTCCAGTGTTGAATATCATTGGTTGCTTGTTGAAGTTGATATTGGTCGCGAGGCGTTGTACTTGGCGCTCGATGGTGTGCCTTGTATCTTCATGCATCTTATTGAAGTAGCTTGCTCGTGTGCTTGAGTCCATATTGACTCGATCTTGTAGTGGTAGCGGTAAAATGTCCAATGGGGACAACGGGTTGAGGTCGTAGACGAGCTCGAAGGGGGACTTGCCGGTAGTAGTGTCTTGCACGATTGTAGGCGTACTCGGCGATGGGTAGGCACTCTTCCCACTCCTTGATGTTCTTCTTGATCAACACGCGTAGGAGGGTAGATAGCGTCCAGTTCGTGATCTCCGTTTGGCTGTCGGTTTGAGGATGGTATGCTGAAGAGAACAAAAGATTGATTCCGAGCTTGGCGCATAAGGTCTTCCAAAAGTAGCTTAGAAACTTAACGTCGCGGTCCGAGACAATCGTCTTTGGCACTCCATGTAGGCGCAAGATTTCCCTACAAAAAAGATTTGCAACATGTGAAGCATCGTCTATCTTGTTGCATGGGATCAAATGAGCTATCGAGAATCGGTCCACAACAACAAACACATAATCTTTCCCGTTTCTAGTTCTAGGTAAACCAAGCACAAAGTCCATACTAATATCTTCCCATTGGTGATATGAAATTGGAAGTGGCATATAGAGACCATGGGATTGAGCTTTAGACTTAGCTTTGCGACATGTAGAGCATCGGTTGGTGTAGCGTGAGACGTCGCGGAACATCTTGGGCCAAAAGTAGTTCTTGGAGAGCGTGGTGAATTGATACGTCTCCAATGTATCTATATTTTTTTATTGTTCCATGCTATTATATTATCTGTTTTGGATGTTTTATATGCATTAATATGCTATTTTATATGATTTTTGGGACTAACCTATTAACCTAGAGCCAATTGCCAGTTTATGTTTTTCCTTGTTTTATAGTTCCGCACAAAAGGAATACCAAACGGAGTCCAAACGGAATAAAACTTTCGCGATGATTTTTCTTGGACCAGAAGACACCTAGGAGACTTGGATTGCAAGTTAGAGGAGCCTCAAGGCGGCCACAAGGGTGGAGGGCGCACCGAGGGGGGTGGGTGAGGGAGTCCTGGATTAAGGGGTACTCGAGCGTCTGGGCTACGTGACATGGGCCGGACTAATGGGCCATGAAGATACAAGACAGAAGACTTCCTCCGGTGTCTGGATGGGACTCTCTTTTGCGTGGATGGCAAGCTTAGCGTTCGGATATGAAGATTCATTCCTCTGTAAATGGACTCTGTATAACCCTAGGTCCCTTCGGTGTCTATATAAACCGGAGGGTTTAGTCCGTAGAGACGATCATAATCAGAATCATACGGGCTAGACTTCTAGGGTTTCGCCATCACGATCTCGAGGTAGATCAACTCTTGTAACCCCATATTCATCCAAGATAATCAAGCAGGAAGTAGGGTATTACCTCCATTGAGAGGGCCCGAACCTGGGTAAACATTGTGTCCCTGTCTCCCGCTACCATCGATCCTAAGACGCACAGTTCGGGACCCCCTACCCGAGATCCGCCGGTTTTGACACCGACATTGGTGCTTTCATTGAGAGTTCCTCTGTGACGTCGACGACAAGATTGATGGCTCGCCTTGTTATCACGGACAGTATCACTTCCGGAGGATCCCTGGCCTCAGGCCAAACCCTCCGGCTGGGCAGCTTTACCATGGCCGCCCATTCAGCCGTTAAGCCGATGATGACCTCTCAAGTCATCGAAAATCGTCTCTGTGTTGGCCCCGAACACTCCAAACGGATGGATCCGGCGGATTTGTCATCTTTAAACGAACTCCTGGATCGCATCGCCACCCTGGGGGTCGCTACAGACTATGATCGGATTGGGCTTAAAACCGATCAGAGAGAAATCAAATCTCTGCCGATCACCCATCAGATAGCGGTCGTAGAGGAGCAAAACAACAATAACTCTTCCCCTATGCTAAAAACAAGCTATGTTCGGATCTCCGAGCTCGGAGAGCCGGATACCCGTCCCCCAGTCCTCCGAACTTAGAATCGGGCGTTAAGCCTAGAGAATGATTGGACATCCTGGAGCCCGAACTAATGAGCTCGGAAGTTTTTCAAACTCCGGACTCCACAGCGGGTCAGGGTTCGGATTTAACGCCACCCACCCACCACAAACAATATTCGCTAAGCAATTCCGGTCCCCCGGATATATGCAACCTCATGTACGTACGGCAACAGCCTCAGGAAACGGTCCATCACTTTTGGGCCAGATTCCTCCTCGTCAAGGACAGGATTAAAGGTTGCTGCGACGAGGACGCAATTTCAGTATTCTGCAATAATTGCACGGACGAAGGGATCCTCAACGCCCTCAACCACTGTCGCGTATCACACTTTGCTGACTTGGCAACCATAGTACAGAAATACTGTGCAATGGAAAGTGCTTGGAATACTTAGACGGCTCGCTGGGAACTACCGGCTTTCATGCCACCTCCCAGGCGGGCAAAAAGGATGCAACCTCTCGGTGCACCCGACCCCGTGGGCAAGAAAATAAAACCCATTATGGGACGTGGAACCGTTCTTGAGGATGGCTCGATAAGCCATGCAAAATACACAGGACACCGGATACCGAATCAACCCACAACCTTAGAGCATGTTGGATACTCCGGCAAGTGGCCAAGAGCGGCGAAGATATCCTCACCAAAAACACATCGGAGCAGTACTCTCCGAAAAACGACGACCTCAGAGTATTGACGGTCTTCGAGACTTTCGCTTCAAACAATCGGCGCAAGAGGGCACTACGTGACCTCACCGAAGTCTGCCAAGTTGCAGCAATAAATCCTTGGAACGACACGGCCATAACTTTTACTGCCGATGACGAACCAAAATTCCGGTCAGTCCGGGCACCAGCCGCCTTGGTTCTCAACCCAATTGTGGATGGCTATCGGCTCACTAAAGTGCTCATGGACGGCGGCAGCGGGCTGAACCTCATTTACGAGGACACGCTCAATAAAATGCAAATAGACAAAAGCCGCATCGAGCAAAGTAATATGACATTTCGAGGAATCATTCCCAGTTGGGAAGCAAGATGTGCAGGAAAAATTAAGCTCGACGTGGTATTCGGCACACTGGAGAACTATCGGTCCGAAGAGATAACCTTCCAAGTGGCCTCTTTCAACAGTGGATATCATGCTCTGTTGGGGCGAGACGCATTCACGCGTTTTCAAGCCATACCTCATTACGGGTATGTGAAGCTCAAGATGCCCGGGCCCAACGGTATTATCACTCTCGCCAGTTATCCGGACATAGCACTCCGCGCCGAAAACAAAACCACATCCCGGGCCCTCGAGGCACTATCCGAGGCCCCCACAGCCGAAGAGTTAACCGCACTACGCTCCACGATGGATAGGGACAACGTAATTCTCGATAAGCGGCCCAAATCCACCTCCTTCAAACCAGTAGACGAAATAGTCAAATTTCAGGTTCACCCAACGGACCCTAAGAAGACAACCTCCATCGGGGCACAGCTGGACCCGACAATCGACGCTGCATTACGCGTGTTCCTGCGTGAGAACTGGGACATATTCGCCTGGCACCCCTCAGATATGCCAGGAATCCCACGCAGGTTGGCCGAAGACAGTCTCAATATATTGAAGGGATACAAACCGGTCAAGCAAACACTGCGGCGCTTTTCCGAACCCAAACGACAAGCTATGGGGGAGGAGCTAGCCAAGTTAATCGAGGCCGGGTTCATTAGAGAAATAAAACACCTGGACTGGCTAGCAAACCTGGTGATGGTACCAAAGACGGACAAATCCTGGCGCCTGTGTGTCGATTTCAAAGACCTCAACAAGGCCTGCCCTAAGGATCCCTTCCCCCTCCCCCGCATCGATCAGATCATTGATGCCACTGCAGGACACGACTCACTATGCTTCCTCGACGCATACTCCGGATACCGTCAAATCAAAATGAAGGAATCCGATCAAGCCGCAACGGCATTCATTACCCCATATGGGCCTTTCTGCTTCAATACTATGCCCTTCGGGCTGAAAAATGCAGGCGCCACCTACCAAAGCATGATTCAAACATGCCTGGAGAAACAAATCAGTAAAACGGTCGAAGCATATGTGGATGACGTCGTGATCAAAACTAAGCATGTCGAGTCACTAATAGACGACCTGCGTCTCACATTTGACAACCTCCGTACATATGACATCAAGCTCAATCCGGAAAATGTGTTTTCGGCGTCCCCGCTAGAAAACTGCTGGGCTTCATCGTTTCCAATAGAGGAATTGAGGCACCCAGCCAAAATCCGAGCTTTGTCACAATTGGCTACACCAACAGACCTTAAGCAGGTCCAAAAACTAGCCGGGTGCGTGGCAGCTTTAAGCCTCTTTATCTCCAGGTTAGGAGAAAAGGCATTGCCACTATATCGCCTGCTCCGGTGCACCGACCACTTCGAGTGGACGGACGCGGCAACGGCCGGACTGGAAGAAATAAAATCTCTTTTAGCAAGCAACCCAATCCTGGCCGCGCCAAACGTCGGTGAACCCATGTTATTATACATCTCTACAACACACCAGGTGGTGAGTGCGGTGCTCGTCGTTGAACGAGAGGAGGATGGACACAAATTCCCACTCTAGAAACCGGTATACTATGTATCCACTGTCCTCACACCATGCAAATCTCGGTACCCTCATTACCAAAAGATAGCATACACGGTCTTCATGGCATCCCGGAAGCTATGGCACTACTTTCAAGAGTGCTCGATCACGGTGGCTTCTGAGGTAACACTCAATGACATAATAAACAACCGCGACGCTACAGGCCGGATTGCCAAGTGGGCCATTGAGCTCTTGCCATTCGACATAACATACAAACCGCTCCGAGCCATCAAATCCCAAGCGTTGGCTGACTTCGTCGCCGAATGGACAGAGGCCGAACTCCCTAAAGAGTACGGTACATATTCCAACTGGGTCATGCACTTCGATGGCTCTAAAATGCTGGCCGGTTCAGGAGCGGGCGTTGTCTTAACGTCCCCCATAGGAGACACAGTTCAATACGTACTCCAAATATTATACACAGACTCCAACAACGTAGCCGAATATGAGGCCTTATTGCACGGTCTTCGGATGGCTGTCTCCATGGGCATACAACGCCTGGAGGTGCACAGGGATTCAAACCTCGCAATATCCCAAATAAATGGAGACTTCGACGCAAAAGATCCAAAGATGGTGGCCTATCGTAACACCGTACTCAAAACATCAGCTCGGTTCGAGGGACTCGAGTTTCATCATGTGGCTCGAGAAAGTAATCAACCGGCGGATGTCCTTGCTCGCATGGGTGCCAAGCGTGACCCCGTCCCGCCTAACATCTTTGTGGAAAGGCTCTTCAAGCCATCCGTGGCGTGGCAGGATGAGAGCGGCAACACTAGTCCAGATCTGATTATACCCCGAGATTCCGAACATAACACCGACGTCATCGGGGGCTCGGCCACCGAAATAACACCATCGGCCCATCTAATAATGGCAGTAATTGCCCCATGGACCGAACCCTTCTTGGCCTACCTCAATAGGCAAGAGCTCCCTGAGGATCAGAATGAGGCCCGATGCATCGTTCGGCGTTCAAAAGCCTACAAGGTTCATGAAGGAGAGCTCTACAAGAAGAGCGCTACTGGAGTCCTTCAAAGATGTATCTCCGAAGAAGAGGGACGGCAGCTCCTGGCCGAAATCCATGCTGGCCTCGGCGGTCACCACGCCGTGGCTCGGGCTCTTGTAAGTAAGGCCTTCCATACTGGTTTCTACTGGCCGACGGCCCGAGCAGATGCACAGGACCTTGTCCAACGTTGTGTAGGATGCCAGCTTTTTGCCAATCAAAGCCATATGCCGCCTACCGCTCTACAAACAATCCCCATTACTTGGCCTTTCGCGGTCTAGGGGCTTGACATGGTCGTACCCCTTAAAGGGGGAAACCATAAGAAAAAATACCTACTGGTCATGGTAGATAAATTCACTAAGTGGATAGAGGCCAAACCAGTTAAAATGGCCGAAGCCGGACCAGTGATAGACTTTATATCAGGTGTCGTACACCATTATGGTGTCCCACACAGCATCATCACCGATAACGGCTCCAATTTTACAGCCGACGAAGTGAAAACCTGGTGTGCTAACCTGGGCATCAAGCTCGATTATGCCTCCGTCTATCACCCACAAACAAACGGTCAAGTTGAACGAGCTAATGGTCTTATCATGAGCGGCATTAAGCCCAGACTAGTGCGGTCTTTGAAAGAATCAGACAAACAATGGGTCGAGGAGCTCGACTGCGTACTCTGGGGGCTGCGGACCACGCCCAATCGCACTACCGGTTACACACCATTCTTCATGGTGTACGGCGCAGAGGCTGTTTTGCCCTGCGACATCATTCATGACTCACCTCAAGTGCGCATGTACGAAGAGAGAGAAGCCGAGCTTGATTGGCAGGACAGTCTAGATGCCCTGGAGGAGGAGCGCGACGTTGCAAAAGCCCGTTCCGCATTCTATCAATAACAAGCTCCCAGATATCAAAGCAGAGAAGTGCGGGCCAAGACTTATAATGTTGGTGAACTCGTTCTACGCTTGCCAGAAAAGAAAAAGGACAAACTCAAGCCCAAATGGGAGGGTCCCTTCATTATAGATGTAGTTCTCACTAGAGGTGCGTACCACCTGCATGATGCATCGGATAATCGCTTAGAGCCGAACCCGTGGAATGCCGCCAGACTCCAAAGATTCTACGCCTAGAGCCGGACTCATTGTTCGTTTTCTTGTTCTTCTTTTTACATTTTCCTCTCTTTAAATTTTTTCAGCTTTATAGCTCTTATGTGGCTAGACCGCACACTTATGAGGTACACATCTTTAAATGTACATGCCCATAATACCTGGGGGCTTCTTTTACAGAACTTATTATCATTTTTCGAGCATCAAGCTCACAAACATATGTGTCCTTCTCTCATATGTACCTTTTCTTCGCCATTATATGCACCATTATGACTTAAGTTTTTGCCAAGCTGGGTTGCCTGGTTCCTGTGCTTATTCCCTACATTCCCGTTTGTTCGGCTAGGGTATAAAGGGAGCACCTCTGCGATTGTTACAGCCGGGTCATCCGGACGTGTACCTAAGACTGGGTGAAGCCGAAAGCTAGCGTTCTTAAGGGAATAATCGGTCGGCGGACTAAAGACTTTTTACCCTTGTTGCAATGTGAACCCCCAGATACTATGTATACTGCGATTTTTTCGAATCACAGTTCGGGCATGCATACTAACGCATGTTCACCCAGGGAAAGGAACCCTTAATGGAACTATTCTCCCTGGAAGATGTTTCTTACAATCAACAAGTAATATAACATAGCTAGCCGGATACAACTTGTCTGTTCAAGCAACTATGACCCCTACGCCTGGTTTCCACGCATGCCCCGGTATTTATTACCAGTTCGGTATTCGGAAACACTCCGCACCTTTGGGTCCGGAGGTGGAAGCGAAAAGGTCTGCCATGAAAATCATTTTACGATTCGGCTAGGGACAAATCTGTCAATTGAAGTACATAGTCACTTGGACTCAGAAGCTACTTCTTCCTCTATACGGTCTAACAGGCTATTTAACCTACAATCCTGTTGTGAAAACTTGGCGGCTATCTTTACTTGGTCATATACCAAGCTTACTGGAATTTCTTTCCCATCTGACCCCCGAGGCCCGACCCGGGCCATATGATTCGGATCAAGTCTGGTGTACCGCGTTTTCACCATGGCCCAGGCCTCGCGTGCACCTTCCCGGCAAGCCGATATCTTCCATAATCCAAAGTGGCGCCGAGCTCCCTTGAATAGCTTCACAAGCTCCTCCATACTTCCTGGAGGGGATGCGGATGGCCATAAAGCCTTGGCAACACTCCGCATCGCTTTCCGAGCTCGATCGTGCACTTGGGACAGCTCTTGTAGCAGATCGCCTTGAGATCCGGACATTTCCTCTTCGGGACGACCAGTCAGTATACCTGCAGACATAAATCTGTTAGCACATTTCATTGCCGCATTACATGAAGGTAATCTCAAACGCATACTGAATATGCCGCCCCGTAGCCTTCTGTTCTCTTTTACGGCGTCTGCTAACTGGGCCCGCACGTCTTTTAGCTCTTCGCCCAACAGGGTGTTGGAATCCTGAAGCTTGTTCTTATCATCACTGGTCCGCGTCAACACACGTTTGCCAATGGCCAGTTGCCTTTCGGCATGTTGTTTACCCGCTTGCGCGACCTTCAGTTCCTCTTTCAGTTGATCTAACGATCCTGCCATGGGAAATACAACAGTATTAACATTACTGGTATATGATTATATTTTTCTGATGGAGGGGAACATTACCAGGCGGTGCCTCCTTGGACTTCTCCAGTTCGGCGGTAACAACAGCTAGCTGGGTCCGACACTTTTCCAGCTCATGAGACAGCATGTTGTTCTTCTCCGTGAGTGCCTGATTATACAATGATCCTTAAATCAGTTGTTTCAACTGCTTCAAGTCTCGGGGGCTACTGGTATATGATTACCAGATAGTACAATACGTACTTACCCGCATATCTTTTAAATGCTGGTCAGTGGCTCTGGCAAGCCCGTCCCGAGCAGCTCGGATGTACGCATCGGCCGAGCTGAAGGCATTGAATGCCTCTTTAGTAAAGCTGGGGTCACGAAGAGCGGCTCTTCGGCGCCGATGATTCATGGCACTCTCTATTTCAGAGTTCGTGACGGATACATCATCTAAATCCTCTGAAGGAGGACAATCCGCCGGCACTCCCGCGTCAGCCCCCACCCTAGAGGCAGGGTCTGGAACCTGATTGGTGGAGGCGCGAGCGGCAGGATCCCCGGACATAGTCCGGCGAACACTCTTCCTGATAAAACATAGCGGACGATGTCACAGTTCGATGTGGCCGCCAGAGGGCATATTTAATGTCATACCTCCTTGATGGAGGCTCGGCCGTGTAGTCGTTCGCCTTCCTCTTCGAAGACCCGCCCGGCGCAGGCGTCGCCCTCTTATGAGACGCCTCTGGTGTGGCATGGCGCACCGAGCGCTTCCCCTTTGGAGCATGAGACAGTGCAGCGGGTGAGGCATAATGAGGAAGTTCATTTGGAGGAAATGTCTCCTGACTACTTACATATGAAGCAGGGAGGAGGCCAGGATAATCGGCCATGATGGCTACTTCTGTGCCATCATAGCTCGCCTGGTAGAAGACTCCCTCCCGGAGTTCTACAAATATGTCCGGATCTCCTCGTATCCAGGATCGAGGTCCCGGTTATGGTCCTCCGGCTGTGGAGTGGGGCTATGGATCCCTGCGATGACCTTCCGCCATTCCTATTAAAAATGGACAGGTACATGGAAAATCCCTCTCGACGCTTAAGACGAGTGAACTCCTCTTTCTCCCCTTTGTACAGATCGGCCACTATTGTGGCCAGGGCGGCAGGGGTGTCCGGACCCTTCCGACTGTAGCGTGAGGCGTCATCTTCCCCATTGTAGTGCCACATAGGGAGCCCTTTGAATTGGAGTGGCCGAACCCCTCGCACTATGGAAGTCGCCATTACCTCGATTATTGATAATCCGGACTGGGCAAGTGTCCTTATCTTGCCCATTAATTGTTGGACTTCCGCGCTATCTTCCTCCTCGAGGCTCCGAGGGCCCCAGCTGTGGCGTTTCTTCAATGGAGTACTGGAGAATTCGGGAAGACCCATTCGGACTGGGTCAGGGAGAGCGACGTCCTCGATATAGAACCACTCTGAGGGCCACTCTTTGGACGCCTTCTTCGGCGTGCCGGACAGGTATCCAGTCCCGGCTATACGCCATACTTCGGCACTGCCCACCTCGAATATGGATCCCTTTTGGGAGCGAGGGACGAGGCAGAAAAGCTTCCTCCATAACTCAAAATGGGCCTCGCATCCCAGGAATAGTTCGCAAAGAGCGACAAAACCCGCAATGTGCAGGATAGAGGCCGGCGTGAGATTGTGCAGTTGGAGACCATAGTACTCCAGGAGACCTCGGAGGAAGGGGTGGATTGGAAATCCGACGCCCCTTAATAGAAAGGGGACGAAGCACACTCATTCCACTCTGGTTGGATTGGGGAAATTTTCTGCCAGAGCTTCGCCGGTGAAAGAGGTTAATCCTGCCCGAATGGGGACTAGATCCGCGGGGGGGGGGGGGGGGGAGGAATCCCTGTGTCTGAAGCTTAACCAGCTGGTCGTGGGGCACTGAACATCTCTCCCAATCGCCTTTTTCAGAGCCATGGGGTGGGAGGAAGAACTGGGAGCACTGGCCATGTTTGAATGGTTTCTCCTAGCGAGCTCTAAAGATTTTCCGCCTGGTGTGGAATGGCATCTAAGATCCAATCCCTTTAAATAGACACCTTTCTTATGTGGCCAGGGTGTTATGTGTAAAAAATACCCCGACCTTTTGTATTCGCTCGGCACGTGGAAGCAGAAGCAACGGAGGCGCAGAAGCCAAAGGGTGTGACATTAAATGAAAAGCCGAGTACAACTCTTTGGGACAGATGCTCTGAAGTATTCGGAGGAGGAACCCGCCTTGCAATGCCGAAGACAATTTGTGCGCCGGACACATCGTCATTGAAGCCTGGTTCGGGGGCTACTGAGGGAGTCCTGGATTAAGGGGTACTCGGGCGTCCGGGCTATGTGACATGGGCCGGACTAATGTGCCGTGAAGATACAAGACAGAAGACTTCCTCCCGTGTCCGGATGGGACAGTCTTTTTGCGTGGATGGCAACCTTAGCATTCATATATGAAGATTCCTTCCTCTGTAAACCGACTCTGTATAACCCTAGGTCCCTCCGGTGTCTATATAAACCGGAGGGTTTAGTCCGTAGAGACGATCAGAATCATAATCATACAGGCTAGACTTCTAGGGTTTAGCCATTACGATCTTGAGGTAGATCAACTTTTGTAACTCCATATTCATCCAAGATAATCAAGCAGGAAGTAGGATATTACCTCCATCGAGAGGGCCCAAACCTAGGTAAACATTGTGTCCCTGTCTCCTGTTACCATCGATCCTAAGACGCGCAGTTCGGGACCCCCCACCCGAGATCCGCCGGTTTTGACACCGACAGTGGGGCGCACCCCCCGGCCTTGTGGACCCCTCGTAGGTCTCTTGACCTAGTTCTTCCTCCTATATATATACTCTTATACCCTAAAAACATCAAGGGGAGCCACGAAACCACTTTTCCACCGCCGCAACCTTCTGTACCCGTGAGATCCCATCTTGGGGCCTTTTCCGGTATCCTGCCGGAGGGGGATTCGATCACGGAGGGCTTCTACATCAACACCATTGCCTCTCCAATGAAGCGTGAGTAGTTTACTTCAGACCTACGGGTCCATAGCTAGTAGCTAGATGGCTTCTCTTTGATTCTCAATACAAAGTTCTCCTCGATGTTCTTAGAGATCTATTCGATGTAATAATCTTTTGCGGTGTGTTTGCCGAGATCCAATGAATTGTTGATTTATGATCAACTTATCTATGAATATTATCTGAATCTCCTCTAAATTATTATATGCATGATTTGATATCTTTGCAAGTCTCTTCGAACTATCGATTTGGTTTAGCCAACTAGATTGGTTTTTCTTGCAATGGGACAAGTGCTTAGCTTTGGGTTCAATCTTGCGGTGTCCTTTCCCAGTGACAGCAGGGGAAGCAAGGCACGTATTGTATTGTTGCCATCGAGGATAAAAAGATGGGGTTATCATCATATTGCTTGAGTTAATCACGCTACATCATGTCATCTTGCTTAATGCGTTACTCTGTTCTTATGAACTTAATACTCTAGATGGAGGTAGGAGTCGGTCGATTTGTGGAGTAATAGTAGTAGATGCAGAATTGTTTCGGTCTACTTGACACCGACGTGATGCCTATATTCATGATCATTGCCTTAGATATCGTCATAACTTTGCACTTTTCTATCAATTGCTCGGCAGTAATTTGTTCACCCATCGTAATAAATTCTATCTTGAGAGAAGCCCCTAGTGAAACCTATGGCCCCCGGGTCTCTTTTGCATCATATAAGTTTCCGATCTACAATTCTAGTTTCCTATTGACTTTTCTTTTGCAATCTTTACTTTCTGTTCCATAAATCGAAAATACCAAAAATATTACTTTACCGTTTATCCATCTCTATCAGATCTCACTTTGCGAATAACCGTGAAGGGATTGACAACCCCTTTGTTGCATTGGTTGCAAGTTGGTGTTTGTTTGTGCAGGTATTCGGTGGCTTGTTGCGTAGCCTCCTACTGGATTGATAACTTGGTTCTCAAAACTGAGGGAAATATTTATGCTCCTTTGCTGCATCACCATTTCCTCTTCAAGGGAAAAACCAATGCAAGCTCAAGAGGTAGCACGAATGTCTTGTCGCATCCGAAGTGTCACATAAGTCCTCCTGCATGAGATTCTTGCAAAGTAACAAACGAAGAGAAGACTCGGGGGTACATAGTTTATTAGCTCTCATAAGATAATCATCTTTGATGTAATAGCGTTCCCAAGACGTATGTGTCAAACATTTTGCATAAGGAATAGCAAAAGTGGGATCATGCGCATACAAGTCTTTTATGTGCTCAAAGCCTATGACATTAAATTCAAGTTGGGTAGCAAGCATGCATCTACGGGAAAGAGCATTCGCCACAATGTTTTCCTTACCTTTGATGTACTTGATGACATAAGGAAATGGCTCAATGAATTCACTCCACTTAGCATGACACTTGTTCAATTTAGTTTGACCCTTAAGATACTTAAGTGTTTCATGATCGGTGTGGAGAATGAACTCATGAGGGCGGAGATAATGCTCCCAAACATGCAAGACTCTCACTAAAGCATATAACTCTTTGTCATAGATGGGGTAGTTAAGTTGCGCTCCGAAAAGTTTTTCACTAAAGTAATCTATGGGGCGCTTCTCTTGCATTAACACACCTCCTATGCCATAACCTCTAGCATCACAATGTATCTCAAATGGTTTATCAAAGTTGGGTAATGCAAGCAAAGGGGCATGTGTAAGAAAATTCTTAAGCTCATTGAATGCGGTATCTTGGGATGGTCCCCAAACAAATGGTGCATTCTTCTTACTCAAGGCATGTAAAGGTAAAGCAATGGTGCTAAAATCCTTCACAAATCTATGATAGAAACTGGCTAAACCAAGAAAACTACGCACTT
Organism: Triticum aestivum; assembly: GCF_018294505.1. Lineage (NCBI taxonomy): Eukaryota > Viridiplantae > Streptophyta > Magnoliopsida > Poales > Poaceae > Triticum > Triticum aestivum. The sequence continues at coordinate 487,917,159 of NC_057799.1, read as the reverse complement.
GTTGCAAGTTGGTTGGTTGAGGCCAAGTTTTAATAGCATTGATCTTAGATTCATCTACATGAACACCCTTAGAAGACACAACGAAACCCAAGAAAACGAGCTTATCAACACCAAAAAGGCATTTATCCATATTAGCATAAAGGCGCTCTTTTCTAAGGGTTTGCAAAACGGTTCTAAGATGGGTGACATGACCTTTGAGGGATTTGCTAAAAATAAGAATATCGTCAAAATAGACCACAACAAATACGCCAATGTAGGGGCGAAGAACAAAATGCTTGACTCGCATGAAAGTACCGGGTGCTTCGGATAAACCCATTGGCATAACAAGACATTCATATAAGCCAAATTGGTCTTAAATGTGGTTTTCCATTCATCACCTTCTTGGATGCGTATTTGATAGTAGCCACTTTTAAGGTCAATCTTAGAGAAAATTGTGGCTCCGCTAAGCTCATCTAGCATGTCGTCTAAGCATGGAATGGGGTAGCGATATCTAACGGTGATAGCATTTATAGGACGACAATTAGAACACATGCGATATGTCTTGGGAACAAGGATTACCGGGACGACACATGGGCTCAAGCTTTCTCGTACATGGCCATTGTCGATGAGTTGTTGTACTTGCCATTGGAGCTCATTGGTTTCCTCGAGGTTGAAGCGGTAGGGAGCCTTGTTAGGAAGAGGTGCTCCGGGTAGGTAGATGCGGTGTTCGATTCCTCGTAGTGGAGGTAGTCCCGGTGGTAGCTCATCGGGGAATACATCTTGGAATTCCTGCAATAGAGAAGATAATACTAGAGGTAGATTGTGAGAGGTGTTAGTTTTAGGTGCCTCATCCTTGCACAATAGGACATAGTGCATAACACTTGATGGGTTCTCACACACTTCTCTCATCTCACTTTTGGTAGCGAATAGCACTAGGTTTTTCTTGTCGCTCATCGTGGAGGCACTCATTTTGGGCTTGTGGCTCTCACTCCCTTTGGGGTGGCTCACTCTCTCTCTATTCTCTCCACAATGGTTGGTGGCTTGCTTGTCGGTGATCACTTGGCTTGGAGACACATGTCGTAGCACGTACTCCTTTTCCTTCATCTTGAAGCTATAGTGATTGGTTCATCCGTTGTTGATGACGCCTCGGTCAAATTGCCATGGTCATCCAAGAAGTAGGTGGCAACCGGACATCGGAATGACATCACATTCCAACGTGTCTTCGTATGCTCCTCTCTTTAAGGAAACTTGCACCATATGTTCCACTTGAATAGTGTCGGAGTCGCTAAGCCATTGGACCTTGTAGGGGTGGGGATGCTTCGTCTTGACCAATTGGAGCTTGGAGCATAGTTCTTCACTTATCAAGTTATGGCAACTCCCTCCGTCGATGATGACCTTCACGGACCTTCCATTGATGCCCGCCTTTGTGTGGAAGATATGGCATCTTTGGTCTTCGTCTTGTTGATGTTGAAGTGTCAAGACCTTGGAGAAACGAGAGCGGGGCTCGAATCTTCATCACAAAAGACTTGATCATCTTCATCCTCATTCACGCGCCGGTGCATGGCCACTTGCTCAAGGGCTTCCATCTCCTCTTCACTCATGGAGTCATATGTTCCGTCATCGTTGAGGATCATTGTGCGCTTGTTGGTACACTCAAAGGACTTGTGGCCTCGGTCACCGCATGTGAATCATTTGATGGAACTTGTCTTGATGGTTTCATCCGGTGGAGTTGTAGATGATGAAGCACTCGGCTTGAAGTTGCTTGTAGTAGGAGGACAACTTGAGGTTGTCGAAGTTTTCTTATAACTTGACTTGTCGTCATTGCTTGGAGAAGGTTAGTTGAGGTAGAAGTTGTTGTAGTCGTTGAAGCTTGATTGTATGAGCCATATGTCTTGGAAGAGTACTTGGCATATTTGAAGTCATCTTGCACTTGTCACTCCACCTTGGTGGCTGGTGCACTAGCTCGATGAGGTTTGAGTATAGTTGGAAGTCGGCGATCTTCTTGATAGGATGATTGAGTCCATTCAAGAAACGTGCCATAGTTTGCTCATCATCTTCCGTGACATTAGCTCATATCATGGCAATCTCCATTTCCTTGTAGTACTCTTCAACGGTATTTGTTCCTTGCTTGAGAAGTTGTAACTTTTTGAAGAGGTCGCGGTTGTAGTAGGTTGGCACGAAGTGTGCCCTCATGTCATCCTTCATTTGCACCCAAGTTGTGATGGGTGGTTCACCTCTTGCCTCACGACGCTCAATGACTTGCTCCCACCAAATGAGGACATAGTCTTGGAACTCAAGGGATGCCATGGCGATCTTCTTCTTTCCTCATAGTTGTGCAAACGAAAGATCTTGTCAACCTTCAATGCCGATGAAAATTACTCTTTGAGATCATTGCTTCCGGTGAACTTGAGCTTGCCATAGCGTTGCTCTTCATTATGTTTGGGGTCGAGGGTGATGACGTCCTTGACGAGGAGGATTGTCACCCTCAAGTTGCTCTTGGCATGGAGGATCCCATTGTCTTGTTGCTCTTGACAAACTTGTGGTTCTTGTCTAGCTTGTGGAACTTATCGGTTCAATCATGCTTGATAGTTCCTCTCTTGAACTTCTTTGTGAAGTGCTTCTTCTTGCTCACGCGTATGTCGGTTGCGTGCGGCGACGGCATGACTTGAGTCTCGGAGGGCACGTTGCGCCTCAAGTGCTTGAGATTCACGCCGTTGTTGTTGTTGACGGAGAGCTTCGGGGTCTTGCTCGTCTTGGTGTTGGCGTGCCCGCTTTTCCTCTTGTTGGTGTAGGCGTTGCCGTTCTTGTGCTTGCGCAAAGGTAGCTTGGTTTTGGTGATGTCGATGTTCTTGCGCTAGAAGTTGCTCTTGAGGATCGGTGCCATGAAGAGGATTGCGGTTTGCGTGACGGTCTTGGCGCGTGGCTCGTCGAAGAATGTTTGATGTCGGAGTACTTGAGCCGGAGATGGTGTCGTCGGAGTGTCGACTTGAGCGGCTCCGTCTTGAATATGATGAAGTGGTAGAAGAGCGGTTGACCAACAAGGCACGAATCTCGTCCATTATTGCATTGTTCTCTTCTTTTTGTTTGTCGAGCTTGTTGTCGAAGTAGTCTCTTGTATGTTGCTCGGAATGTCGCAAGTCGGTGGCGAGATTGTCGATGCGGTCGCTCAATGCTTGTTGTTCTTTATGCAATGCAGTTTGTGCACCGAAGAGGTGGTTCTTGGAGATGTAGGTGTTCGGGTCCTCATCTTGCTTGATGAAGAGTGGGTTGGTGAAAGTAGTTGGCCTATCCATCATTCCAAGTAAATGTGTGAGTGGGGGAAAGGAAGAACAATACCAAATGTACCTTGAACGATGTTGAGAATGGATCAAAGATCACTCAATGATGTAACAAGGAAATAGCACAATTGGTACCGTATGTCGTCGATTTCTCACACCTAGACAAATAAAGCCTTTGGTGTAGCTCGGTTAGGATGGTGGCACAAAATTTATGCAATTGTTAGTGAGACTCAATAATGTTGGAAAAGATTCGCAAATTCTCAAATGCAACAAGTAGACCAATAGCAATATATGGTACACAGAAACACCCACACGAATAGATAGATGGGGCCGTGCAACCAAGGAATGAGCCAAAATGTGGAATCCACGAAAATGCTCTTGTTGCACAACGCTAGAGAGACACTAGTTCGAGTGCACAATAGGCGGATACGAGACTTGTGCACAACCTACTAAGCAAAATGCAATGACTTTTATCCCAAGTAAGCTATATGTATGGTGTTCCGATGAGATGATCCAAGATGATCAAGTATGTGAATCTTAATGTAGTATGATGCTATGGTTCTTGCTTAAAAGCTCTTTTCTTATCTTTTCCTTTTGCTTAACAACTTGTTTGGCTCTTTCTCTTTTGAGCTCTTTGTCATGCAAAATTTGATGAACCAAGATAGCAATTGTGTATATGCTATGACAACCTTGTGACACAAGAGATGATACCAAGAAATGGACACCAAGATGATGATATATGCGATGATCACTAATGTGCACAAGTAATGTTGCCGCCAATACTCAAAGGCTAGTCTCGATGGGTAAGTGACGCAAAAGGAAGGCTATGGGGTTATCAATGCAATGGCAAGGAGTAGACAAAGATGTCGTCGAAGTTATCGTCCTTGCTTATAGTTGATAGTGTGAAAGGTGATGTGATCGTTGTCGATGTCGTAGTTCACGGTCTTTGATATGTTGGTGAAGACACCGCTGTATCGTAGTCGGAGTTGGGGAAGTAGCGGAAGCAGTCGAGGATGCGCAAACTTTCTGTCTAGGCTTGATGTTCCGAGGAAGACGGAAGGTCCGGTGGCCGGAAGTTTCGGGGAGGCCGGAAGGTCCGGTGGCCGAAAGGTCCGGGAGGGGCCGGAAGTTCCGGGGGTCGCGATTCTGCCAAGAACAAGAACTTGGGGATTGTGGATTTGGCGGAAAAACTTTGGGAAAAACCCAAATCAGTGGGGCAAAAGAATTTTTTTGGGTGGATGGAAGGGTGGGAAAGCTAGATCTACGTGCCACACGCGAAATCCACGGATCAAATCCAACAAAACTTCATCAAACCAACAAATCACAAAAAATTTGGCAGGGATATTTTTGTGGCGATTTCCAAAATTGGGACAAAAGAGGGAAAAATTAGGCTAGAAAACAAAAAGGAGAGACTCCAAAATCGTGATCAACGTGCCTCATGATACCAAGATGATGTAGAGTAGAACCCTAGATGCCTGATCTTTCATGACTGGAGTGGATTTCATGAAGAACATGAAGAACACGAGAGGAAACACTCAAACCAATGAGATTCAATTACACATGTGCTAGATCCTCGAAACACAAAGAGATACACGATCCACGATCAACAAAGGACGATACAAGTAGCAAGTTATTCTCCATGAGGAGGTCTTGAGGGGTATTGAATCCACCTGGGGGATCTTCTCCGTAGAGGTCGTGGACTCCGATGGAGAAGGGATCAAGTGGAGAGCAAAGCTCTATCTCAAATGAGCTACTACTTTGCTAACATTAAAAAGTAGGTAGAAGAAGAGTATTTATAGTCTATGGGGCGAAAGGGTACATGGGCCTCGGTCCGAGTCACTGCACGCAGGCAGGGCCGGAAGTTCCGGGCGCCGGAGGTTCCGGGCCAAGGTCCAGGGAGGGTCCGGCCTAACCAGAGAGTTGGCACGGTGGGAGCTGGGCTGGCGTCTGGGGGCCGGAAGGTCCGGGCCGGACGGAGGTTACGGGGGCCGGAAGGTCTGGGCCAGGTTCCGGGCTGGTTCCGGGCTAACCAGAGAGTTGGCACACACGGGCTCGTCTAGGTCGTCGGAGGCCGGAAGTTTCGGGGTGGTCGGAGGTTCCAGGGGCTAGAGGTTCCGGGCTCTGGCCGGAAGTTCCGAGCTGAACAGAGAGTTGACGCTTGTTCCTTCTTCCTCAGCTCTCGGCTATATGGCTTGTGCATTGTACCTGATTACACATAGTGTTTCTGACTTAGGCAGCAACCATGTCTCACTCGAAGGTAAGGGAAGCTCAAGTAGGAGAGATGTCACCTCAGATTGAATAGCACGTGCTCGAGCTCTTGTCATGGGTCCACTTGGTGCTTGGGTAGTTGGGGTAGTATCCATGGGGATGACTGTGGGATGCTCCGCATCAAGCTTTGACTTTGGAACATGTGACGCAAAGGCTTGATGTCATTGAGAATAAGATTTCTACCATAGAGCATATTGAAAATTTGGATAAAAATATTGATGACCATATTACTCAAATTGGATCAAAGGTAGGAATCACGTTAAAAACCCTAAAAGAGAAAGAACCTATAATTGATGAGAGGGTAAAACAAGGTTCTGCTAGAATTGATAAGTTAGAGGATCTTATTACCAATCTGGGTTCTGCCTTGGCCGTGGTCAAAACTACTCCAAATTTCCTCCTAATAAAACTACTAAGTTTATTTATGTTCCTAAAAATAAGGGCAGATCATCTAGTAAAGGAAACGAAGATCTTAAGATGGCAACTATTTGCCCTACCTTTATCAATATTATTAAGGAACCAATTGCTACAAACGAATTTCTTGATTTCCTACCTAGGAGTGTGATCATCAACAAACCTAATGGAATCCCTAGGAAGGATGGATGTGCAATTGAATAATTGCATACCAAAGATGACAATACCAAGATCTATGCAATATGCCTAGCTAGGGGCGTTAAACAATAGCGCTTGTTGGGAGGCAACCCAATTTTATTTTGTGTTTTTTTGTTTTTGCTTCTGTTCTTGAATAAATATGCAATATTACTTCTGCGATAATTGTGTTTTAGTGTTTTAATTAGTGTTTGTGCCAAGTAAGACCTTTGGGATGATTTGGGTGATAGTTGGTTTGATTTTGCTAAAAAATAGAAACTTTTGCGCCCAGTAACAGAATTGATCTGATCTGATGGAACATGATAAATTCTTCAATTTTCTTACACAAGATTGATATACAAATTGCCTACGTTATCCTAATTTTTCGGATTTTTTGGAGTTATCGAAGTTTGGCTAAGGTCCAGATTAGTACAGACTGTTCAATTTTTGATTGATTCTCTTTTCGTTGTGTTGTTAGCTTATTTTGATGAATCTATGGGTAGTATCGGGGGGTATGAACAATGGAGAAGTTAGAATATAGTAGATATAACACAAATATAAAATTGGAATGATTTTACAACAGTACCTAAAAGTGGTTATTTGCTTTGTTTCACTAATGGATCTCACGAGTTTTCTGTTGAGTTTTGTGTTGTGAAGTTTTCAAGTTTTGAGTAAAATTTTGATGGACTACAGAATAAGGAGTGGCAAGAACCTACGCTTGGGGATGCTCAAGGCACGCCAAGGAAATATTCAAGGACAACCAAGCATCTAAGCTTGGGGATCCCCCGGATGGCATCCTGATGCGGAGCATCCCAAGGTCATCCCCAGGGACCTACCATCGTCTCACCAAGTGCCAAGAGGACTGATGACACAAGCATGAGCTGGAGCTCTCGAGACCGAGGTGACATCTCTCCTTAGTGATATTCCATATGACCCACTCGAGACATGGCTACTACCTAAGTCCGGAATGTTATGCATGATCAGGTATCAAGAGGAACCTCTCGGAGATGTACATGAAGACGGATAAGTCCCCAAGTTCATGGATGAAGAGGACCGATGGAAGGAACGAAGAAGTCGTCAGGACCCGGACATCCGGGCCCAAGACCCGGACATCCGGCCCCTGGAACATCAGCCAACACAGCCCAAAAACCAAAGCTACAAGGCCCGGACATTCGGCCCAGGCCCCGGACATCCGGCCCGACGCGTGCCTTGGACATCCGGCCCCAGGCCGGAAATCCGGCAGTCTACATAGAATGCAACCGGAGCCAGGCCGGACATTCGGCCCCCACAGCCCGGATATCCGGCACCCCTCGAAGGCACAGACATCCGGCCCGACGCCTGGACATCTGGCCCCCCTGTCTGTGCACAGTAAAGGGCCGAAGCCCATGTACCCCTTCGCCCCCCTAGACCATATATACTCCTCCCCCACCATTTTAGGGTTAACATTGGTTTAGCTCATTTTAGAGATAGAGCTTTGCTCATCCACTTGATACATACTCCATTGGAGACCGAGGCCTCCTAGGAGAAGATCCCCCAAGTGGATTCAAGACCCCATCAAGGGAAGATCCCCCCGTGGATTCAAGCCCCCATCTCCTCACGGATTGGGAAGAACTATCGACCGTTTGTATCGTCCCTTGTTGTGTTTGGATCGTGTGTGTCATTGTGTACTTGGCTTTAGCACATGTGTAATCGAATCTCGTTGATTTGAGTGTTTTCCTCTCGTTTCCCTTGTGTTTTCACCTCGTGTGCTCTTCGTGTTCTTCAGGGGATTTGCTCCAATCGTGAACGATCGGCCTCTAGGGTTCCACCCTACATCATCTTGGTATCATGAGCCAAGGTTGATCACGATTTTGGAGTCTCTCCCTTCGTTTTGTAGCATAATTTTTTTGTGTTTTGTCCCAATTTTGAAAATCCCTACAAAAATAGCCTCCCATTTTTTTGTGATTTGTTGGTGTGATGGTGTTTTGTTTAATTTGATCCGTGGATTTGATGTGTTGCAGGTAGATCTAGCTTCTCCTAACTTTTTCCCCAATTCCCTCCATGAAATTCCTCGAATTTTGCCCCGAAAATTTTCTTTCCCACGAGATCCACCGAGTTCATCATGGATTTGGAGCCCCGGACATCTAGCCCGTGGCCCCCGGACATCCGGCCCGCAAGCCCGGACATCCGGCCTCCCGCAACATCACCTCATCCACTACTCATCCTTTCGCCTAACTTTTGCCAATTTTGACCGGGGTTCCACCAATACTTCCACATACCACCACTGCTTTCCGCAACCACCATTTCTTACGCGCTACCACCTCCGACAATTTTGACATGTTTTGTTCTTTGAGAATTTGAGTTACAGTTTCGTTTCCTAACGTGTTTCGGCTACTTAGGGACGGCTCGCCAATGAAATCACCACCGCTGATCTTCGCCATGGACTCGTCATCGACAACAACCACTTCACCATTTTGACACCTTCAACCGTAAGCAAGGGCGGTAACTTCGGCTACACTCTCGGACATTCTCCCTTGCCATAGTTTTGTTAATCCCTGGCCTACCTTTTGCGTCACTTGCCTATCGAGCCTAGCCATTGAGTATTGTCGGCAACGTTACTTGTGAACATTAGTGTTCATCATCCCCATTGCATATATCATATCGCTTTGGTATTTGTAGCTCGGTATCATCTTGTTATCACTAGTGCAACATCCTTGCTCTGCATACACAATTGCTATCTTGGTTCGTGAAGTTTTGAATAAGTGGCCAAAAGAAAGAGATCAAAGAAAAAGAGCCAAAAGCTTTTAAGCAAAAGAGGAAGATAAGCAAAGAGCTTTTAAGCAAGAACCATGGCATCATATTACATTGCACTTAAGATTGTCATATTCGATCATCTTGGATTATACCACCGAAACATCATACATATAGCATACTTGGGATAGGAAGTCGTTGCATTGTTGCTTTGTAGGTTGTGCACAAGTCTCGTATCCGCCTATTGAACAATCGTGCTAGCGTCTCTCTAGCGTTGTGCAACAAGAGCCTTTTCCATGGATTCCACATTTTGAGCTCGTTCCTTGGTTGCACAACCCCATTTATCAATCTGTGTGTGTGTTTCCGTGTACCATTATTTGCTATCGGTCTACTAGTTGCATTTGCAACTTTGCGAATCTTTTTCAACATTATTTGAATCTCGCTAATAATCACATAAGATTTTGTGCCACCATCCTAACCAAGCTACTCCAAAATCCTTACTTGTGTAGGTGTGAGAATCGACAAGATCCGGTAGGAATTGTGTTATTTCCTTGTTACATTAATCGAGTGATCATTGGTCCATTCTCAACATCGGATAAGGTACATTTGGTATAATTTTTTCCTTTAGTCCACTCACACATTTTCTTGACATGATGGCTAGGTCAACTACTTCTACCAACCCACTCTTCATCGAGCAAGATGAGGACCCGAACATCTATGTCACCAAGAACCACCTTTTCGGTGCGCAAAGAACTTTACATAGAGAATGAAGCATTGAGCGACCGCATCAACCTACTCGCTACCGGCTTGCGACAATACGAGCAACGTACAAGAGACTACGTCGACAACAAGCTTGCCGCACAAAAAGAGGAGAACGATGCAAGGATGGAAGAGATTCGTGCCTTGTTGGTCAACCGTTCTTCTACATCTTCGTCCTATTCAAGACGGAGCTACTCAAGTCGACATTCTTCGCAATCTTCTTCAGATGCAAGTCCCCCTAAGGCTCGCTCGCATCATCACCAAGACCATGAAGATCATCAAGCTCCATGAAACCCATTCCATGGCAGTGGTTTACAACCCGCCTCCATGAACGTGAACGACTACGTCGACAAGCTAATGATCCTCCGGTCCAAGAGCAAGCTCCAATATGCCAAGATCAACAAGAACAACAAGATGGCGACGCCCTTCAACAAGAGCAACATCGTCGTGAGGTACAAGCACTTGAAGCCCAGCGTGCTCTATGTGAATCAACTAAAGCCGTCAATGAGCGCAACCGCCAAGTACGTCTACAAAAGAAGCCCTCCACCAAGAGCGACAAGAAGAAGCCACACGCCTTGAGGAGTGCCAAGAAATTAGGAACCGTGCAAGAATCCACGTCCTCCTTGTTAAGCTAATAATGAAGATCACGAGGAGCAAGCGGCTCAAGATCCTCCACCACGGCAAGAGCGTCATCAAAATCACAATCGACCCGCACGCATTGAAGAGCAACGCTACGGCAAGCTCAAGTTCAACATGCCTAAGTTTTTCGGCGGCACCGACCCCAAAGACTACCTCTCATGGGCAATGAAAGTTGTCAAGATCTTTCGCTTGCACAACTATGAAGAAGAAAAGAAGATCACGATGGCATCTCTTGAGTTGCAAGACTATGTCCTCGTATGGTGGGAGCAAGTCATTGAGCGGCGCGAAGTAAGAGGTGACCTACCCATCACAACATGGAATCATATGAAGGATGTCATGCGAGCACCCTAGGGGCGCCCTGAGGGCTTGTGCCCCCCGGAGCTCCTCTAACCCTAATTCTTGGCCTATAAATTGACAAATATTCCCAAACGACCAGAAACGTCCAACAAAATACTTTTCCGCCGCCGTAACCTTCTGTACCCGTGAGATCCCATCTTGGGGACTTTTCCGGCATCCTACCGAAGGGGGATTCGATCACGGAGGGCTTCTACATCAAATCTATTACCCTTTCGATGAAGCGTGAGTAGTTTACCATAGACCTACGGGTCCATAGCTTGTAGCTAGGTGGCTTCTTCTCTGATCTTGAATACAATGTTCTCCCCGATGTTCTTAGAGATCTATGCGATGTAATATTCTTTTGCGGTGTGTTTGTCGAGATTCGATGAAATGTGGATTTATGATCAGTTTATCTATGAATATTATTCGAGTCTTCTCTGAATTCTTATATGCAAGATTTGATATCTTTGTATTTCTCATAAAATTATCGGTTTGGTTTGGCCAGCTAGATTGGTTCTTCTTGCAATGGGAAAGGTGCTTAGTTTTGGGTTCAATCTTGTGGTGTCCTTACCCAGTGATATAGTAGGGGTAGCGAGGCACGTAATGTATTGTTGCCGTCAAGGGTAAAAATAATGGGTTTTCATCATATTGCTTGAGTTTATCCCTCTACATCATGTCATCTTACTTAAGGCGTTACTCTGTTCTTATGAACTTAATACTTTAGATGCATGCTGGATAGCGGTCGATGTGTGGAGTAGTAGTAGTAGATGCAGACAGGAGTCGGTCTACTTGACACGGACGTGATGCCTATATTCATAATCACTGCCTTGGATATCGTCATAACTTTGCCCTTTTATATCAATTTCTCGATAGTAATTTGTTCACCCACCATATGTTTTCTTTCAAGAGAGAAGCCTCTAGTGAAACCTATGGCCCCCTGGTCTATTTTCCATCATATATTTTCAGGTCTATAAACAAAAAAACACAAAAATACCTTGATGCAATTTATTTGTTTTTACTTTGTTTTATGTTTTAGTAATCTTTTATATCTATCTCTATTAGATCTCATCCTTGCAAGTGATCGTGAAAGGATTGACAACCCCTTTATCGCGTTGGGTGCAGGTGTTTGATTGTTTGTGCAGGTGCACAGATTGGAGACTTGCGTGTACCTCCTACTGGATTTATGCCTTGGTTATCAAACTGAGGGAAATACTTATCTCTACTTTGCTGCATCACACCTTCCTCTTCAAGGGAAAAACCAACGCAAGCTCAAGAAGTAGCAGGAGCCGCCACGGGCGTTGCGGCAGACTTGCGGGGCGGCCGCGCCCTCTCTTCGGCGGCGCCAGCTCCGGCTCCTCCCGTGGTGCCTTCCCCTTTTCGGTAGCAGAAAACCTCCTCACTGGTGCCATGGCCGCTACGGCAAAGGCTTGGGGTGGAGAAGCGAGAAGACGAAGATCGGTCGGAGGCACCATCGGCCAGAGAAGGCCAACCGGCGTACCTTCACATTCGGAGCAATGATGACCTCATAGCATGCACGACCAGGCTTTTTGTTAGCCTGGGCAGTTGCCAAGGCGACATGGGGAAGTGGAGGTGTCCGCGTCCCGTTGTCGGTTCTATATCCGGCATATCTCGTAGTAGGGGTCCTAAGCTAGGCGTCTTGGAGCGATGGTAACATGGACATAGGGTTTTACCCAGGTTCGGGCTCTCTTGAAGAGATAATACCCTACATCCTACTTTTGATTGTATTGATATGGGTGTAGTACAGAGTACATGTATCTATCACGGGATTGTTCTAATGAATATCAGATTGTCTATTGACTAGCCTGGCCTCGGTTTATATAACACACTAGAGGCCTAGGGTTTAGGGGAGTCCTCGTCTTGGGCGCCAAGTCTTGTGGGATCTCCCTTGTATGCGGCATGGGCTACCCGAAGTGGCCCATGAGTAAATCGCCATGGGGGTCCTCGGCCCGATCCAGCTGGCCGGGAGACGACATGGTGAGTACCCCCTAGTCCAGGACACTGTCACCCGTCACGCGCCACGCGTCAAACCTGGCCTGCAGGTGGTGAGGGCCCATGTCGCTTCGCCCTCCCTTCGCCTTGAAGCCAGGCCGAGCGCGCCATGGGCCCGAGAGCTACTATTGGTGTTCTGGGACCGGGGGTACCCCGACCCGTCTGCCTATGGCCCAATGCGTGGCCCCATCAACGGCCCTGTACGGCCCAACTCCAAGGACTCACGAGCAAGACCCTCACGAGGGCCCCCCCCCGCCTTGCGAGGCACGACATCAAGGCCTCCCGAGGAGCAGATATCTCTAGGCAGGCGCCCCACCTCACAAGGCGTGCAGTGACATGAGCCATGATGACCAAGGCCAGGACGGTGCCAGCGGGCGCGGGAGAGGACAGTTTCCTCTTTGGTGCTAAGGAGGCAAGGACGTACGCGGGTTCCCAAGGAATCCCCCAAAGGTTTCCATTCCAGTGCAACAAGACCAAGACCGCTGGCTCGGCAGGATGGAGGTCATCACCGAGCCCACCACCGCATCATGACCAGAAGCTTTGTAGACGAAGACCACCTTGAGTCAGAATAGGGTGTACTCTTGTCCCCTTTCAAATTAGCCAATGTGGAATCCCGTCCCGCCTAAGCTATGAGGGAAGAGGACCAAGGCCACTAGAAATATAGGCTAGTCTCCACCATAGAGAAAGAGAACCCTTCGGCCATTGAGCTCTCTCGAGGCAGCTCACACTTGTACTAGTTCAAACTGATCCTACTCGCGAGGCAATCCACCACAAAGTAGGAGTAGGGTTTTACACCGCAAGGTGGCCTAAACCTGGGTAAACCACCGTGCCACCTCTTCTTCCCACTCGCTCGAACCCGACGAGGCCAAGCCATGGGGCAGTGAGCTGAGAGTTGCGGCTTGGCTAGATCCTTCGCACATGCTCCAGAGTTCGAACCTTGTTTGGGTCCGCGGAGCCCCGATCTTGACAGGTGTATTGTGACCACTTGAGGGGCCGTGCGGCTTTGATCCTCGGGAGGGCCACATTCACCTCACGAGAGAACTGCTTGAAGACGCAGTTTGAGGCGGGTGCCTAGGCACCGCCGAGGATACACGCAATCGCGTGAGGCTCCTGATGGTTGACATCGTTCCTCCTCGGTGGTGGTGGCAGCGGAGGGAGGCCGGCGTTTCCCTGAGGATGGGCTTCATGAGGCTGATCGCGCCAAGGGCCGTTGTGAGGTTGATCACGCCAGCCACCCTTGCGAGGCTGGTCGCGCCAGCCCGGACGAGGGTTGCGGTTGTCCCAGTGGCCTCCGTTGTCGGATTCAGGGTTCCTCAGACCCTTGAGAGGTTCGAACTCTGGGGTGCGTGCGAAGAACTCGTCCTCCCTAGTCTGCCTACTCGCTAATCTCACTGCCTAGCTCGATGAACTGGATGTAGAAGGGACACAACAGTTTATCCTGGTTGGGGCCACCTTGCGGTGTAATACCCTACTCCAGCTTTGTGGTGGATTGCCTCGAGGGGCTGAGGATGAACTAGTACAATGGTAGAACAGCCTCAGGAGGTGAGGTGTTCTTGTGCTTGATGATCTGGTGGGTGTGAGGATGATTTGAATGATCCCTCCCCTCTATGGTGGTGACTAAGTCCTATTTATAGTGGCCTTGGTCCTCTTCCCAAATATAAGGCGGGAAGGGATCCCACAATGGCCAAATTTGAAGGGGGGCGGCTAGTACATGCTATCCTGGCAAAAGCAATCTTCACCTGCGAAAAGCTTCTGGTCGTGACGCCGCGGTGGGCTTGACGATGACCTCCGTCCTGGCGGTCTTGGTCTTGTTGCACCGAAATGGAAAGCTTTGGCTGATTCCTTGGGACCCCGTGCCTGCGCTTGCCTCCTTAGCGCAAAAGAGGAAACTGGTACACTGCGCCCGCTGGCGCCCGCCTGGCCTCGATCGTCATGGCTCACATCATATGAACCTCGCGAGGTGAGCCTTGCATAGAAATCTCCGCTCCTCGGGAGCCAGCCTGAGGAGGCCGTCCCTCGAGGAGGTCTTGGTGTCGTCTGTCTCGCGAGGCTTGGCCCCTCGCGAGGGTCTTGGGTTGTTGATCCTGAAGCTGGGCTGTACCAGGCCGCCGATGGAGCCACGTCAAGGGCTGCAAGCAGACAAGTCTGGGCACCCCCGGTCCCAGGACACCGACAGTAGCCCTCGGGCCCAACGCGCGCTCGAACTTGGCTTCCAGGCGAAGCCAAGGGGCAAGTGCGGAGCGCCGTGGGCCCTAATAGCCTGTGGCCTCGGTTGACGTGTGGCAATTGATGGGACGTAGGCGTCTCTGCTTCCCCATACTGCCTCGGCAACCGCTCCTGGCTGACAAACAGGCTGGTGCCTACTGCGGGGCCTTCATTGCCCTTCCTTCGTCTTGCTCCAGATCCCCTTCTCCTTCTGCCCAGAAAAACTCTAGATCCGCCGAATCTCTTCCCCAAGCCCGCGACCGATGGCCACCGATAAGGCGAAGTCCTCGGCCGCGGCCGCGCGCTCATCCTCCTGGTTCGAGCCTGCCCTGAGCGCGTCCACCATCACCGAGGAGAAGCACCTCGCCACCGCGCTCCAGCTGATGGCGGGCAGCAGCAACGAGGGGGGAGAGACGGTGCTTCGGGCCGGCTCTGCCAAGCCGGAAGCCTTGGGCGGTACCTTCTATCCCTTCTTCCTGCACAACGTCTTCGCGGGGCTGGTTCCCCCTTTCTCCAGCTTCTTCTACGCCGTCCTTCGCCACTATAATCTCCATGCCCTCCATCTTCGTCCCAACTCCATGCTCCTCCTGTCAATCTTCGCCTTTTACTGCGAGGCGTTCGTGGGGGTGATACCCACCGTGGCGCTGCTCCGCCACTTCTTCTATCTTCGGGTCAATGGCAGCCAGTGTTCGGGGTGCGCCAACTTCATCACGGCCAACGGCAGCAATGCGATTTCGCGGGCCGGCAAGAAGGTGGATGACTTCCGGAACAAGTGGATCTTCATGGACGCCAAGCGCTCCTACCCCCGGCTGGAGCTGCCGACCGGGCTGCTGACGCCCCACGAAGGATGGTCTCATGAGAAGCTCACCGATCCCTGTGCGGAGCATTTGATGGAGAAGATGGTGGCCGAACTGAAGCCGGACGATCCGAGGGCGGGGAAGCTGACGGGCGCCATGATCGTTAAGGAGTTCCTGACGCAGCGCCTGGCTTCGCTCCAGGCGCAGTCGCGCCCCCTATGGAGGCTCAGGGGCGCGGAAGCTGACCTTCGGCTGCGCCCGGACAACTTGTGTGACGAGGAGCTGAACAAGGTCGTGCGCCTCCTGCTCGGGAAGGACTAGGGTTGCCCCCCGGACACCCATCTTCCGCTGTACCGCCGCCCCGACTGGGAGAAGATTGCCGATGCCATGCCCATCTTCGACGAGCGCGGGCTCGTGCCTCTGGCGCCTTCTCGGCCCCCGGGCTCCCCGATGACGGTGTCCTCCGGTGAGTCCGACGAGGAGGAGAAGGAAGGCTCGGAGGCAACTTGGGAAGGTGCAGGGAAGACCTCTCCCCCGCACCAGTCCGATCTTCTCCGCGTCCTTCCTGACGACGACGCCAGCGAGCACCCGGTCAGGGAGTCGTCGCGCTCCGCCGGGGTCACCATGAGGTCCAAGGTCACCCCTCCGAAGAAGCTGAAGCTAGGGGTCCCGAAGAAGGGCAGGTCGGCGCTGATCCCCCGAGGCGATGCCCCTACCTCGTCGCCAGCCGCCACCATTGCAAAGGCAGTCGTGCGTCCGTCTACCCCTGAGGGCACGATGGATGCCCACGCAGCCCGCGGGCCTCGCGCTCCTGAAGAGGACGAGGCATTACGTCGCCACAAACCAGTAAGCGCGCCGTCTTCTTGGTTTCTTGATCTTGCCGTAGTGTCCTGACGTTTGTTTCCTCTGTGTCTAGGCCAATGCCGGTGGTGAAGAAGAAGAAGAAGGGGGCTGGATCCACCGAGGCCAAGCAGCCTGCCGCGGCCGCCCCTCCCCCCGGCGCAGAAGGATGGGGCTGGCCCACGTGCTCCCGCGGCTGGGTCGTCCTCACAAGGCTCGGAGGCCCATCCTCAGGAGGAGGTGGTCTCTGCGGCCAGGCCTACTCCAGAGATGCCCGCCCTCAGCTCCCCTGCTGAGGTTCCGAAGGCCTCGGAGCCCCCGGCCCTTCTGCTGCTGCTACTTCACCAATCCTGGCACCGGCGCCGCTTCCTCCCTCGTCCATTACGCCGCCGAACCGCGGCTCTTCTGCCGCACCTGGTGCTCTGGAGGAGGCTCTTTCCATGCTGAACCAGCTTCGTGACGACCTTCAAGGCGTCGACCAGCGCCTGGCGTCGGGGCGCCTAGAGCTGATCTCGGGATGGCTCCGAGCCGATGCATCCGTCAGGGCGGCATGGCGCCAGGCCGTGGCAGCCTCAGAGGAGGGCGAACAGGCTGCCGGCCTGGCCGCGGCCGCCCGCGACGTGGCAGTGAAGGATGCTGAGGCTGCTGAGGAGTGCTGCCGAGCGGTGGAGGCCGAACCGTAGACCCTCCACGACAGGCAGGCCGCCGAGGCTCGTCAGCACGAGGCGCGGGAGGAGGAGCTGAAGGCCCGGGAAGTTGCAGTCGCCAACCGTGACATTGAGCTGGAGCAAGCAGCAGAGAAGCAGACCGCAGAGTGCGACCACCTGGAGAAGTTGAAGGAGGAGGTGGAGGCGGAGAAGGCCCAGCTGGAGGCCAAGGCAAAAGTTCTTGCCGAGGGGCGTGCCGCCTTCGACTCCCTTGAGAAGAGGTCTCGCAAGGCACTGCGGGATCTCTATGGGAGGGGGTTGAAGGAGCCGTTGGTGACTGTGGAGGAAGGCCCCGCCGAGCTGCTCCCCCAGCTTGTCACGATGCTCGAGGGCGTTGTCGTTGGAGTCGGCCCCATGGTGGAAGGAGAAGCCCGCGCGCTCTCCACCTCGGCTGTGACGCGCGTCTTCAGCCGCCTCCATCTTCGCGACCCCAGCTTCGACTTTGGTGCCTTGGTCGAGCCTATGGGCCCGGAGCGTTGCACCACCGCCGTCGAAGCCGTGAAGGACCAGGTAGAGGCCCTGCTGCGGTAGTTCCTCGCCGTCGACCCCGCGACCACGGCTGATGGCGCCGCCGACCCCACGGCCACGGCTGACGGCACGGGCGACGGCGACATTGTCGACGACGGGGCACCCCTTGCGGGCGATGGCAGCACCCAAGGCTGAAGAAGGAGCTCGATGGTGGCGCCCCCCTCTGTTTTATCTCCTGCAACATGCATCATGCCTCGTGGAGGCGTAAAAACTTATATGCTTTGCACCTTTAAGAGACAGTATGTTTTGTAATAATTTGCTAGGATTTTGCGATTTCCTTCCCGTTTGCTTTAATGTTCTGCGTTGGCAGGGCCCGGCCCCGTGCATACCTCAGCCGCCGTTGGGTCATCTGGATCACCAGGACGAGACCAAGGGGTGAGGGGCTACGTGACCAGTTAGGCTCCTGAGTCACGATGCTTAGGAGTCCCCCTTGACGCGCAAACAACCCTCGGGAAGGAGATGTGAGAGTAGGCCTTAGCGTTCTGCGTGGGCAGGGCCCGGCCCCGCGCATACCTCAGCCTCCGTTGGGTCATCCAGATCACCAAGACGAGACCAAGGGGTGAAGGGATATGTGACCAGTTAGGCTCCTGAGTCGCGACGCTCAGGAGTCCCCCTTGACGTGCGAACAGACCTCCATACCTTCCCTTGCCGAGGTCCCGCTCGGGAGGGGCGCACGAAGACCAGGTCCGAGGGACCTGGCAGGGTGGTGTACACCAAGCGTGACCTGAGCGTAGCCCCCGTGCCCAGCCCCCTCGCACGACTCTCCCAAAGGGAAAGCGTTGCGGTGAGGCTGAACACCGAGCTTGGTAGCTCCCCGAGGTTGGTACAGCCATGGGGCCGCCCTCAGTTGTTTATCACCAGCGCGGAGCATGGCGCTTCCGCACTTGCACGGGCATAGCCGCTCCTCGACCGTGTCGACTACCAGCGCGAAGCATGGTGCTTCCACTGGTGCGTGGGTGGGGGCTCCCTTTGAGTGGAGCCCCCAGGGCGTGTACAGCCCCGCCCTGACATGTGGCTTGCATGGCAGGGCTAGAGGAGCTGTGTCTGGGCACTCGTGAGCCAGCGCGGGACTCACGAGGCCCTACCTCAAGGCGGGTTGTGCCTGAATTTGATTCGGAACACTTGTGATGATCCTGCGAGATGGTTAGGCGACCTGCGCCGAATGAATCTCCTGAGGTTATCACTTGAGAAGGCCAAACACCAACGACCCAGGAGGTGACGTGAACGGGGCCTACCCGTCAGACAGAGCTCAGTCGTTGGGTTTGTCGATGCTGCAGGGACGGACCCGAGCACAGACGTCGTGCCCAGTCTTCTCATGCAAAAGTCCTGAAGGAAAACAACCGGTGCGCGGCTCCCGTGTTGACGAGGCACCATGTCACGCGCCCTAGCTCATCCGTCCGCGATTAGCTCATGCGAGAACAAAGCACCAAGGGCCATGGGAGGTGACGTGCACGGGAGCTGGCCCATGAGCCAGAGCTCAACCTCTTGGGTTTAGCGACGATGCAGGGACGGACCCGAAAACAGACGTCGTGCCAGTCTGTCGGAGTAAATGGCCACGGGTAGCCTAACCAACTCCCCCTGGCTCTTTGAAAAATTACCAGGCCATTCAAGCCTTCAAGCATACAAAGCACAGGGCCGACTCCCAGAAGGCGACCAAGTCTCAGAAACCTCCCCCAAGAAAGACACGAGATAACCGACTCACAGGGAGCCGGCTCCAAGAGGACCGACTCCCAGAAGCCGGCCATGAAGAAAGCCAACTCTCGGAAGCCGGCCATGAAGAAAGCCGACTCCCGGAAGCCGGCCGTGAAGAAAGTCGGCTCCCAGAAGCCGGCCAAGACTGCACCCACAAAGACTGTACCCACATAATGGTGATAGGATGGGGCGTGGCTGCAGTACAGCCCACTACCCCCGAATCCGGAACAGGTATGGCCACAGGGCGCCGTACGGGCCTGCCATCTCCCGTCCGGCGCGGCACTGTAGCCATGTTGGCCTCGATGTCACCCATCACAGGCGCCAGTACGGCCCGTCGGCGGCGGGCCCCTTTGCCAGAGAGACATCTGAAGACGGCCCGGCCTCCTCTAGTCGGCCAGGGATGTGGCCAGCTCCCAATAGCCGGCTACCTCCCTCCCTCGAATCATGCGCCCCATTAAGGAGACAAGACGAGGTAAGGCTACAGTGAGAGCTCGTAAGGCGGCGACACTGTAGCCACGCTTACCTCGACAAAGCCCTCGTCATCAGAGGCGAGGCAACAGTAACCAACCGCCGACAAAGCCCCCAAGCGGTGGGGCCGGCGTGCCGCCCAAGAAGCCGGCAGCCGGCGGGACCCACCAGTCGGCGGGCCCCAATGACCGGCGGAGAAGCCGGCGAGCATAGACACTGACGGCTGGGACCCGCGCCTAGCCGGATTACCATTGTACCCCTGGGGGGTAGGCCTATAAAAACCCCCGGGGACACCCATGCAAAGGGTTGATCTCATAGAGTTACACACACCACCTAGAGAGAAAGGAAGAGCTAGCCTTGCCCTTCTTCTTCCTCTAGCCAGACAGCTCGAGGAGCACTTGTAGCCACTTGTATTGATCTAGTGATCATGCGGAGACCCCGCAGAGCAGGACTAGGGGTGTTATCTCCACGGAGAGCCCCGAACCTGGGTAAGATTCGCCGGCGTGCATGTCTTCACCTCATCCCGTTTCCAGGCACCGACGATGTCTTACTGGCTCCCACAATGATAAGCCACCCGTTGGCATATGTCGCACCTACCACCCGACATTTGGCGCCCACCGTGGGGCCAGGTGCACCGTCGTCCGGAGACCTGTTCTGGACGGGAACCCTTTTCCTTCCCCGCGAGCGCAGCCAGCCTGTTGTGCCCGATGGCGCTTGCCCTGACACGCTGCAAGGCGTTGACGACGCCTGCGCAGCGAGCTGCCTCGCCGATCTACTCGGCGAGACTCGCACCTCCGACGAGCCCGCGTCCGACGCAGGCACGGACTACCCCGAGAGTCGCCTCGTCAGTCTCCTCGACCAACTTCACGTCTCCAGCGAGCCTGCTGTAGACTTGGAGTCGGTCGGCTCCACCGACCCGATGCTTGTCGACTCCGACACGGCATCGCTCGACACCTACCCCTCCGACGTGGTAGTCTTCAATGACCCTCTCCCTCGAGCTGACAGCGGCAGCAGCGCTGTCACTGAGGTGCTGGTCATCAGCCACGTCGTAGACTCGGGCGAGAACGCTCACGACGCCCTGCAAGCGATGATGCATGACTTGTCCGTCCCCATCCCGGCCAACGCCGACGCCGAGACCCTGGAGGCACGCCGCCTTGCCCTCATCGCGGAGGGCCAGAAGATAGCCTCCATGAGACGCCTCACCGAGGCCCACCAGCGCGAAGTCGACCGCGCCGCCTTCGGTACGCCGCCTCATGACGGGCCGAGCCGAGCCGGCCTCGTCAAGAAGCGCGGCGCGACCATCCCCAGCATGCTGGGGGCAGACCGCCCCGTCTACGCCACACCGCTCGAGAATCTGCGAGCCGCTCAGGCGGCCGCTGAAGAGCTAAATGGGCTGGGGGCTGATGAGCTCCCCTACATGACAAGGCGCATCCAGCAGCTGATCGACGTGGCCGTGGAACGGCATGAAGCCGGCGCCCGCGCTGGAAGTCCTCCCCCGCGCCAAGAGCACGCCGCGACATCTCGGTCGCCGACTGCGAGCGGCGCCCGCGCAAGAAAAGACAAGGAGCCGGCAGCTAGCCGCAGCCGGACTCGGATTACCATCGAGCGCGAAGCGGAAGGCCGCCCTCGAGCAGTGGAGCGCCAAGGCAATCCGCCTCCACCCCCGCCTCGGGGGGAGAGGCGTCCCACCCCGTCGCCTGTCACACATCCGACTCTCGGTGGCCGACTGGGCCGCCGCGAAGGAGTCGGCGAGAACGACGCCCGCCACCGGATCGACCGCCTAGCTCGATCCCTAGCGCTAGAAGAAGAAGACGATGTCGGCCCGCCATGCTTTGGCCCCCGCATCCGCGACGAGCCCTTCCCCAAAGGGTTCTCGCTCCCTAGAGACACGCCCAAGTACAACGGCTCTGTGAAGCCGGAAGATTGGCTCATCGACTACTCTACCGCTGTCAGCATAGCGAACGGCAACATGCACGTAGCCGTGAAGTACGTCCCTCTCATGCTGCAAGGCACGGCACGCACCTGGCTCAACAGCCTCAAGCCCTACAGCGTCAACAACTGGCTGGACTTCACGGAAGTCTTCGTCCGCAACTTCACCAGCACGTACAAGCGGCCTCCCAAGCCCCGCCAGCTCTCCCTATGCGTCCAAGGGCCCCACGAGTCAACCCGCGACTACCTCACGCGGTGGGCCGAGCTCCGCAACTCCTGTGAGGGGGTGCACGAGGTGCAAGCCATCGAATACTTCACCGCCGGGTGCCGAGAAGGAACCCTCCTCAAACACCGACTCCTCTGCAACAAGCCGGCTACCCTCGACGAGCTGCTGGTCATTGCAGACAAGTACGCCACAGTCGACTCCTCGATGAAGACCGAGCTCCGAGTGGACGCCTCTGGGAAGGTGCTTGCTCCGGCTCCTAAGACACCGGCTGGCGACTCCAACCGGCGCCCCTACCAAAATGACCACAAGCGCAAGGCCCCCATGCCGCCTTCCACCAGTCGGCAGGTGGCCACAGTCGAAGATGAGCAGCCCGAAGAACGGCCCGCTCCCAAGAAGAAGGGCGGCAGGCCGGCTTGGCAGCCGGCCTTCTCCTACGAGCAGACTATCGATGCCCCCTGCAAGTTCCACAGCGGCGCGAAGCCATCCAACCATACGACTCGAAAGTGCCACTGGCTCACACGGATCTCCAAGGGCGAGGGGCTGGTGCCGCCTCCGCCTCCCGGCCCGCCGCCTCCAGCCCCCCAGCAGCCGGCTGCTCGACCAGCAGTCGGAGCCATTCAAGATGAGTTCCCTAATGAGCACGCCGCCTACGTCGTCTTCACAAGCCAGATTGAAGACAAGCGCAGCCGGCGCCGACAGCACCAAGAGGTCAACGCAGTCGCCTCCAGCAACCCCGAGTTCATGCATTGGTCCGAAAGGCCTATCAGTTGGAGCCGGGCCGATCACCCAGAGGTGATGCCGTCCCCTGGCTCCTACGCATTAGTCTTGGATGTCACCCTCGCAACGGAGAGGCGAGCTACCCGATTCTCCCGTGTTCTGATTGATGGCGGAAGCAGTATCAACATACTGTACCGCGATACCATGGAGAAGTTGAACCTCAAGGTAAAGCAGCTCATGCCAAGCCGGACCGTGTTCCATGGCATCGTACCCGGCCTGTCCTGTTCCCCGATCGGCAAGATCAAGATGGATGTTCTCTTCAGAGACAAGGATCACTTTCGCCGAGAAGCAATCTGGTTCGAGGTAGTGGATCTGGAAAGCCCTTACCACGCCTTGCTTGGCCAACCTGCCCTGGCCAAGTTCATGGTTGTGCCCCACTACGCCTACCTGAAGATAAAGATGCCGAGCTCGAAGGGGATCATCACTGTAGCCGGAGACTACACGAAGTCCATCGAGTGCGCTGCAGCCAGCAGCCGGCTGGCCGAGTCCCTCGTAGTGGCAGAGGAGAAGAAGATGCTGGAGCGAGTTGTGGCCATGGCCGGCAAGCAGCCGGCCTTGTCCCCCAACCCCAAGGATTATGATGCGCAGGGCTCCTTCCAGCTGGCCAAGGAGACGAAGAAGATACCTCTGGACCCGGAGAACTCGGAGAGGTTCGCAGTCATCGGTGCAAACCTGGACAGTAAATAGGAAGGCGAGCTCGTCGACTTCCTCCGTGAGAATCAGGATATCTTTGCATGGTCCCCAAAGGACATGCCGGGTGTTCCGAAGGATTTCGCCGAGCACAAGTTACACGTCCTAGCCGACGCGAAGCCGGTCAAGCAGCCTCTCCGCCGACTGTCAGAAGAGAAGAGAAGAATCGTAGGAGAAGAGATAGCCCGGCTCCTTGCCGCCGGCTTTATTATGGAAGTGTTTTTCCCAGAGTGGCTTGCCAACCCAGTCTTGGTGTTGAAGAAGAATAACAAATGGCGTATGTGTATAGACTACACTAGCCTCAACAAGGCCTGCCCCAAAGATCCGTTTGCTCTGCCACGGATTGATCAAGTAATAGACTCCACAGCCGGATGCGAGCTGTTGAGTTTTTTGGATGCCTACTCAGGATACCACCAGATCAAGTTGGACCCAGCAGACCGCCTGAAGACTGCCTTCATCACACCATTCGGAGCTTTCTGTTACCTGACTATGACATTCGGCTTGAGGAATGCCGGTGCCACTTTTCAGCATTGCATGCAAAAATGCCTCCTCAAGCAACTCGGCAGAAATGCCCACGTCTACGTAGACGATATTGTGGTGAAGACAGAAAAGCGCGGCACCCTGCTGGAAGACCTCAAAGAAACATTTGCCAACTTGCGCCGATTCCAGATCAAGCTCAACCCCGAGAAATGCGAGTTCGGAGTGCCAGCTGGCCAGCTTCTAGGCTTTCTGGTCTCCGAACGCGGCATTGAGTGCAACCCTGAGAAGATCAAGGCCATTGAGAGATGGAGGTTCCCACCAAGTTGCGGGACGTTCAGAAGTTCACCGGGTGCCTGGCCTCCCTAAACCGCTTTATCAGCCGGCTAGGAGAGAAGGCTCTCCCCCTGTACCGACTCATGAAGAAATCCACTCATTTCGAGTGGAATGACCAAGCAGACCAAGCCTTCCATGAGTTGAAGAAGATGCTGACCACTCCACCTGTCCTGGCGGCGCCGACTGAGAAGGAGCCCATGCTCCTCTACATTGCCGCAACTAGCCGAGTGGTCAGTACAGTCGTCGTGGTCCAGCGCCCAGAAGAAGGCCGAGCCCAGCTAGTCCAGAGGCCGGTATACTATCTAAGCGAAGTACTATCCAGCTCAAAGCAAAACTACCCACACTACCAGAAGATGTGCTATGGAGTATACTTCGCCGCCAAGAAACTGAAGCCCTACTTTCAAGAGCATCCCATCACGGTCGTGTGCACCGCCCCGCTTGCCGAGATCATAGGCAGCCGGGATGCATCCGGCCGGGTGGCTAAATGGGCCATTGCGCTTGCACCTTACACAATCTTCTATCAGCCCCGCACCGCCATCAAGTCCCAAGCGTTGGCCGACTTCCTCGTCGACTGGGCCGAGACCCAGTACCTACCGCCGGCTCCCGACTCCACTCATTGGCGGATGCACTTCGACGGGTCCAAGATGCACACCGGCTTGGGAGCCGGCATTGTCCTCACCTCTCCCAAAGGCGACAAGCTCAGATACACGCTGCAAATCC
Organism: Triticum aestivum; assembly: GCF_018294505.1. Classification (NCBI taxonomy): domain Eukaryota; kingdom Viridiplantae; phylum Streptophyta; class Magnoliopsida; order Poales; family Poaceae; genus Triticum; species Triticum aestivum. The sequence continues at coordinate 487,892,183 of NC_057799.1, read as the reverse complement.
ACTTCGCCGCCTCCAACAACGTGGCCGAGTACGAGGCGCTCATACACGGGCTCCGGCTAGCCAAAGAGCTCGGCATACGCCGGATCCTGTGTTATGGCAACTCAGACTTAGTGGTCCAGCAGTCATCTGGCGACTGGGACGCCAAGGACGCAAACATGGCGAGCTATTGATTCCTCGTCCAGCAAATCAGTGGGTACTTCAAAGGGTGCGAGTTCCTTCACGTGCCACGGGCTGACAACGACCAAGCAGATGCCTTGGCACGGATCGGCTCCACCCGACAGGCTATACCAACCGGTGTCTCTCTCCAGCGCCTCCTCAAACCGTCCATCAAGCCGTCTCTAGAGTCGGACTCTATCTTTGTACCGCCCACCCCTGATGCAGCCGGATCCGACTGGAGGGACCCAGCAGGCAGCTCGAGGACTTCGACAAGTGACCCGGGGACTGCCGTAGTCGCACCCGGCTCCGGGACTTCAGAACCCGGCCCGGGGATTGCAGCAGTCGGCCCGGGGACTGCAGCGACACAAGAAGTGGTGGCCGACTCCAACTCTCCACCACCCAACCCACCCACCCGAGTCACAGTGGCCGTACTGACAGTAGAAGAAGTCACAGCTCCATCATGGGCCCAGCCCATCCCCAACTTCCTAGTCAACAGAGAGCTGCCGACTGATGAGATCTCAGCAAGATTAGTGCAATGCCGAGCCAGAGCATATGCAATAATAAACAGAGAGCTTGTCAAGCGCAGCGTCACTGGAGTCTTCCAGCGCTGCGTCGAGCCAGAGAAAGGTGTGGCAATCCTCAAGGATATCCACCAAGGCGAATGCGGCCACCACGTAGCCTCAAGATCACTTGTGGCCAAAGCTTTCCGCCATGGTTTCTTTTGGCCGACTGCTTTGGAAGATGCCAAAGAGATAGTCAAAAGCTGCAAAGGATGCCAAGTCTTCAGTTCCAAGCAACACCTGCCGGCTTCTGCACTCAAGATCATCCCCCTCACCTGGCCCTTTGCCGTCTGGGGGCTGGACATGGTCGGCCCATTCAAGACAGCCTGCGACGGCTGGACACATCTGCTTGTCGTCGTGGACAAATTTACCAAGTGGATCGAAGCGAAGCCGATCAAGAAGCTGAACGGGCCGACTGCCGTGACATTCATTGCCGACATCACTACTTGGTACGGCATGCCGCACAGCATCATCACCGACAATGGCACAAATTTTGCCAAAGGAGCACTGGCACGTTTCTGCGCGATGCAGGGTATCCGACTAGACTTAGCATCCGTTGCCCACCCGCGGTCAAACGGCCAGGTCGAGCGAGCAAATGGACTCATCCTCTCCGGCATCAAGCCCCGACTGGTCGTACCACTGGAGCGATCGGCCGACTGCTGGCTCGATGAGCTGCCGGCTGTCCTCTGGAGTCTGCGTACTACCCCAAACAAGTCAACCGGCTTCACTCCGTTCTTCCTTGTATATGGTGCCGAGGCTGTCATCCCAACTGACATCGAGTTCGACTCGCCTCGGGTCACCATGTACACGGAGGCGGAGGCCAAGGAAGCGCGAGAAGATGGCGTCGACCTGCTGGAAGAAGGCCGGCTGTTAGCACTCAGCCGGTCCGCCATCTACTAGCAGGGTTTGCGCCGTTACCACAACCGAAAGGTCAAGCCAAGATCTTTCCAAGAGGGCGACCTTGTGCTTCGGCTGATCCAGCAAACAGCCGGCCAACACAAGCTCTCGGCCCCTTGGGAAGGCCCTTTCGTCATCAGCAAAGCACTAGGCAACGACTCCTACTACCTGATTGACGCACAAAAACCAAGAGCACGCAAGAGGGATGATTCCGACAAGGAGTCGGAGCGACCATGGAACGCGAACCTCCTGAGAAGATTTTACAGTTGAAAGCAGTATGTATCATGCTACCTTTTTGTGTTAAGTACGAAACAACGCCCCCCCCCCCGAGGAGCACTCGGGGACTGCCCTCCTTTATCTATGAATGACGAGCGTCATACTCATGAATGTATTATTACATTTGATTTTCTGTCTGGCATCGGGTTCGACTAGTCGGCCCGGGGACTGGCCGCCTTAAGTTATATTAAAAGTTCTACCTGAAGTCAGACAAGTAGTGTGCCGGCACCCGAGCCCTCTCTTGTTGAAAGTCGCAGCTCGAAGAACCGACTGTCCGACTGGCAAGAGCCAAAGGCAGGAAGGATGCCCACACGAAAAACGACTAAGGACTAACGAACTTATATAACGCAAGCCGGCCTCCAACCACGCCTACCGGCTGTCAAAACAGCCGGCTGGCCGGCCTCCCAGTCACTTCGCTAAAATCCAACAAAGCTAGAGTACTTGCCCTCCCAACTGGCCAAGCACTTCTCCAGCCACAGATTGCAGAGCAACTGTCCGACTGGGGTGGCGGCAACCAAGGGAGGGCGGCAAAGGAAACAGCAGAAGGATGAAAAGCAAAGAACAAGGGAAAGCCAAACGCATGCATAATTATATTTACACATAAGGCCCCAAAACCGGCCGGCAGTCAATATAGTTCGAATACACCCAGTGGGTGGAATTGTGCAAACTTAACCAAATACTGTTCCAAGAGTGGTAAAACAGGAAAATAGAGGCAGCAGACTAGACTATGGGCGCAGTGTGGGAGCCGGGTTGGTCGGTGGAGACGGCGCCACCGGCTGGAGGAGTGGCCGGCTGGCGGGTCTCGGCTTGATCATCGCCGGCTGCAGGCGGTGCACCTGCGTGTGCCTTGTTGCTGGAGGCACGGTCAAGCTGAGGCTGACCGGCCGCTCCACCATCTGGCCTGGCGTCTTCACCCTCCTCCTCCTCCTCCTCGCCCTCGTCGCTGGAGTCGATCTCCTCCGCCGAGTCCTCGCCGTCTGCCGGGTTCAGCCCGAACCACTCCTCTGGCTGGGCAACGCCGCTGTCGTCCAGCTCAGGAGCGAAGACGCTGGTGTCGGTGTAGTCGGCGATCGCCGAAGCCCGCTGGATGATAGCCGGCCGCGCCGGCTCCAGCTCCGTGTCGGCCTCCTGCCGCCAGGTGGCCAGCTGGTCCAGACTCAGCTCGGGATACCAGGCCTTGGCGAACTCCAGCGCCCGCCTGGCGCCGGACCGAGCCGCCGAAGCCTTCCAGGCTTCGAAGCAGCCGACCGCCACCTCCAGCCAGTCGGCGGTCCGACTGGGGGTGCGCGGAATCACCTCTCTAGGCCAGAGGGCGGCTAACACCTGCGCCCCAACACGCTGAAGCCGGCGGAGCATGCGATGAGCCGGCTGAAGGCGGGCTTGAATCGCTAAGAGCTGCTCCTCCAGCGACCGACGAGCGTTTGGCGCGATCTCGGCGCCAACCTGCCTCCGTGCCTCGCGGTGGGCCTCGACAACCTGGTTGGCGGCGGTAGAGTAGCCAGGGAAGTACTCTGCGCAAGGCAGAAAGAGAAAGAATAGAAAAACACCAAGTCAGAAAATGAGCTAAAACGGCAAGCGGCAGGCAAGGACGAAGAAGAAGGCGGCCTACCGTCAACCAAGTCTTCGATCTGGCCATAGCCGTTGATCAGCGTCTGCTTTGCTTCGGCCCAGTTGGCCGCCTCTGTCTCATACTCGGCTTGGAGGGCGGCCTCGCTGTCCTGCACTGCCTTCAGGGCCGCCTTGTGGCTCTTCTCCTGGTCGGCCAACCTCTTGGCCAGGCGGTCACGCTCCTGTGCCAAGGCGGCAAACTCGGCCTCCTTAGCGCGGAGGGCGGCCTGAGTCCCGCCCAGCTGTTCCCTCAGACTGGCGTTGGCCGCTGCAGGGATGGCAGAAAAGAAAGAAGCAATAAGGGAGAAGTCGTCAAGGAAGATCCGACCCGACTGCTCAGCAGTCGGCCCGAATCTCGGGGACTACACCCAGTGGGTGCGCTGACGCGCCCCCACGTGAGATAAAAGACGAAGCACTTACCCCGGCTCTCAGATAGGTCAGCAGTCTTCTGGGTCAGCTCCCGAGCCTGGGAGTTGAAGGCAGCCGCGCGGAGGTTGTGGTAGTCCTGCAAGTCAGACAGAGGAGCGAATGAGAACAAGAATAGCAAAACAAGGCCCGCTAGGAAGTTCCAAGCCGCCTGCTCTGCAGCCGACTCGGAACTCGGGGACTACACCCAGTGGGTGCGCTGACGCGCCCCCACGGAAGAAACCAAGATCAAAAAAGCAAAAATAAGAAGACTAACCCGAATGGCCGCCCGCGTCGCAAGGAACTCGTCATTATATTTCCTCAGCGCCGCAGCCTGGGACTGAAGTCGGCTCCAGATGTCCTGCGCTGCCACGTTCACCACAGCCGTCCCTCCACCCGGCGTCCACCCCGAGCTGGCGCTGGCCGCCTCCACGTCCTGGGCCGACGAGCTGGAGCCCGCGGCCTTCTGCGGCTCCGATGCGGCCTTCCCCGTGCGTTGGCGCAGGGGCGACTGGACCACCAGATCCGTCCTTGCGGCCGGCTCGCCCTCGGCCGATTGCGCAGGCGGCAAGTTAGGCCGGCCGCCTTGGGTCGCCCCAGTCGGCGGGGCCGGTGCCGCCTCCCTCTCTAGGACGACGACGTCGTCCTCCCTCTCCAATCCCGGCTGGTCACCGCCGGCTTCCTCTGGCAGGGGCTCTGGGGCCTCAGGCGCGGCGACGCGCAGAGGGGTGACGAGCAAGGCCCCCTCCGCCATCGCCGCGGCCGCAGACTCCGCTTGGGCCTTGGCCGCTGCGTCGGCGCGCGCCTTCGCCGCCTCCTCCTCCTGTGCCGCCTTGGCGGCAGCCGCCCTCAACTCCTCTGCCTCCCGCTCCTCCCGCGCCTCCTGCGCGTTTCGCTCCGTCGCCGCCTGAAGCTCGGCGCGGGGGTCCACGCGGCGGGTGCTCCCGGATCCTCCCGGCGATCCAACGACGGAGGCGGCAGTAACCCGCTCGAGCGACAGCAGAGCCCTGATTTTTTGAGAAAGGACAAGGATTCAGAAACTACCAAAGGAAAGAAGAAAGAATGCACAAAGGAGTATGCACTTACGTCGACACCGTCTGCGGCTGCTTCACCACCTTGCGGAAGCGGGCCGCCTTTGCGGCCGCCTCATCCCGCCTGGTCACCGCCGCCCCGCCCTTGGGCTTCTTCGGCCGACTGCCGAACAAGCTCGGCGCGGCACGACGCTTCTGTACGCCGCCCCGAGCAGGCGGCGCGGCGGAGGAACCCGCGCCGTGGCCAGACGCCGGCTGGCGGCGTGGGACGACTTCCGCCTCGTCGTCATCCGGCCAGTCGTCGAAGCTGGCTCCAAGACCGGAGCCGCCTGCCTCGCCGCCGGCTTCGCCGCCACCCGTCTCGGTGTTGTCCTCCATGCCCGCCGCCCCCAAGTCGTAGTCCTCCAGGTCATGCTCCGCCCGGTCGGGGAGGAATCGGCACTTCGTCTCCGACCCGGCTGCAGGTCGAAGGAGAGAGCTCTGCCAAGGCGTGCCGACTGGTCAGAGGCGGCCAGAAGGAATTCGGCAACAAAACTAAGGAAAGAAAAGGAAAGAGAAAACATACCATGGGCGGAGGATGCGCACGGGAATATGGCTCCTTACCAAACCGCCACTCTGCGGAGAGCTTGCAGTTCGCAAGGTAATTCACCATGTGGGCCACCTCATCATGCGGCATGTCCTTGGTGCACATCCGGCTCGGATCGAGCTGGCCGCTCATCTGACAGATCAGGTGAGGGCGGCTCTGAAGCGGAAGCACCCGGCGCACGACGAAGGCGGCTAGCAAGTCAGGCTCAGTCAGGCCCTCCGACTGGATCATCACCCGCAGTCGGGCGACGGCCGCGGCTCCAACCGGCGTCAGCGATGCGGCCCGATAGGACCAGTGGGGCCGCCTCCCAGCCGGCGGGCCGGCTACGTAAGCCGGCAAGTTGACGTAGTCGCCTTGCGGGGCGACGTTCTTCACGTAGAAATAGGACTTCTGCCAGCGCTTCACCGACTGGATTAACGTGATGACGGGGAAGGGGTTGTCGGCCGCCGGCCTCCGCATCGCGATGAAGGCGCCGCTCTGGGCCGGGCACTCCCTGCATGCGGGTGCCCAGCTTAGATTGGAAGAACTCCCCCAGAGCTCGAGGGTGGGGAGAACGCCAAGGAAGCCTTCGCACAAGGTGACGAAGGCGGACAGCAGCACCACCGTGTTTGGAGTGAGGTGGTGCGGCTGGAGTTGATAGAAGTCGAGGAAGGCGTGGAAGAAAGCGCTCGCCGGCAAGCCGATGCCGCGCAGGAAATGCGAGCGGAAGACTACCCGCTCACCTTCCACCGGCTCCGGCGTGATCTCCCTTGCAGGCGCGAGACGGACTCCCACCTGGTCCGCGCTTGGCAACCGCCGCGTCTTGCGGAGGAACTCGATGTGGTCCGTGTGGACGTTGGAGCCGTCCCAGTCCCCGTCGTACTACATGGTGGCGAGAAGCTAGCAAGGAAGAGTGCGGCGGCGGAGAAAGCACGGCCCTGCGGCGGCAGAGCTGTGGGGCGGAGTGAAGAATGGTGGGACGGCGCGGCAGCGAGGCGCTGCTACAAGGGAAAGCAGGAGGAAGAAGATGGCAGAGAGGAGAGGAGCGTGCGAGCGTCCGCCACTTCCCCCTCCTCCCCCTACTTATAGCCTCGTGCGGCGAAGCCGAGAAGGCGAGGTGTGGGGAGGAACGTGGGATTAACTGCGCCCACTCCCCCATGTCCCGCGATTATTGCGCCCTAACGGCGTGCGGAAACCGCCGCCGGAAGACGTGCGGACGGCTTTGGGCCGCAAAGAATCCGCGCCTGGGCCTAGGCGTAGGAGTGCTGGGCCCTTGGCCTGCGGCGACGTCTTGTCGCGCGCGTGGGTTGGCAGGCTCTCTTCAGCCAGGGGATGCCACGTGGTTCGCAGGCGGCGAGCGGCCGGCCCGCAGCCCGGCGCACGCGCCAACAGACTCCTGCCTTCCGACTTTAAAATTTTTGCCAAGACGGCGCGCCCAACCGAAGCCGGCTCCTAGCTGCTGGCTCGTCAAGATAAGAAGCTGACCGAGCTTCTCGACCTCCACTCAGCCTCGAAGCCCAACCAGCTTCGGGGACTACTGTCGGAGTAAATGGCCACGGGTAGCCTAACCGACTCCCCCTGGCTCTTTGAAAAATTACCAGGCCATTCAAGCCTTCAAGCATACAAAGCACAGGGCCGACTCCCAGAAGGCGACCCAGTCTCAGAAACCTCCCCCAAGAAAGACACGAGATAACCGACTCCAGGGAGCCAGCCCCAAGAGGACCGACTCCCAGAAGCGGCCATGAAGAAAGCCGACTCCTGGAAGCCGGCCATGAAGAAAGCCGACTCCCAGAAGCCGGCCGTGAAGAAAGTCGGCTCCCAGAAGCCGGCCAAGACTGCACCCACAAAGACTGTACCCACATAACGGTGATAGGATGGGGCGTGGCCGCAGTACAGCCCACTATCCCCGAATCCAGAACAGGTATGGCCACAGGGCGCCGTACGGGCCAGCCATCTCCCGTCCGGCGCGGAACTGTAGCCATGTTGGCCTCGATGTCACCCACGACAGGCGCCAGTACGGCCCGTGGGCGGCGGGCCCCTTTGCCAGAGAGACATCTGAAGATGGCCCGGCCTCCTCTAGTCGGCCAGGGATGTGGCCAGCCCCCAATAGCCGGCTACCTCCCTCCCTCAAAGCATGCGCCCCATTAAGGAGACAAGACGAGGTAAGGCTACAGTGAGAGCTCGCAAGGCGGCGACACTGTAGCCACGCTTACCTCGACAAAGCCCTCGTCATTAGAGGCGAGGCAACAGTAACCAGCCGTCGACAAAGCCCCCAAGCGGTGGGGCCGGCGTGCCGGCCAAGAAGCCGGCAGCCGGCGGGACCCACCAGTCGGCGGGCCCCAATGACCGGCGGAGAAGCCGGTGAGCATAGACACTGACGGCTGGGACCCGCGCCTAGCCGGATTACCATTGTACCCCTCAGGGGTAGGCCTATATAAACCCCCCGGGACACCCATGCAAAGGGTTGATCTCATAGAGTTACACACACCACCTAGAGAGAAAGGAAGAGCTAGCCTTGCCCTTCTTCTTCCTCTATCCAGACAGCTCGAGGAGCACTTGTAGCCACTTGTATTGATCTATTGATCATGCGGAGACCCCGCAGAGCAGGACTAGGGGTGTTATCTCCACGGAGAGCCCCGAACCTGGGTAAGATTCGCCGGCGTGCATGTCTTCGCCTCATCCCGTTTCCAGGCACCGGCGACGTCTTACTGGCTCCCACAATGGTAAGCCACCCGTTGGCATATGTCACACCTACCACCCGACACAGTCCTTAATCATGAGGCGGTCGTGGGTGGGTTTGCAAGGGCGTACGACGTTCATGGCAACGAAGTACCGGACAGGCAGATGATAATCATAAAGCGACTGATGGAAAGAGTAAAGCTAGTTCTGATAGAGGCAAATGATACATGCCACAGGGACGACCGACGTGGCCTGGGGATGATGCAGCCCGAGGGGCGTCCCCAACTGAATAAACCGGAAAATGTCACCTTGCACCGTTGCTGAAGAGATGTTGGAGTAGCTGAAGACGCGTGCTGAAGGAGTCGCTCCTCACGAGCCACGTTGGCCTTGTGCCTCAGGAGGTTCCGGAGGCTCGGCAGGCTCGTGAAGGACCATCGCCATCTCCATGAGGACCGCCTAGTGCCTGGCCTCCTGAGCCGCCAGGACGCTCCGCATGTGGTGCTGGAAGGTAAAAACCGTGTTCGGTAGGCCAAAAGGCATGCGAACGTAGCTGTGAGGGGGGCCCTCGCACCGACCAACACGCGATGGCCGGAAGCGCTCCTGAGATGCGGCCCTGTCGAGCCCAGGGATGTTGACGCAGGCACGTAGCTTGCTATCCTCGCCAGAACAAGGAGCCGCGCCGGGTGGTGCGCGGCGATCGCCACGCATGGCTCTCGCCTCTTGAAGCTCCTTGGTTGCCTTGGTGATGAACTCCTAAGCACATGGCACCCCGTGCCTAGTGCCCTCCTGGCGGAAGCGCGCGCTGAAGCACGCCTCCACATGGTGCCCGAGCGCCTCCCTCGTGACGTTGGCTAGGTCAAAGGCTCTCCGGAGGAGAGCCCCTGAGCCCAGCCTGAGAGGGCGCCGGGTGCGCGTTCATATGCGTGAGAGGGAGGCGCCCCATCCGTGGGCGCAGGTCCTGAGGTGGTGCTGCTGGAGACGCTGTTCTCCTGAGGCCCTTGGTGGAGCAGCTACTTCTTCTTCTTGGCGACAGCCTCAGGAGGGTAGACGGTGGCTTCGTCGTCGGGGTGCTCAACTACCATAGCCTGGTAGGTGCGCTCGAGAGAGCACACTGCGTCCTTCTCCTCGCAGGCGATCATGATGATGTCGCGGTTCCCTGGCATCTTGAGGACATTGTAACCATGATGAGTCACCGCCATGAACTTGGCCAGGGCTGGATACCCAAGGATGGCGTTGTACGGAAGGCGGATGTGGGCGACGTCGAAGTCGATGAGCTCAGTGAGGTAGTTGTCACGCTTGCCGAAGGTGACAGGGAGGCGGATCTGCCCTATCGGGGTGGTGGAGCCGTCGGTTACTCCTGAGAAAGGCTTGGTGGGCCGCGGCTGGTCATAGGGCACTTGGAGGCGGTCGAACGTCTCAATGGAAAGAACATTGAGTCCCGCACTGCCATCGATGGGAGTCTTGGTGACGAGGATGTTGCTGATGACGGGCGAGCAGAGCATCGGGAGGGCACCAGTAGTTGCCGCGCACTTGAGCTGGTCGGTTGAGTTGAAGTTGATGGTGCACTTGGACCACCTGAGCGGCCGCATGGCCTCGAGCCTGGGGAGGGCTGCGTTCACTTCGCGGGCAAACTGCTTGAAGATGTGATGAGATGCTGGGGCCTGAGCACCGCCCAGGATGCAGGCGATGGCGCGAGGCTCCTAGAAGCCCCCAGCCCCCTCGTCCTGGTGGTGGTTGTCGTTCCTTCTTGGTGGTGGTGGTGGCGGAGGGAGGCCGGCGTTGCCCAGAGGACGATCCTCACGAGGCTGATCTCTCTAGGCGCCCTCACAAGGCTGGGCTTGCCAGTGCTCCTCACGAGGCTGATCGCCCCACTCCTGGTGGGGGCCGCGGTCGTCCCAACGTCCTCCTCCTCGGCCTCCTCCACGGCCGTAGCCTCGGTCGCTGTGCTCGAGGCGATGACCGAGGCGCCCGTCGCGGATGGACCTGAGCTCCTGACAGTCATTGGTGTTGTGGCTATGCACGTTGTGGAAGACGCAGAACGGGCGGCTGCCCTTGGATGACTCTGGGTGGTCGCAGTCGCGCTTCATCGCCGACTCAGCCGCAAGCACGGCCGGCCCCTTGCGCTTCACATCCTTAGCCTTGGCCTTCTTGTCTTCTGGGTCTGTCCCTGGGAGCTCCAGGAGGGAGAGGCGACCCTCCTCAGCTCTCGCGCACCTGGTTGCCATGTTGAACATCTCCAGAGCCGTGCACAGGTCCTCGTGTATGGCGATCTCTTCCTTCATCTTGACGTCGCGGACGCCATCAGAAAACACAGAGATGATGGCCTCGTCTGAAACCTTGGGGATCTTGAGGCGAACACTGTTGAAGCGCTAGATGTACTTCTGCAGGGTCTCCCCTGGCCGCTTCTTGATGCGCCGCAGGTCACCTGCAGCCAGCGGGTGGTCGCGAGTGCCCTCGAAGTTGGCAACGAAACGGTCGCGCATCTCGCCCCAGGAGGAGATCGATGCCGCGGGCAGGTTCAGGAGCCACGAGCGTGCGCCATCTTTGAGGGCCATGGGAAACTAGTTCGCCATGACCTTCTCATCGCCGTTGGGCGCCTCGATGCTCAGCTCGTAGAGCTATAGGAACTCAGCAAGGTCGGGGGTGCCATCGTAGCGTGGAGGCAGGTCAGGCTTGAACTTCCCCGGCCAGACGACACTGCGAAGCTCCAGAGTGAAGGCACGGCAGCCCGCGGTAGTCATGGGAGCCCATCATGGAGGTGGAGCCTGATCTTGGCACTCATGTGCCACCACCGCAGGCGGCGCGCGGTCTTGACGTGGTGGTGCTGGGAGTGCAGGAGCATCTTCTTGCGGCCGCTGGACCTCCTGGCAGCTTTCTTCTTCACGCGCGGGCGCCCTGCGTGGTGGGTCATGCCGTGGGGCCGCGCATCTTGGCCCAAGGGCGACGTCTTGACGGGGAGGTGGAGGAGGTGCTCCATGGGCTACGTCGCCTGCAGCAGGCGGCAGGCGAGGCAGCGAGAGAAATGGTGCAGGAGAGCCCCCAGCGGCGCTGACTAGCTCGGCGATGCGGTCCAGCCAGCCTTCGTAGAAGTCGTCGACGGGGCGGTAGCGCAGGAGCTCGCGCGCCATGAGCAGCGCAGCCTACGCGTCCGCCGGCGCGCGACGAGCATGAGATGACGAACCAGCCGGAGTCAGCGGCGGCGTGGCCGTGGGTCCATCGCGCCGTACGAAGGGGTGTAGCGACGAAGCTTCCTGCTCATGCCGCGCCGGGCTGGTGGCGGCGTTGGCGGCAGGCGATGGAGAACGGTGGGGAGGCCCACTGGCAGGCGCCATCTGGGCGACGCGAGCGGCGAGGGCGGCCTGATGCTCGGCACAGGCTTGACGGGCGTCAGCCATGGAAGCAGTGGAGCGGTGGCGGGTCGACTGACGGAAGAGAGGCTCCGACGCACCCCTACTTGGCACGCCAAATGTCGGATTCAGGGTTCCGCAGACCCTTGAGAGGTTCGAACTCTGGGTTGCGTGCGAAGAACTCGTCCTCCCGAGTCTGCCTACTTGCTAATCTCACTGCCTAGCTCGATGAACTGGATGTAGAAGGGACACAACAGTTTATCCTGGTTCAGGCCACCTTGCGGTGTAATACCCTACTCCAGCTTTGTGGTGGATTGCCTCGAGGGGCTGAGGATGAACTAGTATTAGAACAGCCTCAGGAGGTGAGGTATTCTTGTGCTCGATGAGCTGGTGGGTGTGAGGATGATTTGAATGATCCCTCCCCCTCTATGGTGGTGCCTAAGTCCTATTTATAGTGGCCTTGGTCCTCTTCCCAAATGTAAGGCGGGAAGGGATCCCACAACGGCCAAATTTGAAGGGGGGGCCAGTACATGCTATCCTGGCAAAAGCAGTCTTCGCCTGCGAAAAGCTTCTGGTCGTGACGTCGCGGTGGGCTCGGTGATGACCTCCGTCCTGCCGTCCTGGCGGTCTTGGTCTTGTTGCACCGAAATGGAAACCTTTGGCTGATTCTTCGGGACCCCGTGCCTGCGCTTGCCTCCTTAGCGCAAAAGAGGAAACTGGTACACTACGCCCGCTGGCGCCCGCCTGGCCTCGATCGTCATGGCTCACGTCATCTGAACCTCGCGAGGTGAGCCTTGCATAGAAATCTCCGCTCCTCGGGAGCCAGCCTAAGGAGGGTGTCCCTCGAGGAGGTCTTGGTGTCGTCTGTCTTGCGAGGCTTGGCCCCTCGCGAGGGTCTTGGGTTGTTGATCCTGAAGCTGGGCTGTACCAGGTCGATGATGGAGCCACGTCATGGGCCGCAGGCAGACAAGTCTGGGCACCCCCGGTCCCAGGACACCGACATCTGCCGCGGCCAAAGCCACGGTCACCACGCTCGGGCGATGGCCCAGGCGCTCATCCCCGAGTGCCCTGAGCTCATGACAGTCATTGGTGTTGTGGGTGTGAACATTGTGGAAGACGCAGAACAAGCGGCTGTCCTTGGCGGGCTCGTCGCGGTCACGGCCGCGCTTCATCTCAGGCTCTGCTGCCAACACGATGGGGCCCTTGCACTTCACTTCCTTGGCCTTGGCCTTTTTGTCTTCAGGATCGACGTCTGGGTGCTGGAGGAGGGAGAGGTGGCCCTCGTCGGCCCTGGCACACTTGTCCGCCAAGTTGAACATCTCCAGCGCTGAGCACAGGTCATCGTGGATGGCGAGCTCCTCGCTCATGTTGACGTCCGTGACGCCCTCGGTGAACGCCAAGATGATGGCTTTGTCTGAGGCTTTCGGGATCTTGAGGCGGACCTGGGTGAAGTGTTGAATGTACATGCAGAGAGTCTTGCCCGGCTGCTGCTTCACGTGCCGCAGGTCGTTGACAGTGAGGGCGCGGTCATTGGTGCCTTGGAAGTTGGCGATGAACCACTCGCGAAGCTCATCCCAAGAGGAGATCGATCCCTCTGGGAGGTGCATGCGCCAGGATCGCGCGCCGTCCTTGAGAGCCATGCGGAACCAATTCGCCATGACCTTGTCATCCCCATTTGCCGCCTCGATGCTCAGCGAGTAGAGCTGGAGGAACTTCGCATGGTCAAGGATGCCGTTGTAGCGCGGAGGCAGATCTGACATGAACTTGCCAGGCCAGACGACGCGGCACAGCTCACGGGTGAAGGCGCGGTGGCCCGCCGCGCTCATGGGAGCAGCCCGCGTGAGCGGGGCTCGGTCCTGACGCCCATGCACGGCTACCTCCAAAGCGGCCCGGTCTTGATGTTGACACGGCGGTGTGGGAAGTGCACGCGCGTCATACTATGGTTGCTGCACCACCTGGCAGCTGGCCTCGCCCCTAGCCGGCGTCGGTGCCCTGCACGGCGGGTCGCATGGACGCGTGTCACGCCTCGGCTCGACGTCGGCGCTACGCAGAGGAGGAGGTGGAGGCGCGCCATGGGCCACGTCACCCGAGCGAGATGGCGGGGTACGGAGCGAGTGGGAGGGTGTCGGGGCCTCTCCGGCGGTGTTGACTAGCTCGGTGATGCAGCCAAGCCAGGCGTCATAGCCCTCGTTTGCAGGACGGTAGCGTAGCAGCTCACGTGCCATGAGAAGCGCAGCCTGCGGGTTCACCGGCCCGCAGCGAACATGGGAGGACGACGCCGTGGCGGGAGTGAGGGAAGGTGTGGCGGTGCGGCCATCATGCTGCACGAAGGGCGGCAGCAAAGAGTCCTGCTGCTCATGAGCAGCGGGATCAGTGGTAGCGTTGGCTGCGGGAGAGGCGAAGCGGCGGGTGGCGCCACGGCCCACCGGCACCGTCTGGGTAACGCGGGCGGCTCGGCGCTCGGCGCAGAACTCGGTGGGTGTCGTCCATGGGGGCAGCAAAGTGAGGACGGGGCAAAGCAAAAGGGAGAACTTCGACATGCCCCTACCTGGCGCGCCAAATGTCGGGATCAGGCCTCCCCAGACCCAAACAAGGTTCAAACTCTGGGGCATGTACAAAGGATCTCGCTTGGCTACAGCTCTCTGCTCGCCGCCCAATGACCTGGTCTCGTCGAGTTCGGGACAGCGGGAAGAAGAGGTGGGCGCGGTAGTTTACCCAGGTTCGGGCCACCTTGCGATGTACAACCCTACTCCTGCTTTGTGGTGGATTGCCTCGCGAGGAGGATGAGTATGAACTAGTACAAGTGTGAGCTGCCTCGGGAGAGCTCAATAGCCAAGATCCTCTCTTTCTCTACGGTGGAGACTAGCCTATATTTTTCCACATAATAAGGAGGCACTACCTTGTGTGCGAAGATATGGCTGGTGTGTTCCAACTGTTGAGGGAGGAATTTTTTTTGCCCATAATAAGGAGGCATTTTCTTGTGTGAAAAGATGTAGCTGGTGGGTCCTAGCTGTCAGGGGGAGGAATCATTTTTTCACTTAATAAGGAGGCACTTCCTTCCGTGTGAAGATGTAGCTGGTGGGTCCCAGCTATCAGGAGGAGGAATTTTTTTTGCGCATAATAAGGAGACACTTCCTGGCGTGCAAAGATGTAGTTGGTGGGTCCCAGCTGTCAGGGGGAGGAATCATTTTTTTGCGCATAATAAGGTGGCACTTCCTTGCATGCGAAGATGTAGCTGGTGGGTCCCAACTGTCAGCCTCTTCACATACAGTCCTCTTTCGATTCCTCTCATTGTTGACCATGTTGACCACGCAGCGCCGAGCGCACCAAGGCGTTGGACGGCGGCGAGGCCTAGGATGGGAACAACCCGGAGTAGTGGAAGACGGGGCATTGGGGAGTACGAGGGTTGATTGGTTCGGCTACGGGGTGAGGCTACCGTCGCTGGAGAATGACAGAAGGTGTGGGTGAGTACATGTATGACCTGGCCACCGGTGGGAGTAGGGTGGGCCGGTGAGGCCTGTGTAGTTGCACAACCAGCCACAAGAGGCAAAAGTAGGCGCTCCCTGATGACCCACAAGTATAGGGGATCAATCGTTGTCCTTTCGATAAGTAAGAGTGTCGAACCAACGAGGAGCAGAAGGAAATGATAAGTGATTTTCAGTAAGGTATTCTCCGCAAGCACTGAAAATAGCGATAACAGATAGTTTGATAGCAAGGTAATTCTAACAAGTAGCAAGTAGTAATAGTAACAAAGGTGCAGCAAGGTGGCCCACTCCTTTTTATAGCAAAGGACAAGCTGGAATGATCTCTTATAATAAGCAAAGCGTTCTCGAGGACACATGGGAATTCATCTAGTCTCTTTCATCATGTTTATTTGATTCGCGTTCTACTTTGATAATTTGATATGTGGGTGGACCAATGCTTGGGTTCTGTTCTTACTGAAGCCTCCCACTTATGATTACCCCCTCTCGCAAGCATCTTCAACTACTAAAGAAGAATTAAGATAAATCTAACCATAAAATGAAACATATGGATCCAAATCAGCCCCTTATGGAATGACGCACAAACTAGGGTTTAAGCTTCTATCACTCTAGCAACCCATAATCTACTTATTACTCCACAATGCCTTCCCTTAGGCCCAAGTATAGTGAAGTGTCATGTAGTTGACGTTCACATGACCCTACTAAAGGAAGCAACAACATACATGTCATCAAAATATCAAACGAATACCAAATTCACACGATTACTTATAACAAGACGTCTCCCATGTCCTCAAGAACAAAAGTAACTACTCAAATCATATTAATGTTCAAGATCAAAGGGGTATTGAATATCATTAAGGATCTGAACATATAATCTTCCATCAAATAAACCAACTAGCATCAAGTACAAGATGTAATAAACACTACTAGCAACCCACACGTACCAATCTGAGGTTTTGTGACAAAGATTGAATACAACAAATAAACTAGGGTTTAAGATGAGATGGTGCTGGTGAAGATGTTGATGAAGATTGGTCCTCCCATGATGAGAGGATCATTGGTGATGTTGATGGCTTGGATTTCCCCCTCCCGGAGGAAAGTATCCCCGACGGGATCGCTCCACTGGAGAGCAAAAGTGCTCCTGCCCAGGTTCCACCTCGAGGTCCTCTCCTTATTTTTTTTCTAGGTTAAAACCCCTCATATAGCAGAAGATTGGCACTAGAGGCCAGCTGGGGGCCCCATAAGGCATCAAGGTGCGCCCAAGGGGTGGACGTTCCCTGTTGCCTTGTGGACAATTGGTGGGCCCCCTTGATACGTCACCAGCGTATCTATAATTTTTGATTGTTCCATGCTATTATAGTATCGATCTTGGATGTTTTATATACATTTACAAGCAACTTTATATCATTTTTTGGGACTAACCTATTAACTTAGTGCCCAGTGCGAGAGTTGTTTTTTTTGCATGTTGTTGGCTTTTCAGGAAATCAATATCAAACAGAGAAAGAACTTTGGATTTTTTTCCTAGACCAAAAGAGACCCTAGAAGGTTCGGGAAGAGGCCAGAGGAGCCACAGGGAGCGACAAGACCTAGGGGCGCGGCCCCCAGGCTTGTGGGGCCCTCACGGCACATCAAACCCTAATTCCACCTCTATAATACTCAAATATTCCCCTGACATCGGAGAGACACCCAAAATACTTTTTCCGCCGACGCAAGTCCCAGAACCACGAGATCCCATCTGGAGGCCTTCTTCGGTACTCCGCCGGAGGGGGAATCGATCACAGAGGGGCTCTACATCAACCTTGCTGCCCTTCCGATGATGCGTGAGTAGTTTACCACAGACTTACTGGTCCATAGTTCGTAGCTCGATGGATTCTTCTCTCTTTTTGATCTTCAATAAAATGTTCTCCTCGGTGTTCTTGGAGATCTATTTGATGTAATGACTTTTTGCGGTGTGTTTGTTGGGATCCCATGAATTGTGAGTTTATGATCAGATCTATCCATGAATATTATTCGAGTTTTCTCTGATCTCTTTTATGCATGATTAATATAGCCTCGTATTTCTTCTCCGATTTATTGGTTTGGTTTGGCCAACTAGATGGATTTATCTTGGCATGGGAAGAGGTGCTTTGTAATGGGTTCGATCTTGCGGTGCTCAATCCTAGTGACAGAAACGGACATGAGATGTACGCATCGTTGCTATTAAGGGTAAAAAGATGGGGGTTTATTCATACGTGGGTTTATCTTGTCTACATCGCGTCATCTTGCCTAAAGCATTACTCTGTTTTTTCACGATAATACACTAGATGCATGTTGGATAGCGGTCGATGTGTGGAGTAATAGTAGTAGATGCTAAATCATTTCGGTCTACTAATCTCGGACGTGATGCCTATGTATGATCATTGCCTCGGATATTGTCATAATTATTTTCTTTTCTATCAATTTCCCATCAGTAATTTGTTTACCCACCGTATGTTATTTTCTCGAGGGAAGCCTCTAGTGAAAACTATGGCCCCCGGGTCTATCTTTTAGCATATACTAAAAATAAAATACCTTGCAGCAATTTTCTTTTATTTATTTTATTTTGTATTTTTGTTCAATCTATCTATCGAAAACTATAGTAGATCCACTACTATCCTTCTTCACAAATTTTATGTGGGCATTACTACTTGGTATAGATTCGTTCTTGATACTATTATCGGAGGGAATTTCTTGAGTTTACCCTATGGATGCTTTCAGTGCTATGGGAATTTAGTGGGATCACCACCTATCACTATTAATGAAACAATTTTAACTCTGGAACATGTTATGCAAAGATTAGATGCTATTGAAAAGAAAATGCCTACAATAGAGCATATTGAAAATTTGGATAAGAAGATTCACAACCATGTCACTCAATTTGGATGAAAGGTAGGGATTACCCTTAAGATGCTAAAGGAGAAAGAAACAATAATTAATGAAAGGGTAGAACAAAGTCCCGCTCGAATCGATAAGTTGGAAGAGATTTTTAACAATTTGGGTTCTGCCTTTTCTTCTGTTAAAACTATTGAAAAGACTCCTCCTAATAAGTTGATTAGTGTTCACCCCAATTGTGTTGATAAGTTGCAAGTTTGCTTATGTCCCTAAAAATAAAGGTTCCCCTTCTAGTAGCAACAACGAAGATCTTAAGATGATTAGTGTTCACCTCAATTGTGTTGAGTTGATAAAGAAACCTTCTTGCGAGAATGGATTCCTCAACTTTGGTCCTAGAAGCGTGATCATTAAAAATATGCATGCTAGAACTCTTAGGAATTACGGATGTGTGATTGAGGATTTGGAAACCAAATATGACAATACTTGAAACTATGCATTATGCCTAGCTAGGGGCATAAAACAATAGCGCTTGTTGGGAGGCAACCCAATAGTTATCCTTTAATTTTTTTTATAAATACACAATTATGCTACTGTTATGATTGTGATTTTTATGTTTTAATTAGTGTTTGTGCCAATTAAAGCCTTTAGGATGGTTTGGGTGATAGTTGACTTGATTCGGTTAAAAAACAGAATCTTTTGCGCCCAGTTTTGGAATTTTGTAAATTCATAGAAACGTGTTTTTGCTCTGAATTTTGTACACATAATTGATATAAAATTTCCCATGTCATCCTATTTGTTTCATAATTTTTAGAGTTACAGAAGTATGGTCAATGTTCAGATTGCTACAAACTGTTCTGTTTTTGACAGATTCTGTTTTCGTTGCATTGTGTGCTTATTTTGATGAATCTATGGATTTGTATAGGGGGTATAAGCCATGGTAAAGTTAGAATACAGTAGGTATAATGCAATAACAAAATATGAATGAGTTTGCAACAATACTTAAAGTGGTGATTTGCTTTATTATACTAACGGATCTCATGAAGGTTTTTGTTAAGTTTTGTGTGATTCAAGTTTCAAGTTTTGGGTGAGATCACGATGGATGAAGGAATAAGGAGTGGCAAGAGCCTAAGTTTGGGGATGCCCGAAGCGCTCCAAGGTAATATTCATGGACTCCGAAGCAACTAAGCTTGGGATGCCCCGGAAGGCATCCCCTCTTTCTTCTAACGACCATCGGTAATTTTACTTGGAGCTATATTTTTATTCATCACATATCATGAGTTTTGCTTGGAGCGCCTTGTATTATATGAATCTTTGCTTGTTTTACTTTTTAGTTTGTCACAATCATCCTTGCTGGACACACCTATTTGAGAGATCCATAAGTTTATTATTATTTGTTATAATCGCTCTATGTGCTTCACTTAAATTTTTTGAGCTAGGGAATTGCTCTAGTGCTTCACTTAAATATTTTTTAGCATGGTGGTGATTTTATTTTGAAGAAATATGCTCTCATACCTCACTTATATTATTTTTGGAGTTTATAAATGTTGAAGAAATATGCTCTCATGCATCACTTAATCTTTTTGAGTTGATATGATAAATTTTGAAAAAATATTTATGCTCTCGTGCTTCACTTTAATCTTTTTGAGAGTTGATAATAGTAATGGTAATTTGCACGAGATATGCATTTGGTCCCAAAGTGATGAATATTCAAGAGGGATATAATAAAAACTTTCATGAAGATCATTGGATATTATAAACTTGATTCCTTGCAATAGTTTTGCGACATGAAGATAGTGATATGTGAGTCATGTTCATGAGTAATTATGCTTTAGTAAGAATATTGGTGTTAAGGTTTGTGATTCCCTATGCAAGCACGAAAGTCAATGGTTATTCAATGAAGTTACATCCTACTTGTGGTGCATTATTCAATGTTAGTTATGTTTAATGCGTGTTTATGACTATTTTTGTTTTTTGGTTGGTCGCTTCTCAATCTATTTGCTAGCCTTCATTTGTACTAAGCGGGAATGCTGCTTGTGCATCCAACTCCTTAAACCAAAGTTGTGCCAAATGAGTACACCATACCTACCTATATGCAGTATTTCCATGCCATTCCAAGTAAATTTGTATGTGCCAACTCTAATATTCAAAATGAATTTCCTTTTTGTGTACCCGTACCGCTCACGAGGCGGCAGGGGGTGGCCAATTTTTTCCATGCTAGGTATTTTATTCTCCTGATCAGTGTTTATTCACTTGTCATGGCACGAGAGTGTGGCAGGTAATAGGGATGCCCGATCCCAAAATGGTTTTTTTAATATGTTGTTAATAATAAAAATTCCTTGGAAAGTGTTGGTATGGAAGGCACCCGTGGATACGGCTAGCCATGGATTGTGTAAGAATGGTGGAAAGGAAATAAACTTTACTTTCTGCTTGGGAACCGCCTATGATTTATCTAGCATGGAAGGTATTGGGAATTCTCAGTTGGTTTTGTTGATAGTAAAAGCATGGCTCACAAAATAATTTTATCTCTCGGTTTAAGCTATGAGCTCTGGCACCTCTACAAGTGTCTGCTTCCCTCTGCGAAAGGCCTATCTATTTGCTTTTATGCAATTTTTATTTTAATTTTGAGTCTCCATCTGCTCTTATAAAGCACCAACTAGGGAACACTATTGTCATACTTGTGCATTGGATGTAGCTAATATTTGAGTGTGTTTCATCTTTAGCGTTGATATTTTGAAAGACATGGTTCTTGTTGATATGCTTGAGTATTGATGTTTTCATGTCAAATTATAGACTATTGCTTTGAATCATTCAAGTCCAAATGTCCATGCTACAAAGAAAAGAATATATGATGAATATGTTAGGTAGCATTCCACATCAAAAAAATTGTTTTTATCATTTACCTACTCGAGGATGAGCAGGAATTAAGCTTGGGAATGCTTGATACGTCTCCAACGTATCTATACTTTTTGATTGTTCCATGCTATTATAGTATCAATCGTAGATGTTTTATATACATTTACAAGCACCTTTATATCATTTTTGGGACTAATCTATTAACTTAGTGCCCAGTGCCAGTTGCTGTTTTTTTGGCATGTTTTTGGCTTTTTAGGAAATCAATATCAAACAAAGTCCAAACAAAGAAAAAACTTTGGATTTTTTTCTGGACCAGAAAAGACCCTAGAAGGTTCGGGAGGAGGCCAGAGGAGCCACGAGGGAGCGACAAGCCCTAGGGGCGCGGCCCCCAGGCTTGTGGGCCCTTCGTGGCACATCAAACACTAATTCCACCTCTATAAATACTAAAATATTCCCCTGACATCAGAGAGACACCCGAAATACTTTTGATGCCGCCGCAAGTTCCAGAACCACGAGATCCCATCCGGAGGCCTTCTCGGGTACTCTGCCGGAGGGGGAATCGATCATGGAGGGGCTCTACATCAACCTTGTTGCCCCTTTGATGATGCATGAGTAGTTTACCACAGACCTACAGGTCCATAGTTAGTAGCTAGATGGCTTCTTCTCTCTTTTTGATCTCAAATACAATGTTCTCCTCGGTGTTCTTGGAGATCTATTTAATGTAATGACTTTTTGCGGTGTGTTTGTTGGGATCCGATAAATTGTGAGTTTATGATCAGATCTATCCATGAATATTATTTGAGTTTTCTCTAAACTCTTTTATGCATGATTAATATAGCCTCGTATTTCTTCTCTGATTTATTGGTTTGGTTTGGCCAATTAGATTGATTTATCTTGCCATGGAAAGAGGTGCTTTGTAATGGGTTCGATCTTGCGGTGCTCAATCCTAGTGACAGAAAGGGACAAGACACGTATATGTCGTTGCTATTAAGGGTAAAAAGATGGGGTTTATTCATACGTGAGTTTATCTTGTCTACATCATGTCATCTTTCCTAAAGCATTACTCCGTTTTCCATGAACTTAATACACTAGATGCATGCTGGATAGCGGTCGATGTGTGGAGTAATAGTAGTAGATGCAGAATCGTTTCGGTCTACTAATCTTGGACGTGATGCCTATGTATGCTCATTGCCTTGGATATCGTCATAATTATTTGCTTTTCTATCAATTGCCCAACAGTAATTTGTTTACCCACCGTATGCTATTTTCTCGAGAGAAGCCTCTAGTGAAAACTATGGCCCCCAGGTCTATCTTTTATCATATATTAAAAGTAAAAATACCTTGCTGCTATTTTGTTTTATTTTTTATTTTTTATTTTTGTTCAATCTATCTATCAAAGACTATACAATTTAATCTTGCTCATGATTGTTGAGGGATTGACAACCCCTCTACGCGTTGGGTTGCAAGTATTTGTTGTTTGTGCGCAGGTGTTGTTTACATAGTGTTGCTTGGTTCTCCTACTGGATTGATAACCCTGGTTTCATAACTGAGGGAAATACTTATCTCTACTGTACTGCATCATACTCTACTCTTCGAGGAAATCCAACGCAGCTCATAAGTAGCACCCCTCTGGTACTTCTTTGCTCCAGTATTTTCTATATATTAAAAAATCTCCATGAAATTTTAGGTCATTTGGAGCTCTGTAGAATAGGTATATATGTTGTAGCTTTTTCATTTCCAGAATTCCTGCTGCCGGCAATCTCCCTCTTCATGTAAATCCTGCAAATTAAGAGAGAAAGGGCATTAGGATTGCATCACAAAGTGTAATAATGATCAAAAACATTATAAACATAAGTAGGAAAACATGATGCAAAAATGGACGTATCACACCCACCGGTGATGGTTTTGGCGGCTGGAACAACAAGATCAGAGATTGAAGGGGCATAATGCCGTTGGATGTCAATCCAACGACTAGAATAGTTTGTTGACTTTTGTTTTTGACCATTGAATCATTTTGTTGACTAAATGCACAACGTCTTTTGCAGGCTTCATCCACGTGGGCCAATAAAGTCAGCTTCGAAAGCTGTGAAGGACATGCAACCCATTTATTTAGTTTTTACAACCCATTTGATTTTGTTTTCCAATACATCTATTTCCTGGGCTGGGTGAAAAAATAAATAGCCTATTTACTATTCTGAGAATTTACAGCATATGATTTTTTTAATACACGTATTTACTAGGTTGGGTGGAAAAATAATATTGCGGACATGCAACACGTTTATTATTTCTGGTAAATTACAACCCATTTCCTTTTAGTAGAAATAGACCCATTTGTTGGGATGGGTGAAAAAACAATGTTGGTCTCGACAAAGCATTTCTTATAAAATATATAACTGAGCTGGGAATTTTATTAAAAAAACTTAAGTTGGGTTTGGCATTCTTATATATAAAAATAGAACTGAGATCTGCATTTTCTTAAAGAAACATAAGCTGGGCTGCGCTTATTTTAGGATGAAACAAAACCTGGGCTGGCATGCATCTTTCGGTCCAGTTGCATTGCTGATGTTCAACGAACAAGGGCTGTTTATTACAGTACAACTTTACATAGCTACTCAGCCCACATCCAACGATGCTTGGAATGGCCCGATCAAGGCTTGTACACTTCTTTTTAAAATCACTCAATTCAAATCATAACTTAAGAAAAAAGGTAGAGTCCAATGAAAGCTAATTAAAAGCTGCGAAGAAATAACTTAGCCGATCCCACTTGTTAGCGAGAGAGTGAGAAACCAATCGGTCGATGCTCATGCATACATCTTCAAGCCATATGCATTCCTGATGCTCAGTACAAACTTATATAGTTGACACAATCATATACAATATCATAGCACATTGAGCTTACATACAAAAGTTTCACGCGGGCGGCACAATAGGGGTGGAAGTAGTGGATCGCTATGGGTAGGGCTATCTTGAAACCAGCAAACTCGTACATCACCGTTCATCGTCTTGATCAATAATGTGGAATTATTTTGAATGTTGTGCAAAGAAAACAGACAGGCAACATAATAAGTTCTGCTAGCACATTAAGTTGACGTACACCTATTCAAAAAAAGTTCAGGTACAAAAATAGAACTTGTCACAATCAAATGCATTGGCACATTAGAGCTTCACTCCTTCAGCTCGGACATAAGTAGTATCCGAGAAGATTCAGTTGTTACCTCAAATTAGAGCACATCCAGGCAGCGAGCCCGGTCTCTTCTCCCAAAGAAGCAGTGGCCTCCGCCACGCGATGGAGTAGGCCCTGTGCCATCCATCATTCCAAGCAACACGAGGAAAGTCTGATGTTGACGCCTGAAATGGACGTCGTCGATGGACCGCGGCACCAATGGCGGCTGCAGGACTTTGATTGATGGATTCACCACTTCTTTGACATGCACAAAGACTCGATACAGGTACATACCTAACATGGTCCGCGGCGGCTGTGGTGGGGATGAATAGTACAACCCAGGTTCTTGCATCGGTATCTCAACACCAATCACCTTTAGTATGGTGGACAACTTCTTCATCCATGCCATAACCGTCAGGGCTCAGCTATCCGGGGGAACAAACATACTTAAGAGATCACCTCCTAGGTCGTTGATAAGCTCATTCATGCACTCGCTCTTCCAAGCCCGTCGAGGCATGCCGTGGAAGGCAAGCTTTGTTAAAAACTCAAGCTTGGAGGGCACCGAGCCCCATCCTGGGTGCCACCGGTCCAAGCTGACCAGCGCATCATTGCGGAAGAAACGCCTGGAAGATTCGAACACACAATTGTAGTTGAATGTTGTCTAGAACCTCATGAAGAATCAGCCGGCGGTGGACAAACTTCGACGAGGAAGTCACTTATTTGGATGCCGTGCGCAATGCCAATAGCTTTGACCAGGTCGTCCGACGAGATGGGAGGTCGGTCGCCATTGATGGTTACCATCAACACTTTGCCGGCAAACTGGTCGTCACCGCCGCCATGCCATTGTTGAGCGATAGCATGCAGCGCCCGAAGGCAGGACGAACCTCAGGATCTCCATTCGAAGATCCGCGTTGATCGGCGACATGATAGTGCACTTGAGTACATGGAGTAGAGGAGGGGTATTTGAGGAACTGGAGTAGGAATCGGGATTCCAGAGGTGGGGGTGGGGCGGGGGATTGGGATGAAAAGGTAGCATGAATTTTGAACGCTCTTGGCGCGCAAGCGCTCCAAAAACAAGTGGCGCCTACATGTCGGCCTCAGAGTTCATTTTTTTAGCGCCCACCCTCAGAGCTCATAACTTGCGTTTGGCATTGCATTACTACTCGGCCCATATTCAATGACACCTCACATGTCCCAAACAAGTGTACATCATCGAAAAGTCAATGAGCTCAGATTATAACTTGAAAAAAGGACACACACACACACACATTGAACACTGTAGAATGGTGATTCCCTCATTTAGCCCATCAACAGTTCGAAACAAAAAACTGTTCAAAACAATGATATATACAACATGCAAACACTGACTAGTGCCCAGTACTGACAAACAGCGAGACATGAAACTTGACACTAGAGAATGTGATGCCCTCATTTAACCCATTAGCAGTTCAAAACAAAAAACAATTCGAAACAACGATATATACATCATGCAAACACCGGCTAGTTACTACTACTGACAAACAGCGAGACATGAAAGTTCATAAGAAGTCTTGCTACACCACTAAAACGCACCCATCTACAACGCTCAGACTCTAGTGATCTAGACACAAGTCACAACGTTCTAAACAGAGCGAATTAGTACATAGTAAGAGTGATGCAGACGAGGATGACCAAATTACAATGAGTCTGCAAAACAAAAGAGAACATTACCCATCCAGAACAAGCAGTAAAGACAGCAAGTCATTCGAAGAGGGAGAACCAGCGCCATCCTAATTTGCAGCTCCCCTTCAGCCACCAGTGATTCATAGACACCAGGACTCCACCCTTTCGGGCAACAGTCCTATTACCTATCAACCTGAAGGCTTGGACCACATCACTTGCTGTCGGAGTTGAGACATCCAATGATCAAAATTAATCCGGATACCTTTCACATTCTTGCCTTCTTTTGGCTGCAGGTTGTATCATTGATAATCAGGGGCGGGTGATCCCATAAATTGAGGGCTCGCCGTGTACACACAGTTTTCCCTAGCAAACAAAGCATGTCTGCCATCAGGATCCTTGCCAAGGGTGATCTTTTTGTTAATCAAATAATTGAGTCCGAAAAACAAAGAGTGTGAACCAATGATGTTTACCTGCCTCCAACTCAAAAATCCTGAAGGCTATAATCAGCTGGTATCCTCCTCAAAGACGTAACGGCCATTCTTCTCATACTCATGGTTTTCATTGGCTTTTTCGTGTTCTTATTTTTTTCTTCGGTTTTGTTGTTTCTTTCTCGTTTTTCATCATTTTTTGTTTTCTCTCGTTTTTCACTATTTTCCTATCCACATTATTTTGGATATATCTAATATATTTTTCTAATACACGTTTAATATTTTTCAAATACATGATCAACATTTTTTAATACCTTGTCAACATTTTTTCTATACAAGTTTAAAAAAATTCAAATGCTTGATTAACATTATTCAAATACAAGACTAAGATTTTTTGAATACATGGTGAACAATTTTTATTTACACATTTAACATTTTTCAAATGTTTAATTAACATTTTTCAAATACATGTTTAACATTTATTGGATACAATACATGATTGACATTTTTTGCATACATGATCAACATTTTTTCTATACACATTCAACATTTTTCAAATGATTGACTAACATTTTCGAAATACTTGTTTAATATTTCTTGAATACGATACAAGATTTGGTTTTGCATACATGGCCCACATTTTTTATACACATTTAACATTTTTCAATTGCTTGATTAACATTTTTCAAATATTTTCAGCACTTTTGCAATATAATACAAGATTAACATTACTGGCATACATGGTCAACGTTTTTCTATACACATTCAACATTTTTCAAATGCTTGATTAACATTTTCAAATACTTTCTTAACATTCAGTTCAAATGCTTGATTAACACCTTTTAAATACATGATCAACTTTTTTCACACACATTGTATATTTTTTGTATAGATGGTCAAAAAAATTTATATACAGATTTCATTTTAGTAATATATATGTTTAGAATATTTGAAAGTGTAAACAAAAGTAAAAAAATCGAAAAAGAAAACAAAATTTGTGAAAAAAAAGAAAAACCCGGCAGTGGCCTTCCGCGCACCAGGCTGGCCCAATTGTGTGGTCCTTCAGCGTGACAGCCCCGGCGGCAATAAGTGAGACCGCTCGCTGAAAAGGGCCAGCCCATTATTCTTTTCAATCGCAGCCACGAGAAGTTTGCTCATGTTCGGTCGATCGATTCGCATATTCGACTCTGTTTTAGTTTTCTCATTCTTTTTTCTTCTTCTCCAGCTTTCTCCGGGTTTTTTCCCTTTGTTTTTACGGTTTTCTCTGGGTTCTTCTTCTCATTTTCTTTTGTTTCTTTTCTTTTTCTTCTCCGATTTTTTCCATTCTTTTTTTCATTAATTTTACGTTTGTTTATTTGGTTTTATTTTTTCTTTATTTTTCCTTGGTATATTTTATTTCTTTTCCAGTTTTCTTTCTTTTGGTTTTCTTTATTTCTTTTGGTTTTTCATTCTACATTTTTGTATATCTTAACAATATTTTCTAATACATGTTTAACATTTTTCCAATACAAATTTAACATTTCTTAATACATGATCAACATAATCCTATGCACATTTTTCAAATACTTGCTTAACATTTTTAAAATACCAGATTTACCTTTTGTGAAAACATTTTCAACATTTTTCTATATATTTAACATTTTTTAGATGCTTGATTAACAATTTTCAAATAAAAGATTAATTTTATTGAATGCATAGTCAAGATTTTTCCTATAGACATTTAACATTTTCCAAACGCATGATTATCTACAAACACTTGTTCTCTGTTTTTTTCACATCCTGATTAACATTTTATATACATGATCAAAAATTTCACCATTTTTTTAATACATCATCAACATTTTTTCTATACACATTTAGGATTTTCTAAATGCTTGATTAACATTTTCAAATACTTGTTCTATATTTTTTCACATGCTTGATTAACATTTTTACATACATGATCAAATTTTTTCATCCTTTTTTTAAACATGGTCAACATTTTTTCTATACACAGTTATCATTTCCCAAATGCTTGATTAATATTTTTCAAATACTTGTTCAATATTTTTGGAATACCTGTTCAACATTTTTGAAATACTTGTTCATTATTCATCAATGTCTTTTAGAGTGTTTTTTATAATGTTTTTTGAAATATTTGCAAGTATAAACAAATCTGCAAAAATAAAACCAAAAAATAAATAGAAAAACGAGGTTATGGCCTCTCGCATGCGTGGGCCATCCCATCTAGCTCGGCCCTTCAACGAGTTGGAAGCTAGACTCACTGAATATGAGATATAGTAAGGCCCGATAAACCCTGTTTTTGTTTATACTTCTGTCAAATCTAATACGCTGAGTAAATAAAAACAGAGACAGTATAAGAATTTATGAACTTTTTTCAAATCTATGATTTGTTTTCAGCATTCAGTGAATTTTGGGAAATTCATGAACATTTTTAGAAATCCAGTTCACTTATTTAAAATCTTTGAACTTTTTTTTTCAAAATCCACGGAACTTTTTCCAAATTTGTGAACATTTTAGGAATTAATGGACTTTTTTTATTGAAAATCCGTGAATTTTTCTCCAAATTTGATGAACTTCTATAAAATCTCTGAATTCTTTTAGAAACGTATGTTTTCTTATTTCAAATAATTTATAATAGGACTGAAACAAGTGTCAAATAGCATTGTTTTCCGATATAGGACATAAAAGTGATTGTGGTGCAGTAGATATGGCGCTTAGTGCATCAAAGATGGCATTCTTGTTTGAACCCCACATCTCGCAAAAATAATAGTGTTGATGATTTTTTCTGTTCCTGGACGCGGGTGATGCTGGGCAGGACCACTACTGCTCGCCTTCGAGAGCCAACTGGCCTAAGCTACGCTGAGAACGACGAACATGAGCGCAATTACTATATCTCGCATTAAGCAAGACCAACTCGCCGGCGCAGAGTTCATAAAGAAAAAAGGGAGGTGAAAAAAGGAGCGCGAAGGGGATTCGAACCCTAGTCTCCTAGTCCCGCTGGCCACTAGGTTTGCCTCAGATTTGTGGTGGACAAGTCGCGCGGTACTACTTAAGCGAAACCAGACGGGTTTTGCACTCTTTTTTCTATGTTTTCTCTTGGTTGTTTTCGTTTTGCTTTCTTTTGTTTTTTTATCGGTTTTTCGCTGTTTTTTCTCTATTTTCATTTGGCCTTTTCTTTTCTTTTCTTTTGGTTTTGTTTTTCTTTATTTTTTCTTTTTTGTTTGATTTTGTTTCTTTTCTTGTTCTTCTTTGGTTTTTAATTCCTTTTGCATATGTTTCTTTGGTATTATTTCATAATTTTTTATTTTTTATTTTCTGGATTTTATTTTCTGGGTTTCTTTGGTTCTTTTGGTTTATTCTACATTTTTTTGTATATGAGTCAACAGTATTTTTCTAATACATGTTGAAATTTTTACCAATACAAATTTGACATTTTTTAATACACTGTTAACATTTTTTCTATGCACAACATTAGTTTTTTTGAGTGATTGATTATACTTATTAATTCATTATTCACATTTTTAATACATGATCAACATTATTTCTATACATATTTAATGCATTTATAAATACCTGAACAACATTATTTCTATACACATTTAACATTTTCCACATGCTTGATAGAATTTTTCAAACACTTGTTCAACATTTCTTTCCAATTTATTAACATTTTTAAATACATGGCAAACAAATTCAATATTTTTCATACATGGTCAAGATTTTTTCTATACACATTTAACATTTTCCAAATAATTGATTAACTTTTTTTGAAATAATTTTTAATCATTTTTCCAATGCTCAATTACCATTTTTATACACATGATCAATTTTCTTCATCATTGTTTAACACATGGTTAACATTTTTTCTATACAGATCTACCATTTCCCAAATGCTTGATTAACATTTTAAAAATACTTTTTTAAATACTTCAATAACATTTTGTATATACATGATAAAAAAATCATCATTTTTCAAATATATGATCAACAATTTTTCTATACACATAGAAAGTTTTTTTTGTAATATACATGGCCAACATATGTTATATACACATTTAATATTATACAAAATTTTCATCAATATTTTTGAAATACTGGTCTCAAATGTGTGATTAATGCTTTTTTAAAACATGATTACATTTTTATATACATTTTATTGTACATTTTTCATAGAGTTGGTAAACATTTTCTGTATACACATTCAACATTTTTCAAATGCTTGGTCAACATTTCACAAATTATTTTTCACAGATGTTTTTGATATACATATTTAGAATATTTTAAATTATAAATAAAATAAAAATAAAGCAAAAAAGAAACAGAAAACGTAAAAAAACAAATCAAACAAGGATTCGGCCTACCGCCCTACTGGCCCGGTCCACCTCGGTCTCCCCTTTGGGGAGGGTTCCTATCTGGTCGGTGAAGGCGAGAGATAGGGGCGCCCCAACAGGAGGTCCCCCTTTTTTTTCTTTCATTTTGTTGTTTCTTTTCAACTTTTCTTTTCTTTCCCATCAAATGTTCAGAACTTTTAAAATCTTTTCATTTTTCCAAATTTTATTCAGTTTTCAAAAAATGTTTCTGTTTTCAAATTTTGTTCAGATATTTTAGAAAAAAATAGAATTTTATAATTTGTATGCTTCTTTTCATAAAATGTTTGACAATACAAGAAAGTTTAGAATTTCATAATTTTAGAAAATGTTCGCATTTCAAATTTTGCTCACAAATTTTAAAAATATTCATGAATTCCAGAATATATTCCTATTTCCAAAAATTTTTCAAATTCAAACGATCTTTAAGGTTTCGAAATTTGTTCACAAATGAAAAATTTGTTTGGTGAATTTGATAAAATGTTCATGGTTTGCAAAAAAAGTGCAAAATTGCAAAAAATGTTTGTGATTTTCAAAAGATGTTCCTGTTTTTAAAATGTGTTCACAAATTCAAACGATGTTTATGTTTTCAAAATTTCTTAGCATATTTTTGTGTGTGTGTGTGAATATTACCTTGGGGTGCCTTGGGAATCCCCAAGCTTAGGTTCTTGCCACTCCTTATTCTCCTCATATTGATATCTCACCCAAAACTTGAAAACTTCAATCACACAAAACTTAACAAAACTTCGTGAGATAGTTTAGTATGATAAAGAGCAAACCACTCACTTTTGGTACTCCCAAAGACAAGATTCATAATTTTTCTCACACAATGCCTACTATACCATATCATTTCCACAGTTTATATTGAGCAATATAAGCCATAGAAACTAGGCAAGCAAACTATGCATTGAAAACAGAATCTGTCAAAAACGGAACAGTCTGTAGTAATTTGTACTCCAAACATACTTCTGCTACTCCAAAAATTCTAAACAAGTAGGACAACGTAGGGAATTTGTATATCTATCACCTGCAAAAAATTCAGATCAAAAGCACGTTCCAGTGAATTATTAAAATTCCTGGACTGAGCGCAAAAGTTTATGTTTTTGCACAGAATCAAGTCAACTATCATCCACACTATCCCAAAGGTTTTACTTGGCACTTTATTGAAACAAAGGCTACAAAACATGATTACTACAGTAGCATAATCATGTGAACACATAAAAACAGTAGGTAAAAGTGTTGGGTTGTCTCCCAACAAGCGCTTTTCTTTAATGCCTTTTTAGCTAGGCATGATGATTTCAACGATGCTCGCATAAAAGTAAAGAATTGAAACGCGAAGAGAGCATAATGAAGCATATGAATAGCACATTTAAGTCTAACCCACTTCCTATGCATAGGGATTTTGTGAGCAAATAACTTTTGGGAGCAAGAATCAACTAGCATAGGAAGGCAAAACAAGTGCAACTTCAAGATTTTCAACACATAGAGAGGAAACTTGATATTATTGCAATACCTACAAGCATATGTTCCTCTCTCATAATAATTTTCAGTAGCATCATGAATGAATTCCACAATATAAATATCACATAAAGCATTCTTTTCATCATACATAAGCATAGAAATTTTGTTACTCTCCACATAAGCAAATTTCTTCTCATCAATAGTAGTGGGAGGAAACTCAACAAAATAACTATCATGAGAGAGAAAATTAAAATCATGATGACAGGTTTCATGGTTATCATTATTCTTTATAGCATACATGTCAGCACCATGATCATCATAGATAGCAACTTTGTTATCATAGTCAATTGAAGCCTCATCCAAAATGGCGGATTCATCACTAAATAAAGTCACGACCTCTCCAAATCCACTTTCATCATTATAATCATCATAAATAGGAGGCATGCAATCATTATAAAAAATTTGCACGTCAAATCTTGGGGGACTAAAAATATCATCTTCATCAAACATAGCATCCCCAAGCTTATGGCTTTGCATATCATTAGCATCATGGATATTCAAAGAATTCATACTAACAACATTGCAATCATGCTCATCATTTATACCAAACATTGTATTGAATTCTTCTTCTATCAATTGAGCACAATTTTCCTTTCAATCATTTTCACGAAATACATTATAAAGATGAATAATATGATGCAACCTCAATTCCATTTTTTGTAGTTTTCTTTTATAAACCAAACTAGTGATAAAACAAGAAACTAAAAGATTCAATTGTAAGATCTAAAGCTATACCTTCATGCACTCACCTCCCCGGTAACGGCGCCAGAAAAGAGCTTCGTTGACGGGATGTGAGTGCCGCTTACCTAACCTCCCCGGCAACGGCGCCAGAAAAGAGCTTCGTTAACGGGATGTGAGTGCCGCTTACCTAACCTTCCTGGCAACGGCGCCAGAAAAGAGCTTGATGTCTACTACGCAACTTTATTCTTGTAGACTCGTGCTGGGCCTCCAAGCGTAGAGTTTTGTAGGACAGTAGCAATTTTCCCTCAAGTGGATGACCTAAGGTTTATCAATCCGTGGGAGGTGTAGGATGAAGATGGTCTCTCTCAAACAACCCTACAACTAAATAATAAAAAGTCTCTTGTGTCCCCAACACACCAAATACAATGGTAATTTGTATAGGTGCACTAGTTCGGCGAAGAGATGGTGATACAAGTGTAATATGGACAATAGATATTGATTTTTGTAATAGTAACAATAAAAAAAACAGCAAGGTAGCAATTGATAAAACGGAGCACAAACGGTATTGCAATGCTTGAAAATGAGGCCCAGGGTCCGTACTTTCGCTAGTGCAATCTATCAATAATGCTAATATAATTGGATCATATAACCATCCCTCACGTGCGATGAAGAATCACTCCAAAGTAACATAAGAAGAAATTGTTTGTAGCTATTCTTTCCGATCGATCTATCCAAGATATCATACTAAAATAACACCGAGTTATTCTTTCCGATCGATCTATCAAGAGTTCGTACTAAAATAACACTAAGTTATTCTTTCCGATCGATCTATCAAGAGTTCATACTAAAATAACACCAAAGAAAATTCAGATTCATAATACTCAATCCAACACAAAGAACCTCAAAGAGTGCCCCAAGATTTCTACCGGAGAAACAAAAGATGAGAACATGCATCAACCCCTATGCATAGATTACCCCAATGTCACCTCAGGAATCCGCAAGTTGAGTGCCAAAACACATATCAAGTGAATCAATATGATACCCCATTGTCACCACGGGTATTCATGGCAAGACATACATCAAGTGTTCTCAAATCCATAAAAGTATTCAATCCGATAAAACAAAATCTCAAAGGGAAAACTCAATTCACAACAAGATAGAGAGGGGAAAACACCATATGATCCAACTATATTAACAAATCCCCAGATGCATCAAGATCGTGCCATCAAGAACATGAGAGAGAGAGAGATTAAACACATAGCTACTGGTACAAACCCTCAACCCCAAGGGTGGAGTACTCCTCCTCATCATGGTGGCCGTCGGGATGATGAAGATGGCCACCGGTGATGATTCCCCCCTTCGGTAGGGTGCCGGAACGGGGTATAGATTGGTTTCTCGTGGCTACAGAGGCTTGCGGCGGCGGAACTTCTGATCTAGGGTTATCTCTAATGGTTTCTCTATTTATATGATTTTTGGCGTCAGTTTCACGCGAAGATGGGCCTCGAGGTGAGCACAACCCACCGGGGCAAGCCGGGCCCACCAGGCATGCCCCAGTGTCTTGTGCCCTACTCCTTCACCTTCTGGTCCTTCCACGAAGCTTCGAGGGTCTCTTTTGTTCCAAAAAAAACGTCAAAAAGTTTCAGCTCATTTGGAGAACTTTCATTTCTGCACAAAAAACAACACCATGGTAGTTCTGCTGAAAACAACATCAGTCCGGGTTAGTTCCATGCAAATCATACCAAAACCATATAAAATTGTTGTAAACATGGCATGAATACTTCATAAATTATAGATATGTTGGAGACGTATCAAGCCATGTTTGCAAGATTGGTTGAGAATGGTCAAGTCTGACTTGGAGATCCTCGAAGCTTAGGGGTAACCCTACCTGCTTTGAGTTCTTAGATACTTTTATTCCTCCCCTCTTGGTGTAAAGAGCAACCAGGACAAAACTACCACTTCCTATATCCAATTTCTGAGAGAGAACCACCTACACTTGTGTTGAAATCAAGGGGATTCCACTCCAACCTTTGATCCTTCATTTCTAGCCTCCCCAAGTTGCTTTCCACTCCAATCCTTCTCCTAGCACATAGCCAAATCTGTGTGAGAGTGATTGAGTGTTGAGGACACTGATAATCCACAGGTATAGGGCTCAATTGTAGCCTTTTCTTGATAAGTAAGAGTTTCAAAACCAACGAGAAGCTAAAGGTATAATTAATATTCCCTTCAAGTTCTATCGATCGCCGATACAACTCTACGCACACTTAAAGTTCGCTTTACCTAGAAAAAGAATAAAAGTACTTTGTAGGTGTAAAGGGATAGGGTTGTAAGAATAAAACTAGAAGTACTTAGCGAGAATAAAACTGTGAGTAATTTGCAAGATAATAAAAGTTAGCGGTTTAGTAGAAATTTTTTGTAACACAAGAGAAGGATTTGTCCCTAGGCAATTGATAACTAGACCGGTAATCACTATTGCAATTTTATATGAGGGAGATGCATGAGCTAACATACTTGTCGTACTTGGATCATATGCACTTATGATTGGAACTCTAGCAAGCATCCGCAACTACTAAAGATCATTAAGGTAAAACCCAACCATAGCATTAAGTAACAAGCCCTCTTTACTCCCATATGCATCAACCCCCTTACTCGGGTATAAGCTTCTGTCACTCTCGCCACCCACTATAAGAGAATTATGAACATATTGCATACACTACAGCGGTAATCCCACACGCTTGCGTGACATGGAGGGCACCATAGGACAACACCAAAATAAAACATACAACTCAAAACAATCACGGTCATCAATCAACCTATAGGACAAAACGAATCTACTCAAACATCATAGGATGGCAACACATAATTGGATAATAATATGTAGCATTAAGCACCTTATTTAGGTAGAGATTACAGCGAGGAGAAGAGGTGTTACACCGCTGCATAGAGGCAGAGAGAGTAGGTGTTGACGGCTGTGAAGTGTTGGTGTAGATCGCCGTCATGATGGTTCAACCGGCGACGGAGAGAGGGGGAGAGAGCCGCCCTACTTCTTCTTCCTTGACCCCCTAGATGGGAGGAGAGTTTCCCCTTTGGTCCATGGCCGCTATGGCTCCCGAAGGGAAGGAGCCCCTCCGATATTGGATCTCTCTCTCCGTTTCTCTTCTGTTTCGCTTCTGTTTCGGACCCCTTCACCATTTTTTATATTCCCAGAGATCCGTAACTCCGATTGGGCTGAAAGTTTGAGTGGATTTTTATCCGAAAATTATCTTCCTTTCTGCGAAAAGAAGGGCTCCAACCACCTTACGAGGGAGTCACAAGGCAACACGGTGCATCCACCCCCTAGCCGCGCCCTGTTGCCTTGTGGCCACCTCGGGCACCGTCTTGCGTTAATTCTTCTTCACAAAAATCACATATATTCCAAAATAATTCTCCGTAAAATTTCATAGCGTTTGGACTTCGTTTGATATGGATTATATGCAAAACAAAAAACATGCAAAAAAGAGGAACTAGCACTGGGCACTGGATCAATATGTTAGTCCCAAAAATAATATAAAATGTTGCCATAAGTATATGAAAGTTGTAGAATATTGGCATGAAACAATCATAAATTATAGATACGACGGAGACGTACTAGCATCCCCAAGTTTAATTCCTGCTCGTCCTCGAGTAGGTAAATGATAAAAAAAGATAATTTTTGATGTAGAATGTTACCTAACATAATCTTGATCATATAATCTAATCATGGCACGAATATTAATATACGAGTGATTCAAAGCAATAGTCTATCATTTGATATACATACATCAATACTCGGGCATACCAACAAACAACCATGTCTTTCAGAATAAAAAGGCTAAAGAACGCTATCCATACGAAATCATATAAACTTGTCATGCTTCATCTTCTTAACACGCTTCAGCTTTTTCAATGCCACGCAATACATGAGCGTAAGCCATGGACATAGCACTTTGGGTGGAATAGAATGCGGTGATAGAGATTAATAAGAGGAAGTCAAAATAGGAAGATAGTCTCACATCGACGCGGCTAATTAATGGGCTATGGAGAGACCCATCAATTGATGTCAATGCGAGGAGTAGGGATTGCCATGCAACGGATGCACCAAGAGTTATAAGTGTATGAAAGCTCAACATGAAAACTAAGTGGGCGTGCATCCAACTTGCTTGCTAAAGAAGACCTCGGGCTTTTGAGGAAGCCCATCATTGGAATACACAAGCCAAGTTCTACAATCAGAAATTCCCACTATTATATGAAAGTGACAACACAGGAGACTCTCTATATGGAAAACATGGTGCTACTCTAAAGCACAAGTGTGGTAAAAGGATAGTAACTTGCCCCTTCTCTCTTTTCTCCCATTTTTATGTTTTTAGGCTCTTTTTGGCCATAGCATTAAGTAGCAAGTCCTCTTTACTCCCATATGCAACAACCCCCTTACTCGGGTATAAGCTTCTGTCACTCTCGCCACTCACTATAAGCGGATTATGAACTTATTACAATACCCTACAGTGGTAATCCCACATGCTTGCGCGACATGGAGGGCACCATAGAACAACACCAAAATAAAACATACAACTCAAACCAATCACAATCATCAATCAACCCATAGGACAAAACGAATCTACTCAAACATCATAGGATGGAAACACATCATTGGATAATAATATGTAGCATTAAGCACCATGTTTAAGTAGAGATTACAACAGGGAGAAGAGGTGTTACGCCGCTGCATAGAGGGGAGAGAGTTGGTGTTGACGGTGGCGAAGTTGTTGGTGTAGATCGTCGTCACGATGGTTCCCCTGGAGGTGCTCCGGTGCCATCGGGAGAGAGGCGGAGAGCCCCCTCCTTCTTCTTCTTCCTTGGCCTCCCCTCCTAGATGGGAGAGTTTCCCCTCTGGTCCATGGCCGCCATGGCTCCTGGAGGGCAGGAGCCCCTCTGAGATTGGATCTCTCTCTGTTTCTCTTTTGTTTCCCTTCTATTTCGGACCCCTTCACCGTTTTTTATATTCCCGGAGATTCGTAATTGGGCTTAAATTTTGAGGGGATTTTTATCTGGAAATTATATTTCTTGCGGCGAAAGAAGGGCTGCAACCACCTTACAATGGATTCACAAGGCAACATGGCGCGGCACCCCCCCCTAGCCGCGCCCTGTTGCCTTGTGGCTACATCAGGGACCGTCTTGCATTGATTCTTCTTCCCAAAAATTACATATATTCCAAAATAATTCTCCATAAAATTTTATCGCGTTTGGACTTTGTTTGATATGGATTTTCTGCGAAACAAAAAACATGCAAAAAACAAGAACTGACACTGGGCACTGGATCAATATGTTAGTCCCAAAAATAATATAAAATGTTGCCAAAAGTATATGGAGGTTGTAGAATATTGGCATGAAAAAATCTAAAATTATAGATATGTTGGAGACTTATCAGACACTATCTTTTGAAGCACAAGAGCAAGGAGATCATCGTCATCAACAACATCTATTACCTTTGGAAGAGTGGTGTCTCCTAGATTGGTTAGATGTCACGCAGGTGCCTCCAAGATGTGGAGTTGAACCAAGGAGTTTGTAAGGACAAGGAGACCGCCTACTTCGTGAAGATCTACCCTGAGTGAGACTAGTCCTTCTGGTGTATACCATGATGGCATAAACAAGGTTGATTCTTCGTGGACCATTTGTGGGTGGAGCCCTTCATGGACTCGCGGAGCCATTACCCTCCGTGGGTTGAAGTTTCCATCAACATGGATGTACGATAGCACCACCTACCGGAACCACAAGAAATCACCATGTCTTCATTGCGTTTGCTTTCTCCAACCCCTCCTTGCCTTCATATGAAAAGTATTTACTTTCCGCTGCCTACTATCTTAGACTTGCTAGAATTGTTAAAACTTGCCAAGAACTAAAATTGGAAAAGGCTAAGTTTTTATTTGGTCAAGTAGTCTGACCACCCCCTTCTAGACCTACATGTGATCCTAAAGAGGCGCTAACATTGGCGAAGGATTTGCAAGCCCATAAGTTTTATATGTGGTATCACATGCGACACATCAATGGTTATCAATGGAATCAATTAGGGCACTCGTCGTATCTATAGCCCCATGCTTAGGGAGATCCAAGAAAGAAGAATGCTTCTAATTCTGACATCTATAATTAGTTGCAAGCTCTATGTCACTTCAGAGTGGTCATTTTATTTGGCTCCTTGAGCCCTGAAACCCTTCCATTATACCCATGAATGTTCCTTGAATAAAGACCATGATTACGCTAAAAAAAGGAGCTCACGTTACTGGAGTTTAGGAACACGCTGACACCAAGCTGTACGTGCCCAGGGTGCAGATACGTTAAATCTGCCTACGCAAATGACCAGAACTACTCTTGATGTGGTATGTAGGAGCGGTCCATTAGGTAATTTGTGTTATATAAGACCATCATAATTAGCAGTCTATCATAGACTAGGCCAATCATCCCTCCACCTAGTTTGGTTTATTCTTGTTGGGTTTATTCCTTTTTTCTGAATTAACGGGTGTGTCGCCCCCGATTTGATTCATAAGAAAGAAATCGGTAAGACAACTAGTCATGACCCATATAAAAAGGGTTCCAAATTTGCACAAGAACAAAACACTGACACCCTACTACTACTTGTGAGCTGCGTTGGGATTTCCCCGAAGAGGAGATCGGGATGATGCACTATAGTACATATAAGTATTTCCCTTAGTTAAGAACCAAGATTATCAATTCAGTAGGAGAACCGTGCAAAACCTCGTTAGCAGCACCTACACACACAAAAGCAAATACTTGCACCCAACGCAAACAAGGGGTTGTCAATCCCTTGGCGGTTAATTGCAAGGACCAAATCTCGTAGTGATAGATAGATAAAATAAAACACAAAATAAAAGAACGGTAAATAAATTGCAGAAAGGTATTTTGGATTTTATATATTATAAAGGTAGACCCGGGGGCCATAGGTTTCACTAGAGGCTTCTCTCTCTAACAAAAAACATACAGTGAGTTAACAAATTACTGTTGGGCAATTGATAGAAAAGTGCATAGTTATGACGATATTCAAGGCAATGATCATGTACATAGGCATCACGTCCGAGACAAGTAGACCGACTCCTGCCTGTATCTACTACTATTACTCCACACATCGACCACTATCCAGCATGCATCTAGAGTATTAAGTTCATAAATAACGGAGTAACACCTTAAGCAAGATGACATGATGTAGACAAAGTAAATCCAACCAATATGAATAGACCCCATCATTTCCCCTTAATGTCAACAATACTAATACATGGCTTGTCCCCTTCTGTCACTGGGATATAGATCACCGCAAGATTGAACCCATTACAACACACCTCTCCCATTACAAGATAAATCAATCTAGTTGGCCAAACCAAACAGATAGATCGGAGAGAAATACAAAGCTATAATAATCATGCATATAAGAATTCAGAAAAGATCAAATATTTATCATGAATAATTTGATCATAAACCTACAATTCATCAGATCCAACAAACACATCACAAAAGAATATTACATCAGATAGAACTCCAAGAACATCGAGGAGAACATTGTATTGAAGATCAAAGAGAGAGAAGAAGCCATCTACTAGCTATGGACCCGTAGGTCTGTGGTAAACTACTCACACATCATCGTAAGGGTAGCAAGGTTGATGTAGAAGCCCTCCGTGACCGATTCCCCCTCCGGCAGAGTGCCAGAAAAGGCCTCCAGATGCGATCGCGGAAGAACAGAAACTTGCGGTGGTAGAAAAAGTATTTTGGGTCACTCTCTATTGGTTTCCCGATTTTAGAGAATTTAGAGAGGTGGAATTAGCTGCAAAAGTTTCTGTTTTTTCACAGAATCGTGTCAACTATCAACCAAATCATCCCAAAGGCTTTACTTGGCACAAACACTAATTAAAACACAAAAACACAACCATAAAAGTAGCATAATTGTGTGCACACTCAAAAACAGAAAAGAAACAAGAAACATAAAGATAACTATTGGGTTTCCTCCCAACAAGCGCTATTGTTTTACGCCCCTAGCTAGGCGTAATGCATAGTTTCAAGTGTTGTCATCTTTAGTTTTAAGAGACGTAGAATTCTCTATTTCACCCTCTTTGCCATTATCAATAATATGAACTAATTGAACAAGCTTGGTGCTAAGAGTTCTTATTTCTTTCAAAACACAAAGGGCATCAACCCTTTGTTCCAAGGCATCAAATCTCCTATTTTGCGACACCACATTGCCATTTATTTTAGAAGCAAGATTAAATATCCCACCAAAATTGTATTCCATACTAGTTTTAGTTTATTTTATTAACACGGTTTTACGATAGCTTACTAGAATGGTGGGTTCAATAGTTTCTACCTTTGGTTGTCCAAATATGCTTTTCATCTTTTCATAGGTGTCGAAAGCATTATTCCCAAGGAAATCATTTTCAAACATAGAATCTAAGACACGTATATGAGCAAGAGATAGACCAACATAAAAGCTCCTAAGGAGTAATGGGATGTGACTTTTGGGCTTAGCTCTCATTTGTATTTCTAACAATCTATCCCAAGCTTCTTTTAAAGATTCATCGCTTAATTGCTTAATATTTATAATTCCGGAACCTTTTCCTAGGTAAGGAGGGGAAGGCATATCAGGAGAAGAACCAGCCATAACGGTAAGTCAAGCAAACAAACAAGCAAACGAACAAAAAGGCAAACGGAAAATATTTTTGTGTTTTTTTGTAAAAAATGTTTCAGAAGCGGGGGAGATGAAAATGAGAGGCAAATGGCAAAGAAATTTTAAACCAAGTAGACGATAGTTTGCATGCACGTACTTGATAGGTTTTGGTGATGTCTCCCCGGCAACGACACCAAAAATTCTTCCTGCTACTTGTGAGCTATGTTGGGATTTCCCCGAAGAGGAGAGGATGATGCAGTACAATAGAGATAAGTATTTTCCTTAGTTAAGAACCAAGGTTATCAATCTAGTAGGAGAACCATGCAAAACCTCGTTAGCAGCACCTACACACACAAAAGTAAATACTTGCACCCAATGCAAACAAGGGTTGTCAATCCCTTGGCGGTTAATTGCAAGGATCAAATCTCGTAGTGATAGATAGATAAAATAAAACACAAAATAAAAGAACGGTAAATCAATTGCAACAAGGTATTTTTTGGATTTTATATATGATAAAGGTAGACTCGGGAGCCATAGTTTTCACTACAGATTTCTCTCTCGAACAAAAAGCATATGGTGGGTAAACAAATACCGTTGGGCAATTGATAGAAAAGCGCATAGTTATGACGATATTCAAGGCAATGATCATGTATATACGCATCACGTCTGATACAAGTAGACCGACTCCTGCCTGCATCTACTACTATTACTCGACACATCAACCGCTATCCAGCATGCATCTAGAGTATTAAGTTCATAAAGAACGGAGTAACGCCTTAAGCAAGATGACATGATGCAGACAAAGTAAAGCCAACCAATATGAATGAACCCCGTCGTTTTCCCCTTAATGGCAATAAAAATACGTGTCTTGTCCCCTTCTATCACTGGGATATAGATCACCGCAAGATTGGCCCATTACAAAGCACCTCTCCCATTGCAAGATAAATCAATATAGTCGGCCAAACCAAACGGATAGATCAGAGAGAAATACAAATTTATAATAACCATGTTTATAAGAATTCAGAAAAGACTCAAATATTTATCATGAATAATTTGATCATAAACCCACAATTCATCGGATCCCAACAAACACACCGAAAAAGAAGATTACATCAGATAGAACTCCAAGAACATCGAGGAAAACATTGTATTGAAGATCAAAGAGAGAGAAGAAGCCATCTAGTTACTAGCTATGAACCTGTAGGTCTATGGTAAACTACTCACACAACATCGGAAGGACAACAAGGTTGATGTAGAAGCACTCCGTGATCGATTCCCCTCTGGCAGAGTGCCAAAAAGGCCTCAGATGGGATCGCGGAAGAACATAAACTTGCGGCGGAAAAAGTATTTTAGGTGGCTCTCTGTTGGTTTCCCGATTTTAGAGAATTTATAGAGGTGGAATTAGGTCAGACGGAGCCACGAGGGGCCCACAAGGTACTAGGGCGCGCCCCCTGGGTGGGCCCTAGTGCCTTGCCGTCTACTCGTTTGCCTTTTGGGCTCCTTCCGAAGCTTCCAGTGTCTCTCTTGCCTAGGAAAAAAAGTCAAAACATTTCATGACATTTGGACTTCGTTTGGTACCGATTTCCTGGAAAACCATTAACAGGCAGAAAACAACAACTGACACTTGGCATTGGGTTAATAAGTTAGTCCCAAAAATGATATAAAATTGCATATAAAATATCCAAGATTGATACTATAATAGCATGGAACAATAAAAAGTATAAATATGTTGGAGACATATCACCTACCGCGATGCATGTGCCAAACTCTATACCCCGGGTCATCAAGCATGAGTCCCTAGTAGTAAGTAAAGCAAGAGAAAACAAAGATCATAACTTTTTCTACAAATGAAATGCAAACATGCTCCATCCTGGGCAACTTTCAACAGATGATCACATCTCCCAGCCGCTAAGTTCCTGAAGACAACTTACATGGACAACGTCAATAACATAGCTTCTACTCCAAAGATACCCCATCGAAGATTCTAGCCAATTCCTATCCTTCGCGTGATCCCATCCTCTTCTTTTTATAACAGAAACATGTGGTAATTTTAATTAGCAGCACCGCTACGGCTCGAAGTATCAACTATTCTTCGTTTTTCTGCACCTTCGACCAATTGGATATCCAATAAGCTATTCGAAAAAAAGAGTACTA
Source organism: Triticum aestivum (assembly GCF_018294505.1). Lineage (NCBI taxonomy): Eukaryota > Viridiplantae > Streptophyta > Magnoliopsida > Poales > Poaceae > Triticum > Triticum aestivum. Next base: position 487,848,818 of record NC_057799.1, on the reverse strand, counting down.
GGATCATGCCTATAAACATGATTAAAAGTAGCATCATTCGTGGCTTTCCACCAAGACTAGATAACTGCCGCCACACCCATATACCATTTGTCTCTGATTCTTTGGAAAACTCTCTACCCACCCACTGAAGTCCTCTACTTTGCTGAGAATGTTACAAATATCAGTCACGCTTTTCGTAACGTCCCAAAGAAATTTTGCTACTAAAAACTTCATAGAAGATGCTCCACCGTTTCTTCCTATTCAGAAAAATTGCATTTTGTATCTTCGCCTTTCCAGTTTCTTTTGAAGAGATTATCTCTGTTAAAACACTATTCTGAAAAACTAACCATATATCGGAAATCCGTTGGTGCTCCCGGGAGCGCACGCTCCTGCACGCGAAAAAATATTTTAAAGTGTGAAAAAATTTCAAACAAAAATTTGTCGCATACACCTCAACATTATATGTGTGAACGTCAAGTTTCGGAGAAAACCGACATTTTTTATGGTTTATGCAAAAAAGACGAAACGTTGTCTTGTGAAAAACATTTTTTAACACCGAATTTTGTCTTTTTCACACGCGACACATAAGTTGTCGTTTTTGCTAAACGACTTTGTGAGCATGTACAATATCGAGATGTATGCGCCAAGTTTTTGTTTCGAATTTTTTGACATTTCAAAATATGTTTAAAACACATTTTAAAAAGTAGCGCGTGCTCCCATGTGCCAAAACGCCATATATAATCTTTTCTTTGCAATGGTATTTTAGTAAACCACATCTTTCTGTGAGACCAAACTATTTGATTAGTTTTCAAAGTATATCTTCCCTGACTTTGTTTTTTCATCTCTCGTATATCTTTTCCTTGTTGACTTGACTTAGTTTCTTGGACTTTGTTGAAATGGTTTGGCTTTAGCAATTTGCCATGTAGATGATGGCTAAGACTTGATATGACCCCGACAAGATTAACTATTCCTCCAAAATTCTTATAGTGTTGAATCCCACAAATCAACTATCCCAACTTGAGAGTTTCCTTAAGATTTTTTATCCTACGAAACCCATAAGAAATCTTTGAATCAAAGACAGATTTGGGGAAGCCTTCGCCCTTCTAATATGGGGAATTTTTTCTATAAGTGAATTTGTGTGAGGTAGACTAGATTAGTGGGGAGTGGAAAATAATTTTTAATATGCGGGCACCATCTTATAACCAAAAGTAAACAAGTTCTTATAGATAGTAGCATTTTTAGTTTACTTTAGCATACGAGGTAAGAAATTCTTATGGCCAACTTAAGGGCATATCCAATAGATTTTGCATAATAAGGCATGACCACTTTTTGGGTCAAAATAGTGCTCCAATAGGTGTCCTATATGTAAAAAAGACTTCAAATTTGCAACACCATCAAAATGGGGCACCAAGTGTTGCTAATATGCAATACCTGTGTGGCTGGAGTAAAACAAATTTGCAGCCGCATCCCACCTCTGTGCGTCAGCCGCACCACTGCCACGCCGTCCTTGCCACCAAATCAGCTGAATCAGCACGCCGCCGCCGCATTCAAGGGGTGCATGCGTGTGCCTACGACCACTTCAGTGCCTATTTCTAGTGCGAAAACCATGCTACTCCCTCCGTCTAGGTTGTAAGTCATCTTATGAAAATCAAATAATCCCAAAACACTTAGGTGCGGTGCATTAACTTCTACCTCGTTTCTTGTTTCTTGACATATCAACCAATAAGAGATGTGGGGTGTGCATACCTTTAATGACTTGAGACTACCAAACACGACATGCAGTGGTTAGTTCATTGCATGCAATACTATCAATTAGCAAATAAACATTAAGTTCTCTCGTTTTCTCCTCCTCCTTGGTCACGGTGCACAACCTAAGATGACTTATTCACCTAGACGAAGGGTGGCTCTTCACGTTCAAGATGGCGGACATCATGGCGGTTTGGCCGGTCGATCGACATCGAGGGTGATTAACCTTTCATTGACGTTCTAGTTGTCGTCGTCGGAGGAGTTCACCTTCGATCAAGAGGAGACCCTCGTGTATTGGAACTCAGTCAACATCAACTATGTGTAAGGGCATCTCCAACGGCAACCCGTAAATTTCCTCACGCACCCGTCTGCGAACAGGGGGCCAGTCCATGGACATGGATGCGGGAGGCCGCCATCCAACCATGGCCGCATACATCCGGCATTTCTCATTATATTTTTAAGTCCGCATGAACAAATAGACGCATACAAAGTGTACGGACGTTCAAATAGCCACATGCAGCAGTAGTTCAAATTTAAAAATATTCAAATATTACATCCCAACATTATTTTCCCTGTTCACCGCTCACTGATGCTCAATCAGATCTTCCTTCAGCCGCTTGTGAGTTGGTCGATGCTGAATTTGTTGATGCATTTGAATAAACTCTTCAAATGTGGCCCGATTCTGGTCTGGAAGTTGGATAGGATCACCCATGTTCTCAAATTCTAGAGTTGCGGCAGCATCGTCACCCTCATCCTCGACGATTATGTTGTGCATGATCACACAACATTTCATCACCTCCCACAAAGTATCCAGATCCCATTGTTTAGCAGGTCCACGAACAACTACAAAACGGGCCCGCAAAACTCCAAATGCCCCTTAGACATCCTTTTTAGCTACTTCTTGTTTTTCGGCAAAGTGAGCCTTTTTCTAGCCAACTGGGTTAGGGATGGTGCTGACAAAGGTAGCCCACGGAGGATAGATACCGTCAACCAGATAGTAGCTCATGTTGTACTCATGTCCATTGACAGTTTGGTAAGGATGAGCTTTTCCTTCAGTCAGCCTTGCAAACAACGGTGATCGCTGCAGACGTACTGCCTCGCGAACACGGCGGGCGTGCTCGTGGCGCGGCTCATTGGCCCGGTGCTCCAAAGGTGGCAGCCTCTTTGGGACCCGGCCATGTGGCTGGACGTGTTCGTCGTCCTAAGGAACACATTGGACGACGGGTCGGCCATGTCGCCGTACGTGGAGCTCGTCGAAGACACGGTGGTTCCGGCTGTCCAGGCCTTGGAGTGGAAGACCACGGACTCCGAGCGGGTGCGCCGCTTCCTGGCGCAGTGGAAGGACACACTGCCTCCTTCCGCCGTGCAGCGCATCCTCGTAGAGGTCGTCATGCCGGAGCTGACCGCCGAAGTGGAGTCATGGGACCCGTGGGATGCCTGGCAGGCCAACTGCTGTCACCTCCTGCTTCGCCAGTGGATGCCGCTCGCCGGTCCACTGCTGGAGAGCCTATGCGTCACCGCGAGACGCAAGCTTGAGAGGGCGCTGCGGGAATGGGACGACGCCGGCCACGCCTTGCTCTCCAAGTCCAACCTTAACCTGGTGGCGCCCTGGAAGGCCCTGTTCGGCCGGGCGAGCTGGGAGGAGTTCGTCGACGGGATCGGCGTCGTGTGGCACCTGGAACAGCGCCTGCGGAGCCTCCGGATCACGCCGCCGAAGCAGAATGACGACGCGTTCTTGGAGGTGATCATGAAGTGGGCGCCGCTCGTGCGGGCGGAGGACATGGCGCGGCTCCTGGAGGCCGAGTTCTTCGGCAGGTGGCGGCACGCGCTTCGTCACTGGCTGCTGGCCACGAAACCCGCCACCAGAGAGGCCGTCGAGTGGTGCAACGGGTGGGGGCGCGCCTTCACGCCGGAGCTGCGCGAGGATGAGCGCGTGCATGCCCGCCTCGAGGCTGGCATAGACATGGTCAACAGTGCGGCGCAGGGGCTGGAGATTTAGCGGCGCGTGAGAAGGTAGCTCGTGACTGGCCGTGATAAGGTTGTGCTGGGCAGGGGACATTCTGCGAAAACTATACTTCTGAACTTCGAATTCTTTTTATGATTATCATACATGTGTGTGGGTGTATGTAATATCTTGAGAGAAAATAGAAACATGATTTGAGAGACTGAGACACCTTAGTTACTGCAACTTTGCAACTAATGTATGCATGTGATGTGTGGCCAAATGCGAAACACATATTTTCTCTGTCAAACTGCAATCTCAAGTTTGAGTAAAGATTGTTCCTATGCAAAGTTTTGTTCATTATTACGAGGCATGCATATATTGCTCCAATCTCAGAGCTTCTTACATACACAATTCAGAAGAAAATATAAGCCACCAAGCAATGCAATGAACTCTTTCCAGAGCAGAGTCTTATAGACAAAAGATAGCAGAAAACAAAAGAGATCGAGGCAGACTCTTAAGTAACACTTCCGCATCACATCCACATCCAGATCACTGCTATGCCCACACCCAAGAATACTTACATTACATGATTCTCAAAAATGGATGTTAATATTACATTCCAGTGTGGATTACTCAAGATTAATTAAACTTCTAAAGATAATAACAAGGACGTTCTTCAGAGCCGTTAACATTCTGTTTTTTTTTCTGCGGGAGAAATCTTTACAATCATCACGCACTACCTCCAAAACCTCGTTCGGACCTGAGGCAATCCAGGTCATGATCCTACCATGAACCCTACCAAAAGAAGCTAAGCTATCACTAGCCTTATGTTGTGTGCGAGAGACATGAGTAATACAAATACCTTCACCACCGATGCATACACTTAGCTATCAAGCTCTCCACTTGAAATTAAAGACACTACCGTGGTAGAATCCATCTCAATGGATATAGGCAGGTCTGATCTCTAAATTGCTGAGGATAGCCCTTCCATGCATGCGCACAATTCTGCCTCCAGAACCGTTTAACATCAGATAACAATCAATTGGATTTCTAGTTTAGCGACCGAACAGACAACCAAAGGTCTTACGTAATGGTTGTTTTGTCAATCTCAAACTGTGGAGGGGGAGGGGGATAATTTGGAGATTTTTTCGTGTCTATGAGTTCCTTGCAACATAATTGTACTAGTGTTTCAAGATGAAAAACAGATACAGCTGTAGGAGATGGTTAACACCACAAAAGGTCATAAGCCCCTCCACAATTGGAAGGGAGAAACTTGGTTGAGGTAAGCAGATGTTTACTTTTTCATCATGGATTTCCAGTGGATGAATTAACACCACAGAAGGTTATAAGCCCCTCCTAATAAATTGGAGGGCCCAGAAACTTGTTGAGTTAAGCAGATATTTACTTTTTCATCATGGATTTCCAGTAGATGAATCCTGCGCACTTCAAAACTTGTTGAGTTAAGCAGATATTTACTTCTTTTTATGATTATTATTTCTTGAGAGAATATAGAGACACGATTGAGACATCTTATTTCCAGCAAGTCTTCAACTAATGTATGCATGTGTGGTCAAATGCAAAATACATATTTTTTCTGTCAAACTGCAATCTCAAATTTGAGTACAGATTGTTCCTAAAGTTTTCTTCATTACTACGCATGTCTCAAATCTCAAAGCATGCTTACATAATGAAGAAGAAAAAGTAAGGTTCCAAACAATGCAATGAACTCCGGAGCGAGACTTACTCGACAAAAATAGCATCAAACAACATCAAACACAAGTTAGTTTAGGACATTCTTATTCGTGCCGCAAATGAGGGTTGCAAACCCTTTTGGCCAATACTATGACCCCAAGTCCCAACTCTAAAGTAAGATCAGTGTCATTCTGAATTCATATCCACATCTAGGTCACTGCCATACCAGCACTCAAGAATATGAATATTACATGATTCTCAAAATTATGTACTGATATTACATGTAAGTGTGGAGTACTCGACTTCATAATCATTAGTCTACGCAAACAAGATTAATCTCATGCTCATGACCTATTTGGATCCAAACCAGTTCGCTAATCTCTAAAATAGATAAACAAGCTGGAGCATTCTTTATGTAACAAGTTGAAAGAAACACTAGTCTGCGCAGATAACGACAGGGCAAACACTGTGAAAACCAGCATGAACGTCGTACCTGTTCTGGTAGACGGCTTGGTGTTAATATACTGAGGCGCAACTCCACAAATCGCGTACATAGTTAGGATTACAACTTGTGTGCCAAGGGATAACGAGAGAGAGAGAGAGATATCATATACTAACAACCTAAACTATCTAGTGCCCTGTTTGGTTCGGCTGAGGATTTCTAAAAGCGGCTGTGAAAAATTTGCTGTGGAAAACAACTGTGGAAAATCTGATGTAAAAAAGATGTAGGTCATTTGGCAAACCAGCTGATACAACTTTTTCAGATTTTGGCCCGCAGCGGAATCAGATTTTGAAAAACACGTCCTGGGCTGCTTCCGCTTTTGGTTCAGATTTTGGCAGGGGATTTCTAGAATCGGATTCTGCTGGGTTCTCCCTTTGGTTCAGATTCTGCTGCGCGGTAGCGGAATCTGTCGATAAAAGCTGAACCAAACAGGGCCTATGTTCGGCTGCCCTTGGAGTCCAAGTAATCAACCTGTCACGACCATGTGTGGGTGCGTTGCTTAACACCCTCCCTTAATCACAACTTTGTCAAGTTGAGATTACGCTTGATTTCTTCAAAAGTTCTTGTAGTTAATGATTTTGTGAAGCCATTTGCAACCTGATCTCTTGAATGCACAAAACGAATTTCCAACTGCCGATTTGCAACTCTTTCTTTGACAAAGTGGAAATCTATTTCAATATGCTTTGTTCTTGCATGAAACATATATAGGATTAGCAGATAGATAGGTAGCACCATGGTTATCACACCATATGCATGTAGCTTTGGTGCTCTTCACACCAAGTTCCCTCAACATTGATTGCACCCAAACAATTTCTGCCGTAGCATTTGCAAGTGCCTTGTACTCAGCTTCTGTACTTGACCTGGATATGGCACCCTGCTTCTTTGCACAACATGATATTAAGTTGGATCCAAAGAATACTGCAAACCCACCAGTCAAGCGTCTGTCATTTATGCATCCAGGCCCGTCGAGAAGCATGTGCGAACGATGCAACCGCACAGGGCCCCCAAAATTATGGGGCCCCGATCGCAGAAAAAAAACAAAAAAGCTCGTTCCTGTCGAGCGAAAACTAGAGAAAACGTTTGCGTACAAGTTCATTTTTTATCCCCAACACAGAGTTACACACTCGTACGTAGCGTCTTCTCCGCCTGTATTCACGTTGCCATCAGTCACACTTTGCTGAGAATGTTACAAATATTAGTCACGCTTTTCGTAACGTCCCAAAGAAATTTTGCTACTAAAAACTTCATAGAAGATGCTCCACCGTTTCTTCCTATTCAGAAAAATTGCATTTTGTATCTTCGCCTTTCCAGTTTCTTTTGAAGAGATTATCTCTGTTAAAACACTATTCTGAAAAACTAACCATATATCGGAAATCCGTTGGTGCTCCCGGGAGCGCACGCTCCTGCACGCGAAAAAATATTTTAAAGTGTGAAAAAATTTCAAACAAAAATTTGTCGCATACATCTCAACATTATATGTGTGAACGTCAAGTTTCGGAGAAAACCGACATTTTTTATGGTTTGTGCAAAAAAGACGAAACGTTGTCTTGTGAAAAACATTTTTTAACACCGAATTTTGTCTTTTTCACACGCGACACATAAGTTGTCGGTTTTTGCTAAACGACTTTGTGAGCATGTACAATATCGAGATGTACGCGCCAAGTTTTTGTTTCGAATTTTTTGACATTTCAAAATATGTTTAAAACACATTTTAAAAAGTAGCGCGTGCTCCCATGTGCCAAAACGCCTTATATAATCTTTTCTTTGCAATGGTATTTTAGTAAACCACATCTTTCTGTGAGACCAAACTATTTGGTTAGTTTTCAAAGTATATCTTCCCTGACTTTGTTTTTTCATCTCTCGTATATCTTTTCCTTGTTGACTTGACTTAGTTTCTTGGACTTTATTGAAATGGTTTGGCTTTAACAATTTGCCATGTAGATGATGGCTAAGACTTGATATGACCCCGACAAGATTAACTATTCCCCCAAAATTCTTATAGTGTTGAATCCCACAAATCAAATATCCCAACTTGAGAGTTTCCTTAAGATTTTTTATCCTTCGAAACCCATAAGAAAATCTTTGAATCAAAGACAGATTTGGGGAAGCCTTCGCCCTTCTAATGTGGGGAATTTTTTCTATAAGTGAATTTGTGTGAGGTAGACTAGATTAGTGGGGAGTGGAAAATAATTTTTAATATGCAGGCACCATCTTATAACCAAAAGTAAACAAGTTCTTATAGATAGTAGCATTTTTAGTTTACTTTAGCATATGAGGTAAGAAATTCTGATGGCCAACTTAAGGGCATATCCAATAGATTTTGCATAATAAGGCATGACCACTTTTTGGGTCAAAATAGTGCTCCAATAGGTGTCCTATATGTAAAAAAAACATCAAATTTGCAACACCATCAAAATGGGGCACCAAGTGTTGCTAATATGCAACACCTGTGTGGCTGGAGTAAAACAAAGTTGCAGCCGCATCCCACCTCTGTGCGTCAGCCGCACCACTGCCACGCCGTCCTTGCCACCAAATCAGCTGAATCAGCACGCCGCCGCCGCATTCAAGGGGTGCATGCGTGTGCCTACGACCACTTCAGCGCCTATTTCCAGTGCGAAAACCGTGCTACTCCCTCCGTCTAGGTTGTAAGTCATCTTACGAAAATCAAATAATCCCAAAACACTTAGGTGTGGTGCATTAACTTCTACCTCGTTTCTTGTTTCTTGACATAACAACCAATAAGAGATGTGGGGTGTGCATACCTTTAATGACTTGAGATTACCAAACACGACATGCAGTGGTTAGTTCATTGCATGCCATACTATTAATTAACAAATAAACATTAAGTTCTCTCGTTTTCTCCTCCTCCTTGGTCACGGTGCATAACCTAAGATGACTTATTCACCTAGACGGAGGGTGGCTTTTCACGTTCAAGATGGCGGACATCATGGCGGTTTGGCCGGTCGATGGACATCGAGGGTGATTAACCTTTCATTGACGTTCTAGTTGTCGTCGTCGGAGGGGTTCACCTTCGATCAAGAGGAGACCCTCGTGTATTGGAACTCAGTCAACATCAACTATGTGTAAGGGCATCTCCAACGGCAACCCGTAAATTTCCTCACGCACCCGTCTGCGAACAGGGGGCCAGTCCATGGACATGGATGCGGGAGGCCGCCATCCAACCATGGCCGCATACATCCGGCATTTCTCATTATATTTTTAAGTCCGCATGAACAAATAGCCGCATACAAAGTGTACGGACGTTCAAATAGCCACATGCAGCAGTAGTTCAAATTTAAAAATATTCAAATATTACATCCCAACATTATTTTCCCTGTTCACCGCTCACTGATGCTCAATCAGATCTTCCTTCAGCCGCTTGTGAGTTGGTCGATGCTGAATTTGTTGATGCATTCGAATAAACTCTTCAAATGTGGCCCGATTCTGGTCTAGAAGTTGGATAGGATCACCCATGTTCTCAAATTCTAGAGCTGCGGCAGCATCGTCACCCTCATCCTCGACGATTATGTTGTGCATGATCACACAACATTTCATCACCTCCCACAAAGTATCCAGATCCATTGTTTAGCAGGTCCACGAACAACTACAAAACGGGCCCGCAAAACTCCAAATGCCCCTTAGACATCCTTTTTAGCTACTTCTTGTTTTTTGGCAAAGTGAGCCTTTTTCTAGCCAACTGGGTTAGGGATGGTGCTGACAAAGGTAGCCCACGGAGGATAGATACCGTCAACCAGATAGTAGCTCATGTTGTACTCATGTCCATTGACAGTTTGGTAAGGATGAGCTTTTCCTTCAGTCAGCCTTGCAAACAACGGTGATCGCTGCAGCACATTGATGCCGCTGGGAGACCCGGGCATGCCAAAGAAAGCGTGCCAAATCCAAAGATCTTGTGGTGCAACTGCTTCAAGAATTATGGCGGGCTTCTTAACATGACCCCGATATTGCCCTTGTAAAGCCTTCGGGCAGTTCTCCCATTTCCAATGCATGCAGTCAAGAGACCCAAGCAAACCTGGCCACCCTCTTGCTTCTGAGATTGCCAACAGCCTCTCCGTGTCTGCCACAGTTGGTTCTCTCAGGTACCGTGGTCTAAACACGCCGACCACTACAGTTGCAAAACTGACCATGGCATCTCCGAATGTTCTCTCAGACATGCGTAGGTACTCGTCCCATGAATCAGCGGCCATGCCATGTGCAAGCATCCGGAGTGTGGCCGTGCACTTATGGTAACCAGAGAACCCAATCGTCCCCACAACGTCTTTCTTCAGGATGAAGTAGTCATCATAGGATAGGACGCCATGGAACAAACGATCGAAGACAGTCTTGCGCATCCGAAAACGCTAGTGTAGATGGCCAGCGAAGAGTGCATCGGGGGCAAAGTATTCAACCATCAGTGTCAAATGCCATGTGCCCTGTTGCGGTTGAGCACTCGATGACCCATGATCGAGCCCTTTAAATTGAGAACACATTACTCCGCACGCTCCGCATCTTCAAGGACTGCATACATCATTGCCGTCTCATTGTAGTACTCCTCCTCGTACGACGAGCCGTCAGACGACTCAACATACTGCCCGTATATTTACTCCAAATCAGAATCCATTGCTAGAGAGAAGAAGGGAAGACTTTTTTTAGCTCCGACAATCCATCGAACCGTTGTCAGCCATGGTGAGTATATCAACAGCGGACGGTACCTGGCGGGGCGGTCGGAGGACAGGGTTTGAGCGGCAATGGAGGAGAAGCAGGGTGGAGTCCTTCTGGAGTGCTGGAGGTGACGGACACGTAGAGTTCCCGCAGGGGTGCGGCGTGGCGGTCGGGGTGGTGGAGCGGCGGCTAAGGCAAGAGAGAAAGAAGGAAGAAGAGAAAATGGGAAGGATTGAGGCGCGAGGACCGAGAAGGGTTTTGGGTGGGCCGGGGTTGTTGGAGTCCTACGTGTCTGCTATCTGGACTCCCGCACCCCCCACTTTTGTCTCCAGTTTGCGGGAGAAAACGCGTCCGAACCGTCTCGCGGACCTATACAGGCCCGCGTTGGATGACTTCGCCAGTCCGGACAGGTGCGAGCGGTTTGCAGGTCCGCCTTGGAGATGCCCTAAGACAAGTATAGAGTAGTAGTGATCTTTTATGTTTGATCAAGTAGTATGATGAAATTTTGTGTTTAAGGTTTAAATCTATGTAATGTTCGGATGTTTGTTTGAATTGATCTATGCAATATGCTTTCCAAAAATAATTTGTTTTTAGGGCATCTATTGAAGTTGGAGTTCTTTGGAACAGTTTTGGGTGTTGTAAAATTAACTTTGACGACCTTTAGGTGCCCTATGCACCTATCGGTAATTCTCTAAGGGAACAGTGTAGAAAGGAAGAACATGAACTGGGATGAATGTAAAATTGTATCGAGTCTTTGGAGCATACATTTATACAAGCATTATATATCCTTGAAGAGCGTGATTCCATAAGTCTTGGCGTCTCTACTTCTCCAAATCAAAATAATAAAGTTTTTTAAGAAATAGTAAATTACTAGAAATGGAATTACCCTTTAAGGAGAAAGAAGATAATAATAAGATTTACACACAATTACGCAGAAACTGCGATTTTTTATAATATGAAAGAATACACATATAATTGTGGCATTTTCTCAAAAAATAAGCTTCCTAAGAAGGAATGAATTTGTACCATTAGTATTACCTTTTAAGAAAGAAATGAAAAAACTAAAATAAAATCAAAATAATGAATTTCTCTAAGGAAGAATGAATAAGTGGCATCGGTAATACCCTTTAAGGAAAAAGAATAGCAAAAAAAAAGACACAACTTGCACATGGTTTGCAAAGAAGTTGCGCTATTTTTATAATATGTAAGAGTAAGCATATAATAGTGAAGTTTCACAAAAAAAGTAATTTCCTAAGAAGGAATGAATTAGTGGCATTGATAGTACCCTTAAATAAGAAAGAAAATTGAATTTCCCTAAGATGAAATAAAAACTTAAACAAAATCCAAATAATGAAGTTTTCTAAGAAAAATGTATTAGTGTCATTGGTTTACCCTTTAAGAAGGAAGAAAATGAAAAATAATAAAACAAATAAGGAGCTAATTTGCAAACAATTCACACTAAAATTGCATGTTTTTATAATATGCAAGAATAAAAATATAATAGTTGAATTTGCACAAAAAGAATTTTCCTAAGAAGAAATGAATTGTGGCATTGGTATTATCACTAAAGAAGAAAGAAATAAAATAAAATAAAAACAATCAAAAGTCCAATTTTTTCTTGAAAGGATGAATTAGTGGCTTTGGTATTAGTCTTTAAGAAAAATAAAGATGAAATAATACATAAAAAATAAAAATAATGAGGTTTTATAAGGAAGAATGAATTAGCGATATTGGTATTAATCTTTTAGAAGAAATAAATTAAATTAATAACTAAAAAATAATAATAAAAGATTTGCTAAGGAAGAATAAATTAGAGGCATTGATATTACCTTTAAAAGAAATAAAATAAAAAATTTAAACAACCAACGAAAAAAATTGCACACAATATTCACAAAATGCGTTTTCAAAAATATTGAAGAACAAACATATAATAGTGGAATTTTCGCCAAAAAACAAATCCTAAGCTGGCGTGAAGTAGTGGCATTGGTTTTATCCCTTGAAGAAGAAAGAAAATGAAATAATAACTATTTTTTTCTTCAAAACAAGGCACAAAGAATTTGTAGCATTAGTATTACCCTTTAAAGAACAAAGATAACACAAAAGTTTGTTTTTAAAACGTGCACATAACTTTGCTCTAAAAATGTACTTTTGTAGTATGCAAACAATAATCATATATAGTGCAATTTTTGCACTGATTGCATAGTGTTTATGTGTATACATTTATACTCACCCAACATCCGAAAAATACCCACAGAACAAAAATAAAAACCAAATAACAAAAGAAAACGAAAAGAAGAAGCAAAAAGACATAAAAACAGAAAAAATATAGAAGAAATAAAGGGATAGAGAGGAGGGCTGGATTGCATAGTTAATGGACTTTGGCCCGGTAGCAAATTAATTGACCCTCAAATATAGGGCGTCGAGAAAAGCAAACATAGCACCGATAATCCACTTCTGAGCCCAGGCTCAGCTGCTCCCGTGATGACGAAAAACATCAAAACAAATACTCGAAAAATTCAAAAAAAATCCATTTATGGTGTGATGGATAATTTGATGCGTGAAGTTCGCTCCAATTTTCAAATCATTTGAACATCTGAGCAGCTCTCGGCACCGTTTTGACCCGATTTTTTGAAGTTTACTGTTCACATACTGTTCTAAACCGATTTGTCTTTTGGCTGAGAGGTAGTCAGATGTCCAAATTATCTGAAAATTGGGGCGGATCTCACACATCAAATTATCTACCACACATTTTTTTTTTCAATTCTCTAATATTTATTTTTATTTTTTTCTAACCGGGTGCAGATGAGCCTGGGCAATGAGACGCTACACTCGCCTAGCACAACAAAAATCAACGACCAAGAAAGACTGACCCAAATTATCATTCAGTTGACTGACATATAATAACTAAAGTAAAGGGAATAAGTGTAGAAAGGAAGAACACGAAGTAGGATGAATGTACAATTGTATTCAGTCTTGGGAGCATACCTTGATACAAGCATTATTATATGCCCAGAGAGCGTGATTCCATAAGTCATGCAAGGGACGGAATTGCGCGGGATTCTCAGCTATACACCATATTCAATAGCGGGAAAATACATTGTGTTCAAACAAGTCAGCCCTTGAATATGGTCGAATTCAAACACGATACATACCATACTAGCCTCGTGCGCCCACGCAATTCTGCCGCGTGAATCGAAATGGATATTTCGTGCGTGCGTACCCATACACATTCGTTTGCTTCTGCGTGCCCCTACCACATAGCCCCACTGGTGCTCCAATTTACTGCCTCTCGGCCGCGTGCCTTCATATGCTTCTGAAACCCTTCAAGGATTTATCTCCATAATTTTCCCGTCGCCGCACACCTCTGTTTCACCAAGATCCAATTTGAAGGCCATTTCTGGTACACTGCCAGAGTGGGAAATCATCACACTGACCATCTCCATCAACTTGAAAGCCATCATGACCACTTGTGAGTAGTTTTCATTGGACTATGGGTCCATAAAGTTGCTAGATGGTTCTCTCTCTTCTTCTCATACAAACATCATATGAGCTATCCTACATGATTGTGATCCATCAGATCTATTTATGAATTCTTTTGAGATCTATTTGTTTATTTATTTGCATAACTATTATTCATATATACCCTCCGATCTATTATCTCTTTCTCTAGCCAAGTTTGGGGTTTGATCATCAATGGAGTTGTGTATGATAGTTGGGTTCAACCATGCAAGTAAGCTACCGTAGTGACAAAATGTGGAAAAAAAGACCTGTACTATTGATAAAAATATGGTTTCATAGTTGTCCTTTGAACACAGGGTGAAGACAATATATGATCTACTTCATGCCATCGTTCTCTGTTTTACTTAATATTTTGAGATGCATGCTGGATAGCAATCTTGGGGTGGAGTGCACATAGATGTTGTCGGATAACGGTTTATAGATTTAAGGACGTGATGACCATATGCTAATTATGCCATGAATAATCATACTCATAAACATTGCAATTTATTCACCACATCGTTGCTTATCTTTTGAGAGAGACCACTAGTGAACCTATGGATCCTGGTCCATCTTCATCCATAAAGCTTTCAATATCTTTTACTTTCCTTGATTTTCATTTTTTCCATTAATTTCCGCCAATCATTCCACCATTGCATTTATTTCCTTTTGTATCTAGCATCACTGACAACCTCACTAGTCTTGTTGGGGGCACAAAGAAGGTTTTGTATTTGTGTGTGGAGGTACTGATCATTGGTTGTAGTTGCGTAGCTACCGTGGATTAGATAAACCTTGAGGCCACTCAAGGGGAAGCTGCTGCTTGCTGCAAACGCTTGCATTTGGGGGCGCAACACCTTCCTAGTTGAGTGGAAGCATGTCTCAAGTGTTGAGCCCACGATCGAACGTCTATATAAGTGGAGGTATACCTGCAATGAGTGTATATGAGTTTTGCTCCGACTAGGATTGCAAGTGTTGTATCTAGCCACTTGTTCAGGCCCAAGCTATGCGACTGGACCTAGCAGTCTGTAGCTCGGTGTTCCTACCATACATACCATTAGAGGTAGTGCGCTTTTCCTACTCCGGCGAACTAGTTCGACGGATCCGGTGATCAAGCTAAACGAGTGAGATTGACAACAAGGAGGAGAAGAATTCAGTGATGCGCCGCTCCAACCCTTGTTCCATTATAAGGACGTCATGTCTAGTGGTAATCTCGTGATCTATCTCCTACGAATGCACCTGGGTGATCTGCCGTATATGCATGGGATTAAATCTTAATTTGCTAGGATTAAATCTTAATTTGCCGTATATGCATGGGCGTAGCCCAACAGCTAGCACTAGTGAAGGACTTGCAATCCCATAAGCTTTATATCGCATGTGATATCACATGCGACCCATCAATAGTGATCAATGGAATCAAATGAGGGCAATCGTGGTATCTATAGCCTCGTCTTAGGGAGATTCAGGAAAGAAGAATGGTTCTAATTTTGATGTCAGTAAATTAGTTAAAAGCTCTACGTCGCTTTACAGTGGTCGTTTTATTTGCCTCCTCGAGCCTTGGGACTCTTCCATTGTACACATGAATGTCCCTTGAGTAAAGACCACAATTACAATAAAAAATAGAGCTTGCCTTGCCGAAGTTCAGGTACGCGCCGACATCAAGCTCGGGCATGCGCGCAAGGTGCAAATACATTAAATTCGCCTACGCAAACGACCAAAACTACTCTTGACGTAAGACGTAGGAGGGGTCCATGAGGTAATTACCTTTTGTGAAAACATGTTCAACATTTTTCTGTATATTTAACATTTTTTAGATGCTTGATTAACAATTTTCAAATAAAAAATTAATTTTATTGAATGCATAGTCAAGATTTTTCCTATAGACATTTAACATTTTCCAAACGCATGATTATCTACAAACACTTGTTCACTGATTTTTCCAAATCCTGATTAACATTTTATATACATGATCAAAATTTTCACCATTTTTTTAATACATCATCAACATTTTTTCTATACACATTTAGGATTTTCTAAATGCTTGATTAACATTTTCAAATACTTGTTCTATATTTTTTTCACATGCTTGATTAACATTTTTACATACATGATCAAATTTTTTCATCCTTTTTTTAAACATGGTCAACATTTTTTCTATACACAGTTATCATTTCCGAAATGCTTGATTAATATTTTTCAAATACTTGTTCAACATTTTTGAAATACCTGTTCAACATTTTTGAAATACTTGTTCATTATTCATCAATATCTTTTAGAGTGTTTTTTATAATGTTTTTTGAAATATTTGCAAGTATAAACAAAACTACAAAAATAAAACCAAAAAATAAATAGAAAAACGAGGTTATGGCCTCTCGCATGCGTGGGCCGTCCCATCTAGCTCGGCCCTTCAACGAGTTGGAAGCTAGACTCACTGAATATGAGATATAGTCAGGCCCGATAAACCCTGTTTGTTATACTTCTGTCAAATCTAATACGCTGAGTAAATAAAAATAGAGACAGTATAAGAATTTATGAACTTTTTTCAAATCTATGATTTGTTTTCAGCATCCAGTGAATTTTGGGAAATTCATGAACATTTTTCGAAATCCATTTCACTTATTTAAAATCTTTAAACTTTCTTTTTCAAAATCCACGGAACTTTTTCCAAATTCGTGAACATTTTAGGAATTAATGGACTTTTTTTATTGAAAATCCGTGAATTTTTCTCCAAATTTGATGAACTTCTATAAAATCTCTGAATTCTTTTGCAAACGTATGTTTTCTTATTTCAAATAATTTATAATAGGACTGAAGCAAGTGTCAAATAGCATTGTTTTCTGATATAGGACATAAAAGTGATTGTGGTGCAGTAGATATGGCGCTTAGTGCATCAAAGATGGCATTCTTGTTTGAACCCCACATCTCGCAAAAAAAATAGTGTTGATGATTTTTTCTGTTCCGGGACGCGGGTGATGCTGGGCAGGACCACTACTGCTCGCCTTCGAGCGCCAACTGGCCTAAGCTACGCTGAGAACGAAGAACAGGAGCGCAATTACTATATCTCGCATTAAGCAAGACCAACTCGCCGGCGCAGAGTTCATAAAGAAAAAAGGGAGGTGAAAAAAGGAGCGCGAAGGGGATTCGAACCCTAGTCTCCTAGTCCCGCTAGCCACTAGGTTTGCCTCAGATTTGTGGTGGACAAGTCGCGCGGTACTACTTAAGCGAAACCAGACGGGTTTTGCACTCTTTTTTCTATGTTTTCTCTTGGTTGTTTTCGTTTTGCTTTCTTTTGTTTTTTTATCGGTTTTTCCCTGTTTTTTCTCAATTTTCATTTGGCCTTTTCTTTTCTTTTATTTTGGTTTTGTTTTTCTTTATTTTTTCTTTTTTGTTTGATTTTGTTTCTTTTCTTGTTCTTCTTTGGTTTTTAATTCCTTTTGCATATGTTTCTTTGGTATTATTTCATAATTTCTTATTTTTTATTTTTTATTTTCTGGATTTTATTTTCTGGGTTTCTTTGGTTCTTTTGGTTTATTCTACATTTTTTTGTATATGAGTCAACAGTATTTTTCTAATACATGTTTAAATTTTTAGCAATACAAATTTGACATTTTTTAATACACTGTTAACATTTTTTCTATGCACAACTTTAGTTTTTTTGAGTGATTGATTATATTTATTAATTCATTATTCACATTTTTAATACATGATCAACATTATTTCTATATATATTTAATGCATTTATAAATACCTGATCAACATTATTTCTATACACATTTAACATTTTCCACATGCTTGATAGAATTTTTCAAACACTTGTTCAACATTTCTTTCCAATTTATTAACATTTTTAAATACATGGCAAACAAATTCATTATTTTTCATACATGGTCAAGATTTTTTCTATACAGATTTAACATTTTCCAAATAATTGATTAACTTTTTTTGAAATAATTTTTCATCATTTTTCCAATGCTCAATTACCATTTTTATACACATGATCAATTTTCTTCATCATTGTTTAACACATGGTTAACATTTTTTCTATACAGATCTACCATTTCCCAAATGCTTGATTAACATTTTAAAAATACTTTTTTAAATACTTCAATAACATTTTGTATATACATGATAAAAAAATCATCATTTTTCAAATATATGATCAACAATTTTTCTATACACACTGAACCTTTTTTTAATAATATACATGGCCAACATATGTTATATACACATTTAATATTATACAAAATTTTCATCAATATTTTTGAAATACTGGTCCCAAATGTGTGATTAATGCTTTTTTAAAACATGATTACATTTTTATATACATTTTATTGTACATTTTTCATAGAGTTGGTAAACATTTTCTGTATACACATTCAACATTTTTCAAATGCTTGGTCAACATTTCACAAATGATTTTTCACAGATGTTTTTGATATACATATTAAAATATTTTAAATTATAAATAAAATAAAAATAAAGCAAAAAACGAAACAGAAAACGTAAAAAAACAAATCAAACAAGGATTCGGCCTACCGCCCTACTGGCCCGGTCCACCTCGGTCTCCCCTTTGGGGAGGGTTCCTATCTGGTCGGTGAAGGCGAGAGATAGGGGCGCCCCAACAGGAGGTCCCCCCTTTTTTTTTCATTTTGTTGTTTCTTTTCAACTTTTCTTTTCTTTCCCATCAAATGTTCAGAACTTTTAAAATCTTTTCATTTTTCCAAATTTTATTCAGTTTTCAAAAAATGTTTCTGTTTTCAAATTTTGTTCAGATATTTTAGAAAAAAATAGAATTTTATAATTTGTATGCTTCTTTTCATAAAATGTTTGACAATACAAGAAAGTTTAGAATTTCATAATTTTAGGAAATGTTCGCATTTCAAATTTTGCTCACAAATTTTAAAACTATTCATGAATTCCAGAATATATTCCTATTTCCAAATTTTTTTTCAAATTCAAACGATCTTTAAGGTTTCAAAATTTGTTCACAAATGCAAAATTTGTTTGGTGAATTTGATAAAATGTTCGTGCTTTGCAAAAAAGTGCAAAATTGCAAAAAATGTTTGTGGTTTTCAAAAGATGTTCCTGTTTTTAAAATGTGTTCACAAATTCAAACGATGTTTATGTTTTCAAAATTTCTTAGCATATTTGTGTGTGTGTGTGTGGGGGGGGGGGGGGGGCGGGATTCCGTAAAATGTTTGCATTTGGCAAAAATGCTCGTAGTTTCGCAAAATGTTCCTGATTTTCAAAAAATGGTCCGTATTTCAAAATATATTCACAAATTCAAAAAATGTTCATGTTATAAAAATTTGTTCACAAATTCAGAAAATATTCATGCAATTTCATAAAATATTCGTATTTGATCTTTTATATAATTATGAAAATTGTACATAATTTTGAAACATGTTTATGTTTTTCAAAAATTTCCTATTTTCAGGATTTGTTCTCAAATAAAATAATATGTTCTGGGAAATTCATAACATGTTCCTGTTTTGAAAAGAAAATCACAATTTCAGAAAATGTTTGTGTTTTTCAAAAAAATGTTCGCATTTTCAGAATATTGTTCATAGTTTTGAGAAATATTCTCGTCCTTAATTTTGTTCTTTATTTTTGGAAAAAATGTGTGATATTCCACAGAAATGTTCGTGTTTTCACTGAACGTTTGAGTTTTTATTTTTTTAACAAAATTTGAAAATGTTGGTTATTCATAAAGAATATCACTTTTGAAATTTGAAAAAAAAAGAAATTCATGGCCTGTAATTTTTTAAACTGGGTTGTTATTTTAGAGAACAAATTGGCTAGCGGCGTGGTGGTTGTGTGTTTGATCCCTGCTGATTTTTTTTTCTTTTGAGGGAATACGACCCCTGCTGTTCACGTACTTCTTTTTGTGGATTTTTTTTGCGAATTAGTGTTTATGTTTGGTCGCTTTAAGATGGCTGCAAATCTTTCAATAGGTGAGCTGGTTTCTGTAATCACTAATTGAGGAGTACTCCTCGGAAAGATCACTCCCACTTTTCCAGGTTGTTACAAGTGCGCGTTGCATGTGCGCAACTTATCGTAACCTCGGAGTTCACCCGCAAAAAAAAAACCTCGGAGTTTTCCCCTTTTTCGTAGATTCGTTTATTCAAAACGTTTTATCTCTTAAACCCTGCGTCCAAATCTCGAATCATTTTCACCATTGGATTCCTCGGGTTGAGATCTTCAAAACTAGATCCCATGTTAACAGGTTTTAGCAAACTTTTTTTCACGAAAAAACCGGGACGAAAAAAAACCAAACCAGGAGCATGATTATTTCCCTTTTCAAAAGAGGCATGGCCGTGCCTCTCGTGAAATCACAACCGTGCCTCTAGCGGAAGCAGAACCGTGCCTCGTGTAGAAGAAAAAAAACAGAAAACGCATTTCTTTTTTCATTTCTGAGAGATATGGCCGTGCTTCTCGCGAAAGCACAACTGTGCCTCTCGTGAAAAAAAAAAACAGAAAATGCGTTTTTGTCTGTTTCTGAGAGGCACGGTCGTGCCTCCCGCGAAAGCAAAACCGTGCATCTCGCGGAAGCAAAACCGTGCCTCCAGCGAAAGAAAAAAAAATACCAAAAACTCATTTTTATTTTCCATTTCTGAGAGGCACGGTCGTGCCTCCCGCGAAGCAAAACCGTGCCTCTCGCAAGAAAAAAAAGAAAACACATTTTTTGCGCAAATTGTTTTTTCGATGTTTTTTTGTTTTGAAAGCTAAGGAAGACCGGTGAAAAACCAAAACGCCAAAAAACCCAAAAAAAACCCTGTTTAAACAGCTGAAAACACGTGCGAAAAAAAATCCGAAGGGAGCGCCAGAGCGTAACACGTGGCGGGCGGCTGAGAGCGCTTCAAGTGGCGCTAATCGTTGTGAGGCTCCCAAAGGAACGCTCGTCAACTAGTTGCTGCCGCTGGTTCCGGTGGCAGCAGCATTGGCGGATGTGCCTAGGTAAGTCTTGCATGTTCCGGTTTTAGGAATGTTGTTCCAACGGTTTTTATCGGTTTTGAGAACCTTCTAGAAGGTTCCTGAAGCGGTTTCTCTATTTTCCATTAGCTTTTTTTGGTTTCTTTTTTTTTTCTGTTTCTTTTTTATTTTTGTTTTCCTGTTTCTTTTATTCTTTCCTTTTTCCTTTTTCCCAGTTTCTTTTGTTCAAAAGGTTCAAATATTGTTCAGAATTTCAAAAATAGCTCCTTTTTCAAAATTTGTTCAATTTCAAAAAATGTCTGTGTATCAGAAAATGTTCAGGAATTTCAAAAATGTTCTTGTTTTCGAAATTTGCCCATAGTTTCAAAAAACGTTCATCCATTTAAAAAATGTTTTTCTTTTCATAATTTGTTCACAATTTTATAAATATCATGTTTCATAAAATGTTCAGGAATTTTTAAAATGTTCACATTTTCAAAATTTAGGCACAATTTCGAATAACATTCTGAAATTTTAAAAAATGTTCTCGTTTTCAAAATTTAGGCACAATTTGAAAAACATTCTTAAATTTAAACAAATATTCTCGTTTTCAAAATTTGTTCACAATTTCAGAAATGTCATGTTTTCATAATTTAAATGTTCGGGAATTTCATAAAATGTTTGTGTTTTTCAAAATTGTTTCTTTTATAAATATGTTTGCATATTATTTAAAAAGTTGTCCGTTGTTTCAAGAAAGTTCTTGTGTGAAATATTGTTCCTTTGTTGCAAAATATATTTGAGATTTCCCAAAGAATATTCGTATCTTTTTTCTGAAAATGTTGGTTTTTTAAGGAATAATTTTGGTAAAAAGAAAATCACATTTTGATTTTTTTAAAGATCGTTGAGCTGGTAATGTTACACAACAAATGTTTGAACTACACTGCTAGTGACATGGTGCTCTCATCGGAGGTCATGTGTTTGATCTCACTAAAACACATTTTGGGAAAACTTTTGCGAGTTGTTCTTTAAGTTTTGCCGCTGCTGTTCTCTTCTTTAAAGACCGCGCTGTAAATGTTATACTAAAGTCAGCAGGTCGGATTGGCTAGCAGCGTGTGCGTGCTTGCGGCTGATTGCCAGTTCGATTCCCACCAGGCAACCGACATATAGGAGGTCCTGGTCCCCGTCGCGCCCGCTCGCTGTTCATTGGGAACTGGAGCGCTGTTTTGGCCCATATTGCGTGGCTGGGCGGCCCATGTAGATAGTCCTTTTCATCTTTCTTGCGATTTTTCGAGCGAACACAGGCAGCTGGTAGCCACGACTAGCAAATAGTACATAACCAAGGTTTTAAATAAAATGATGTATTTACGATTTTAAAAAATTTATATATATTAAACTAGGTCGGCTGCCTAACTTCGCTAGAACTATGTATCGCCTAACGCAAGGCATACTTCCGGCTCGCCTTTGGTACCGGGGCTAGAGGGCCGGCCCCGTAAAAGCCGTCTTGTTTATTTTTCTGTGTGACTTATTTATTGGGGTTTTCGGTTTTCTCTGCTGTTTTTGAGTTATTATTTATCTTCATCTTTTTTCTGTTTCCTTATGTTTCTTTCTTCGGTTTTCACTAGTTTTTTTGTTGCTTTTCTTTGGTTTCTTAACACATCTCTTAATTTTTTACACATCGGAAATATTTTGTATAAATATATAATATTTTTTTAAATAAATGGTTAACATTTTTCAAATATATATTCTGATGTCTATTTTTTTAATACACATTGTACATTTCTATATAAATCTAAAACATGTTGGTTTTTAACATTTTTTGAATACAAGTTAAACATTTTCAAATATAGATTGACACATTTTTTTGAAGGATACAAATATTGTTTTAATCTACGCAAAAGATATTTTATATTGTATAAACATTTTTTATAATTTTGCAAACATATTTTCGAAACACCAGATTTTTTAAAAGGTAATGCACATTTTTTCTTCAAAGGTACAAAATATTTGGTCTGAATTACACACACACTGTATACAATTTTAAAAAATGGCACACACACTTTTTTGAAAACGCGTGAATAATTTGAAATATCACATACATTTTTTATATGGTACAAACATTTTCTAAAAGTTAATCATATTTTTTTACACAACATGGACATTATTTAAGTGTTTACTGAATAGACTTAAAAATAAATAGTTTTCAAATGTTAATATTTACTATTTTTCAAAATATAAACAAAAGAAAACAACGTGCCTGACATCAGCATGACGTCAGCCTGACTAATGGCTATTGGACCGACCCACTAACCGGCTCCTTGTAGGCGAGCCAATCTACCGTCCAAACAAAGTGAGACATAGCCGCACCCTACCTTGCCCTACGGGCAGGTCCATCTGTCATGTTAGCCTCTTCACACAAAAACACCTTTTATTGTTATCAGCACAATAATATTTAGTACTACACAGAATACGATGAAACACAAACCTATTGAAGATTTTTAGAAAATTATGCACATAATTTTACCTCTACATTAGTTACTAGATTGCATCCCAAGAATGTAATTAAAATAATCATGATTAGAAACTCAAAGATGTATCTCGAGAAAAAAGAACAAAAATCCTTTGCAGTATTCACAATGTCTATGTGACGCTAGTCCCTCACACTAACCCCTTCTTGAACCGTAGCCCGTTCTGAGTTGCCACCCCTCCCTTTCCCCTTCATTCTATCCTCTCTGTCGCAAGAGGTGGTTGTGATCAAGTTGTGTGACATCGATGAAGGCAGGGGTGAGGCCCTCATCTCCCCCTCACATGGAGGACTTCGAAAGTCAAAGAGACGGCCCCGTGTGGACATGGTTCCTCGGCCTTGGTTTGCTCGCAACTATGGTGAATTGCACGACTGCGATGACTACAAACGACACAGTGTGACCTCGAGCGCAACAGTGGCTTAGGTTGTTCGAGACGCGGTCACGCTGTAACAAACGTGACCCACGGCTGTGCGTGTGGCCTGTGCGGTTAGAAGGTCATATTTGCCCCTTAGTTGGTTTTGGTGTTAATGACATGATGGGTAGTGACCTAACCACGTGTTTTAGTATTTACACAATGCCTTCGCACAATTGAATTGAAAAAAGGACGAAAAAGTGGGCTATCACTTTTTAGTTAGTAGCAGTACTACAAAGAGGGGGGGTGCTTTGGATGAGTAATGAGATTCAACTTCACATATACAAATGGTTGCACCCATAAAACTCATAAACCAAAGGCTTGAGAGAGCCCTTAAAATCCGCAACTATTTGCTTTGGGTGTGAATCGGAGTCTCCATAGCTGTAGATGACAGGCTTCCGGTCTATTTCACCGTATCCAAAACGTTTCTAGATTCCCCGAAACCTCCACTATGGCTTCCGGCCTATCAAATATGTTTTTGCCTGGCCCGGAACCTACGATGAAAGCTGCCCGGACTACCTTAGTACCACAGGTACCGGAACGTCCGGTAGGCAGCCAAACCAGCTCGGAGAGTTTCTATTCTGGCTCAGAAGTTGACCGGAGCCTACCCCGCAGTCGCCGTAGCCTGGAGCTTCCATGCTATGTATTCTTGAAGGATAACATGTGGATTTCTAGGCCATCTATAAAACACTACTTTCTTCCCCAGGAGGAAGGGGACGACTACACACTCTTTCCACAATTGTTGCTAAGCCCAAAAATCTTGAGCTCTCCCTACCTAGTGCCTTAGTTACTTTAGCGATAGCTATAGGAGATCCTGATCTATACTTTCACCAAAACAAAAGTTGAATCCCCTTTGAATACTTACTGGATCTTGTTATTCTTGGAGTTGTGGGGACTCCTAGAAGGTTGGAGTCCTTATGGAAGCATCCAAGTTGTGGATTGTTTTATAGAAGTTTTGAAGTAAATATGCCCTAGAGGCAATAATAAAGTTATTATTTATTTCCTTATTTCATGATAAATGTTTATTATTCATTCTAGAATTGTATTAACCGGAAACTTAGTACATGTGTGAATACATAGACAAAACATAAGTGTCCCTAGTATGCCTCTACTTGATTAGCTTGTTTATCAAAGATGGTTATGTTTCCTAACCATAGACATGTGTTGTCATTTGATGAACGGGATCACATCATTAGGAGAATGATGTGATGGACAAGACCCATTCGTTAGCCTAGCATTATGATCATTACAGTTTCATTGCTACTGCTTTCCTCACGACTTATACATGTTCCTCAGACTATGAGATTATGCAACTCCCGAATACCGGAGGAACACTTTGTGTGCTATCAAACGTCACAACGTAAATGGGTGATTATAAAGATGCTCTACAAGTGTCTCCAAAGGTATTTGTTGGGTTGGCATAGATCGAGATTAGGATTTGTCACTCCGTGTTTCGAAGAGGTATCTCTAGGCCCTCTCAGTAATGCTCATCACTATAAGCCTTGCAAGCAATGTGATTAATGAGTTAGTTGCGGGATGAAGTATTACAGAACGAGTAAAGAGACTTGCCGGTAACGAGATTGAACTAGGTATGATGATACCGACGGTCGAATCTCGGGCAAGTAACATACCGATGACAAAGGGAACAACGTATGTTGTTATGCGGTTTGACCGATAAAGATCTTCGTAGAATATGTAGGAGCCAATATGAGCATCTAGGTCCCGCTATTGGTTATTGACCGGAGATGTGTCTCGGTCATGTCTACATAGTTCTCGAACCCGTAGGGTCCGCACGCTTAACGTTCGATGACGATTTGTATTATGACTTATGTGTTTTGATGACCGAAGTTTGTTGGGAGTCCCAGATGAGATCACGGACGTGACGAGGAGTCTCGAAATGGTCGAGACATAAAGATTGATATATTGGACCATGTTATTCAGACATCGGAAGTGTTTCGGATGGTTTCTGGTAAAAACGGAGTGCCGGAGGGGTTACCGGAACCCCCCGGGGAGTTGATGGGCCTTAGTGGGAAGGAGAGGCAGCAGCCAGGAGGTGGCGTGCCCCCCCCCAAGCCCAGTCCGAACTGGACAAGGGGTTGGGTGCGCGGCCCCCCTCTCCCTTCCTCCCCCCTTCTCCTTTAGGTGGAAACCTACTAGGACTCCATACTTGGAGTCCTAGTAGGATTCCCCTTCTCCCAGCACGCCTAGCTTGGCCTGCCGGCCTCCCCCTCCCTCCTTTATATACGAGGGCAGGGGGGCACCATAGAACACAGAAGTTGATCTTTTAGCCGTGTGCGGTGCCCCCCTCCACAGTTACACACCTCGATCATATTGCCGTAGTGCTTAGGCGAAGCCCTGTGCCGGTAACATCATCATCACCGTCGCCATGCCGTCGTGCTGATGGAACTCACCCTCGTCCTCAACTGGATCAAGAGCACGAGGGACGTCATCGAGATGAACGTGTGCTGAACGCGGAGGTGCTGTACGTTCGGTACTTGGATCGGTTGGATCGCAAAGAAGTTCGACTACATCAACCGCGTTACTTAAGCTTCCGCTTTCGGTCTACGAGGGTACGTGGACACACTCTCTTGTTGCTATGCATCTCCTAGATAGATCTTGCGTGATCGTAGGAATTTTTTTGAAATTACTGCGTTCCCCAACAAGTTTGTGAAGGTTTGGTGGTCATTTCAAGGACAACCACTAGTGATTGAGCTCCTACTTTATGTGAGATCCTCAAAAGAGAAGAAGGTGAATCTTTGTGGCATTTGTGCGTATTTGTTCTGGCCCGCACCTCTCCAAAGAAGATTAGCACTTCCCCAAGAGAACGTGCTTCAAGATATATCCTTCTTCTCTAAATTGTGGTTATCTCATTCCCTTTCCGTTACTTTATGTAAGTCTCTGCTAGTTTTGCTTACTTACCTTGTGTAGCCAATTTTGTCTTGTCATATAGGTTGTATAACATACTTGACTATTTAGAGAACTTACTTTATCTGCAATCCAAATTTGATAAAGAAAATATAGAAAAAAATAGTTCCATATTCACCTCCGCGTTGACATCTTTATCCTTTAATTTGTAAGGAATTTACCTCCTTAAGTGGAAGACAATTGAAATTGGAGAGGGTTATGAACCCCCCATGTTTTATTATGCTGGAAGAGCATTACATGACAGATAATTGCGCTCTCGTCATGATCAATCCACATCCTACAAATGTTTGGAGAACCAAGCTTGCTTATAGAAGATTGTTGATCCACTAGAATCGCCATCAGGTGACTCCTTCCTAGTCGTTGAAAGATTTCATTGCTTGGGTGCTAAGGTGCGGTGAAAGCTACAATTAGGGCTCTATCTCGGTCATAGAATATGGGATATTCACATTCAATAGCTTTGTGTTCGAAGATCCTCAGGCTGGCCTACCCTTCCAGTCAGGTTTATAGTGTCTTTGATATTGACAACACCAACCAATCGTGTTGGTACAATAGTTCCCCATACCCACTATTTGATCGATTAGCAGAAGATTGCAGTTTTCTGTGCAGTCATACTACATGATGTTAATCTCAACCATGAAAATCCAAGAATATTAGACTGAGGGGATATCCAGCTCTAACCACGAAAACCCACGAATACTACATGATTTGCTCTGTAGAAGGCACTTTGATATTGAGGAGGACTATTCATGCTCACTTTGCCCCTATGATACTTTAGCGACCTATAAACATCTATTCTTCACTTGCCACTTTAGGCTACGTTTGGCAGCAAAGTATTTTGAAGTTTTTGAAAAATACTATAGTTTTTCTAGACACCCACAGTTTTAAATACTTTGATGTGTCTGGTGTCCAAAAAGACTGAAGTTCTATAAACCACTGTATTCCTAAAACTGTGGTATTTTTGTTGTATCTAAAAATGAGGGCCCGACCTCTTTTTTCTCAATAGAACGAGAGAACGTCGTGGAGAGAGCTGCTCGCTACCTCCGAAGTCTGAAAAAAATCTGTTATATGGTAAATGAGTTGCAATACATCTCCTGATTATTAGAAGTTTCGGGTAGATTATATTGTGCATCACAAAAAATGATACGTTAGATTGTGTTTCATAGATCTCTCGGGTCCATCTTCCGGCCATTGGCACCTGCGACCAACCTCACCACCAGGGAAGAAAGGTATGGAGCACACTCGGGTAGATTAGACAGCTACCCCCTTCGTCCCATAATATAAGAGCATTTTTGACACTTTATATTATGGGACGGAGGGAGTAGTTGATTGATCCTGTGACGCACATACAAACACGAGTTTTTGGTCTGGATTTAAGCACATGCATACACAAATGATTGTACTGTATTACTTTCGATCTGATTGATGGCACCTTGATAAATCATGCACACCTTCTGCTTAGCAGACGCTAATTTGTATGTCATCCACGCTTACTAATCAGTCAATACTGTGGTAAAGCAGCAACAACCAAACATCTGTTAAACTGAGAAAAAAACTTTGTTTTAAGAAACTGTAGTATCCCTTGCCCACACATTGAAATACTGTGGTTTTCAATTACCACGGTTTTTAAAGACTCTGCTGCCAAACTAAGTCTTAACATTGCATGCTGGGATATTTTAAATATCATATGGAACACATCGTTGGATCTATAGACTATGTTTGATCATGCTGCTAGAGCTTGACATCACCTATGTTTAAGGAGACCACTATTCTAGCTGCATGGAACATCTGGAAACAAAGGAACAAATACTACTTTTATGGTGTGGAGCCATGATGTCTACTACGCAACTTTATTCTTGTAGACTCGTGTTGGGCCTCCAAGCGCAGAGTTTTGTAGGACAGTAGCAATTTTCCCTCAAGTGGATGACATAAGGTTTATCAATCCGTGGGAGGTGTAGGATGAAGATGGTCTCTCTCAAACAACCCTGCAACCAAATAATAAAAAGTCTCTTGTGTCCCCAACACACCAAATACAATGGTAATTTGTATAGGTGCACTAGTTCGGCGAAGAGATGGTGATACAAGTGTAATATGGATAGTAGATATTGATTTTTGTAATAATAACAATAAAAAACAGCAAGGTAGCAATTGATTAAACGGAGCACAAACGGTATTGCAATGCTTGAAAATGAGGCCTAGGGTCCGTACTTTCGCTAGTGCAATCTCTCAACAATGCTAATATAATTGGATCATATAACCACCCCTCACGTGCGATGAAGAATCACTCCAAAGTTCTTATCTAACGGAGAACATAAGAAGACATTGTTTGTAGCTATTCTTTCCGATCGATCTATCCAAGAGATCGTACTAAAATAACACCAAGTTATTCTTTCCGATCAATCTATCAAGAGTTCGTACTAAAATAACACTAAGTTATTCTTTCCGATCGATCTATCAAGAGTTCATACTAAAATAACACCAAAGCAAATTCAGATTCATAATACTCAATCCAACACAAAGAACCTCAAAGAGTGCCAAATAAGCATGGCAAAGGCTATCATTGCCACTTTTATTGAAATAAAAGATGCAAAACATTATTTTAAATAACAGCAAGCAAATCCTAACAAAATAAATTGACGCTCCAAGCAAAACACCTATCATGTGACGAATGAAAACATAGCTCCAAGTGAGGTTACCGATAATGTTGAAGACGAAAGAGGGGATGCCTTCCGGGGCATCCCCAAGCTTAGTTGCTTGGATCTTCCTTGAATATTACCTTGGGGTGCCTTGGGAATCCCCAAGCTTAGGTTCTTGTCACTCCTTATTCTCCTCATATCGATATCTCACCCAAAACTTGAAAACTTCAATCACACAAAACTTAACAAAACTTCGTGAGATAGTTTAGTATGATAAAGAGCAAACCACTCACTTTTGGTACTCCCAAAGACAAGATTCATAATTTTTCTCACACAATGCCTACTGTACCATATCATTTCCACAGTTTATATTGAGCAATATAAGCCATAGAAACTAGGCAAGCAAACTATGCATTGAAAACAGAATCTGTCAAAAACGGAACAGTCTGTAGTAATCTGTACTCCAAACATACTTCTGCTACTCCAAAAATTCTAAACAAGTAGGACAATGTAGGGAATTTGTATATCTATCACCTGCAAAAAATTCAGATCAAAAGCACGTTCCAGTGAATTATTAAAATTCCTGGACTGAGCGCAAAAGTTTCTGTTTTTGCACAGAATCAAGTCAACTATCATCCACACTATCCCAAAGGTTTTACTTGGCACTTTATTGAAACAAAGGCTATAAAACATGATTACTACAATAGCATAATCATGTGAACACATAAAAACAGTAGGTAAAAGTGTTGGGTTGTCTCCCAACAAGCGCTTTTCTTTAATGCCTTTTTAGCTAGGCATGATGATTTCAACGATGCTTGCATAAAAGTAAAGAATTGAAACGCGAAGAGAGCATAATGAAGCATATGAATAGCACATTTAAGTCTAACCCACTTCCTATGCATAGGGATTTTGTGAGCAAATAACTTTTGGGAGCAAGAATCAACTAGCATAGGAAGGCAAAACAAGTGCAACTTCAAGATTTTCAACACATAGAGAGGAAACTTGATATTATTGCAATACCTACAAGAATATGTTCCTCTCTCATAATAAGTTTCAGTAGCATCATGAATGAATTCCACAATATAAATATCACATAAAGCATTCTTTTCATCATACATAAGCATAGAAATTTTGTTACTCTCCACATAAGCAAATTTCTTCTCATCAATAGTAGTGGGAGGAAACTCAACAAAATAACTATCATGAGAGAGAAAATTAAAATCATGATGACAGATTTCATGGTTATCATTATTCTTTATAGCATACATGTCAGCACCATGATCATCATAGATAGCAACTTTGTTATCATAGTCAATTGAAGCCTCATCCAAAATGGCGGATTCATCACTAAATAAAGTCACGACCTCTCCAAATCCACTTTCATCATTATAATCATCATAAATAGGAGGCATGCAATCATTATAAAAAATTTGCACGTCAAATCTTGGGGGACTAAAAATATCATCTTCATCAAACATAGCATCCCCAAGCTTATGGCTTTGCATATCATTAGCATCATGGATATTCAAAGAATTCATACTAACAACATTGCAATCATGCTCATCATTTATACCAAACATTCTATTGAATTCTTCTTCTATCAATTGAGCACAATTTTCCTTTCAATCATTTTCACGAAATACATTATAAAGATGAATAATATGATGCAACCTCAATTCCATTTTTTGTAGTTTTCTTTTATAAACCAAACTAGTGATAAAACAAGAAACTAAAAGATTCAATTGTAAGATCTAAAGATATACCTTCATGCACTCACCTCCCCGGTAACGGCGCCAGAAAAGAGCTTCGTTGATGGGATGTGAGTGCCGCTTACCTAACCTCCCCGGCAACGGCGCCAGAAAAGAGCTTCGTTAACGGGATGTGAGTGCCGCTTACCTAACCTTCCTGGCAACGGCGCCAGAAAAGAGCTCGATGTCTACTACGCAACTTTATTCTTGTAGACTCGTGTTGGGCCTCCAAGCATAGGGTTTTGTAGGACAGTAGCAATTTTCCCTCAAGTGGATGACCTAAGGTTTATCAATCCGTGGGAGGTGTAGGATGAAGATGGTCTCTCTCAAACAACCCTACAACCAAATAATAAAAAGTCTCTTGTGTCCCCAACACACCAAATACAATGGTAATTTGTATAGGTGCACTAGTTCGGCGAAGAGATGGTGATACAAGTGTAATATGGACAGTAGATATTGATTTTTGTAATAGTAACAATAAAAAAACAGCAAGGTAGCAATTGATAAAACGGAGCGCAAACGGTATTGCAATGCTTGAAAATGAGGCCTAGGGTCCGTACTTTCGCTAGTGCAATCTATCAATAATGCTAATATAATTGGATCATATAACCATCCCTCACGTGCGATGAAGAATCACTCCAAAGTAACATAAGAAGAAATTGTTTGTAGCTATTCTTTCCGATCGATCTATCCAAGATATCATACTAAAATAACACCAAGTTATTCTTTCCGATCGATCTATCAAGAGTTCGTACTAAAATAACACTAAGTTATTCTTTCCGATCGATCTATCAAGAGTTCATACTAAAATAACACCAAAGCAAATTCAGATTCATAATACTCAATCCAACACAAAGAACCTCAAAGAGTGCCCCAAGATTTCTACCGGAGAAACAAAAGACGAGAACATGCATCAACCCCTATGCATAGATT
This sequence comes from Triticum aestivum, assembly GCF_018294505.1. NCBI lineage: Eukaryota > Viridiplantae > Streptophyta > Magnoliopsida > Poales > Poaceae > Triticum > Triticum aestivum. The sequence goes on along the minus strand of NC_057799.1, from coordinate 487,816,715 downwards.
ACCCCAATGTCACCTCAGGAATCCGCGAGTTGAGTGCCAAAACACATATCAAGTGAATCAATATGATACCCCATTGTCACCACGGGTATTCATGGCAAGACATACATCAAGTGTTCTCAAATCCATAAAAGTATTCAATCCGATAAAACAAAATCTCAAAGGGAAAACTCAATTCACAACAAGATAGAGAGGGGAAAACACCATATGATCCAAGTATATTAACAAATCCCCCGATGCATCAAGATCGTGCCATCAAGAACATGAGAGAGAGAGAGAGATTAAACACATAGCTACTGGTACAAACCCTCAACCCCAAGGGTGGAGTACTCCCTCCTCATCATGGTGGCCGTCGGGATGATGAAGATGGCCACCGGTGATGATTCCCCCCTCCGGTAGGGTGCCGGAACGGGGTCTAGATTGGTTTCTCGTGGCTACAGAGGCTTGCGGCGGCGGAACTTCTGATTTAGGGTTATCTCTAATGGTTTCTCTATTTATATGATTTTGGGCGTCAGTTTCACGCGAAGATGGGCCTCGAGGTGAGCACAACCCACCGGGGCAAGCCGGGCCCACCAGGCATGCCCCAGTGTCTTGTGCCCTACTCCTTCACCTTCTGGTCCTTCCACGAAGCTTCGAGGGTCTCTTTTGTTCCAAAAAAAATCGTCAAAAAGTTTCAGCTCATTTGGAGAACTTTCATTTCTGCACAAAAAACAACACCATGGTAGTTCTGCTGAAAACAGCATCAGTCCGGGTTAGTTCCATGCAAATCATACCAAAACCATATAAAATTGTTGTAAACATGGCATGAATACTTCATAAATTATAGATATGTTGGAGACGTATCAAGCCATGTTTGCAAGATTGGTTGAGAATGGTCAAGTCTGACTTGGAGATCCTCGAAGCTTAGGGGTAACCCTACCTGCTTTGAGTTCTTAGATACTTTTATTCCTCCCGTCTTGGTGTAAAGAGTAAAGTTTTTTTTTATTTTCCTTTGGTCTCTGTACCATGTAGATACTCACGCAAACATTCGACGCAGTTTAATGAAAATCAATAGTAGGAGCTTATCGTGTTATTTTCAGGGTAAAAAAGATTCCTTGTCTCGGTTGTGGAAGATAAAGGTGCCTTCAAAGGTACAAGTATTTTCCTAGCGTCTAGCCCATCAATCTCCTAGGGATGTGCTACATCATAGGAACATGTCAAATTATGCCCGCGTGTTGTGTGTCATGGTGGATTCATGGCACCATTCCCTCATCAAATGCACCATGACTAGATGTGTATGGGCCCTTGCATGCAATCAGGTGACATATCAAATGTCTATGAGCAGTTGCTCGAATGGCTACAAATTTATATTACATATTTTGGAGACCACATTGCACAAAGACTTCATGTTAATTATTTTAATGTTGTTGGTGATTTGGTCCATGAGACGCAAGGCAATGCATGAAAATATTATCATGGCCTGGCGATGATCTTAGGATGTGTCATGTGCATCCATGCAGAGCTACAATTCCCTATTTAGGTGTGGGTTTGTAATGCCCCAACCAAACCCATCAGTTCACCCTCCAGTTCCTGGTTGTTGTGCCTGGCTGCCACCTATGATCTAGACTGGCTCCATAGACCAACACTAGTTTTTCCTGCGCACTTAGTCCTCACTCATGCGCATCCGGGATCAACTTCCAAGTCAATCACCCATCCTCAAATTTCTACAAGCCAAGCACGCTTAACTTTGTGGTCTCCTTTGGATGGGCTTTGGGAAATAAGGTGGACCTTGTTAATATGAGTAGTCTATCATTCCTATTAAGCCGGGATGGCACATACACCCCCACTCAAAGGAACCGACGTCCTCGTCGGCCCAACAAGAACATTCCCTACTGGCACACGTATGCGCGTCTAGTCTACCACATGTGCCTTGCCGTGTGCCATGACGGGTCATACGCACCATGCGCCACATGTTCACGCACTTGGCCCGCGCATGCCACTGCCTAAACCATAACAACTCGGTCTCACCGAAGAGCACTTACCAACCTTCTGTTGCCTACCGGTTTCATCTCAAAAATTCTGAGTGGTTTTGATTGGTCCACCAAAGTGTGGAAAGTGATTAGGTCATCACCCATCGGTCTCACCGAGCTGTTCCAGCTGGTCTCACTAAAAAACTTAAAGTTCACACGTTTTGAACTAGTTGGTCTCACCGAGTGTTCTCACCCGGCACCACCAAGTTGTGCATAAAATTGTGTAACACTTAGAGTTTTGGTGCTGCCTATATATACCCCCACCCATTCCACCAACTATCATAGAGCAACCAGGACAAAACTACCACTTCCTATATCCAATTTCTGAGAGAGAACCACCTACACTTGTGTTGAAATCAAGGGGATTCCACTCCAACCTTTGATCCTTCATTTCTAGCCTCCCCAAGTTGCTTTCCACTCCAATCCTTCTCCTAGCACATAGCCAAATCTGTGTGAGAGTGATTGAGTGTTGAGGACACTGATAATCCACAGGTATAGGGCTCAATTGTAGCCTTTTCTTGATAAGTAAGAGTTTCGAAACCAACGAGAAGCTAAAGGTATACTTAATATTCCCTTCAAGTTCTATCGATCGCCGATACAACTCTACGCACACTTAAAGTTCGCTTTACCTTGAAAAAGAATAAAAGTACTTTGTAGGTGTAAAGGGATAGGGTTGTAAGAATAAAACTAGAAGTACTTAGCGAGAATAAAACTGCGAGTAATTTGCAAGATAATAAAAGTTAGCGGTTTAGTAGAAATCTTTTTGTAACACAAGAGAAGGATTTGTCCCTAGGCAATTGATAACTAGACCGGTAATCACTATTGCAATTTTATATGAGGGAGATGCATGAGCTAACATACTTGTCGTACTTGGATCATATGCACTTATGATTGGAACTCTAGCAAGCATCCGCAACTACTAAAGATCATTAAGGTAAAACCCAACCATAGCATTAAGTAACAAGCCCTCTTTACTCCCATATGCATCAACCCCCTTACTCGGGTATAAGCTTCTGTCACTCTCGCCACCCACTATAAGAGAATTATGAACATATTGCATACACTACAGCGGTAATCCCACACGCTTGCGTGACATGGAGGGCACCATAGGACAACACCAAAATAAAACATACAACTCAAAACAATCACGGTCATCAATCAACCTATAGGACAAAACGAATCTACTCAAACATCATAGGATGGCAACACATAATTGGATAATAATATGTAGCATTAAGCACCTTATTTAGGTAGAGATTACAGCGGGGAGAAGAGGTGTTACACCGCTGCATAGAGGCAGAGAGAGTAGGTGTTGACGGCTGTGAAGTGTTGGTGTAGATCGCCGTCATGATGGTTCAACCGGCGACGGAGAGAGGGGAAGAGAGCCGCCCTACTTCTTCTTCCTTGACCCCCTAGATGGGAGGAGAGTTTCCCCTTTGGTCCATGGCCGCTATGGCTCCCGAAGGGAAGGAGCCCCTCCGATATTGGATCTCTCTCTCCGTTTCTCTTCTGTTTCGCTTCTGTTTCGGACCCCTTCACCATTTTTTATATTCCCAGAGATCCGTAACTCCGATTGGGCTGAAAGTTTGAGTGGATTTTTATCCGAAAATTATCTTCCTTTCTGCGAAAAGAAGGGCTCCAACCACCTTACGAGGGAGTCACAAGGCAACACGGTGCATCCACCCCCTAGCCGCGCCCTGTTGCCTTGTGGCCACCTCGGGCACCGTCTTGCGTTAATTCTTCTTCACAAAAATCACATATATTCCAAAATAATTCTCCGTAAAATTTCATAGCGTTTGGACTTCGTTTGATATGGATTATATGCAAAACAAAAAACATGCAAAAAAGAGGAACTAGCACTGGGCACTGGATCAATATGTTAGTCCCAAAAATAATATAAAATGTTGCCATAAGTATATGAAAGTTGTAGAATATTGGCATGAAACAATCATAAATTATAGATACGACGGAGACGTATTAGCATCCCCAAGTTTAATTCCTGCTCGTCCTCGAGTAGGTAAATGATAAAAAAGATAATTTTTGATGTAGAATGTTACCTAACATAATCTTGATCATATAATCTAATCATGGCACGAATATTAATATACGAGTGATTCAAAGCAATAGTCTATCATTTGATATACATACATCAATACTCGGGCATACCAACAAACAACCATGTCTTTCAGAATAAAAAGGCTAAAGAACGCTATCCATACGAAATCATATAAACTTGTCATGCTTCATCTTCTTAACACGCTTCAGCTTTTTCAATGCCACGCAATACATGAGCGTAAGCCATGGACATAGCACTTTGGGTGGAATAGAATGCGGTGATAGAGATTAATAAGAGGAAGTCAAAATAGGAAGATAGTCTCACATCGACGCGGCTAATTAATGGGCTATGGAGAGACCCATCAATTGATGTCAATGCGAGGAGTAGGGATTGCCATGCAACGGATGCACCAAGAGTTATAAGTGTATGAAAGCTCAACATGAAAACTAAGTGGGCGTGCATCCAACTTGCTTGCTAAAGAAGACCTCGGGCTTTTGAGGAAGCCCATCATTGGAATACACAAGCCAAGTTCTACAATCAGAAATTCCCACTATTATATGGAAGTGACAACACAGGAGACTCTCTATATGGAAAACATGGTGCTACTCTGAAGCACAAGTGTGGTAAAAGGACAGTAACTTGCCCCTTCTCTCTTTTCTCCCATTTTTATGTTTTTAGGCTCTTTTTGGCCATAGCATTAAGTAGCAAGTCCTCTTTACTCCCATATGCAACAACCCCCTTACTCGGGTATAAGCTTCTGTCACTCTCGCCACTCACTATAAGCGGATTATGAACTTATTACAATACCCTACAGTGGTAATCCCACATGCTTGCGCGACATGGAGGGCACCATAGAACAACACCAAAATAAAACATACAACTCAAACCAATCACAATCATCAATCAACCCATAGGACAAAACGAATCTACTCAAACATCATAGGATGGAAACACATCATTGGATAATAATATGTAGCATTAAGCACCATGTTTAAGTAGAGATTACAACAGGGAGAAGAGGTGTTACGCCGCTGCATAGAGGGGAGAGAGTTGGTGTTGACGGTGGCGAAGTTGTTGGTGTAGATCGTCGTCACGATGGTTCCCCTGGAGGTGCTCCGGTGCCATCGGGAGAGAGGCGGAGAGCCCCCTCCTTCTTATTCTTCCTTGGCCTCCCCTCCTAGATGGGAGAGTTTCCCCTCTGGTCCATGGCCGCCATGGCTCCTGGAGGGCAGGAGCCCCTCTGAGATTGGATCTCTCTCTGTTTCTCTTTTGTTTCCCTTCTATTTCGGACCCCTTCACCGTTTTTTATATTCCCGGAGATTCGTAATTGGGCTTAAATTTTGAGGGGATTTTTATCTGGAAATTATATTTCTTGCGGCGAAAGAAGGGCTGCAACCACCTTACAATGGATTCACAAGGCAACATGGCGCGGCAACCCCCCCTAGCCGCGCCCTGTTGCCTTGTGGCTACATCAGGGACCGTCTTGCATTGATTCTTCTTCCCAAAAATTACATATATTCCAAAATAATTCTCCATAAAATTTTATCGCGTTTGGACTTTGTTTGATATGGATTTTCTGCGAAACAAAAAACATGCAAAAAACAAGAACTGGCACTGGGCACTGGATCAATATGTTAGTCCCAAAAATAATATAAAATGTTGCCAAAAGTATATGGAGGTTGTAGAATATTGGCATGAAAAAATCTAAAATTATAGATATGTTGGAGACTTATCAGACACTATCTTTTGAAGCACAAGAGCAAGGAGTTCATCGTCATCAACAACATCTATTACCTTTGGAAGAGTGGTGTCTCCTAGATTGGTTAGATGTCACGCAGGGGCCTCCAAGATGTGGAGTTGAACCAAGGAGTTTGTAAGGACAAGGAGACCGCCTACTTCGTGAAGATCTACCCTGAGTGAGACTAGTCCTTCTGGTGTATACCATGATGGCATAAACAAGGTTGATTCTTCGTGGACCATTTGTGGGTGGAGCCCTTCATGGACTCGCGGAGCCATTACCCTCCGTGGGTTGAAGTTTCCATCAACGTGGATGTACGATAGCACCACCTACCGGAACCACAAGAAAATTCACCATGTCTTCATTGCGTTTGCTTTCTCCAACCCCTCCTTGCCTTCATATGAAAAGTATTTACTTTCCGCTGCCTACTATCTTAGACTTGCTAGAATTGTTAAAACTTGCCAAGAACTAAAATTGAAAAAGGCTAAGTCTTTATTTGGTCAAGTAGTCTGACCACCCCCTTCTAGACCTACATGTGATCCTAAAGAGGCGCTAACATTGGCGAAGGATTTGCAAGCCCATAAGTTTTATATGTGGTATCACATGCGACACATCAATGGTTATCAATGGAATCAATTAGGGCACTCGTCGTATCTATAGCCCCATGCTTAGGGAGATCCAAGAAAGAAGAATGCTTCTAATTCCGACATCTATAATTAGTTGCAAGCTCTATGTCACTTCAGAGTGGTCATTTTATTTGGCTCCTTGAGCCCTGAAACCCTTCCATTATACCCATGAATGTTCCTTGAATAAAGACCATGATTACGCTAAAAAAAGGAGCTCACGTTACTGGAGTTTAGGAACATGCTGACACCAAGCTGTACGTGCCCAGGGTGCAGATACGTTAAATCTGCCTACGCAAATGACCAGAACTACTCTTGATGTGGTATGTAGGAGCGGTCCATTAGGTAATTTGTGTTATATAAGACCATCATAATTAGCAGTCTATCATAGACTAGGCCAATCATCCCTCCACCTAGTTTGGTTTATTCTTGTTGGGTTTATTCCTTTTTTCTGAATTAACGGGTGTGTCGCCCCCGATTTGATTCATAAGAAAGAAATCGGTAAGACAACTAGTCATGACCCATATAAAAAGGGTTCCAAATTTGCACAAGAACAAAACACTGACACCCTACTACTACTTGTGAGCTGCATTGGGATTTCCCCGAAGAGGAGATCGGGATGATGCACTATAGTACATATAAGTATTTCCCTTAGTTAAGAACCAAGATTATCAATTCAGTAGGAGAACCGTGCAAAACCTCGTTAGCAGCACCTACACACACAAAAGCAAATACTTGCACCCAACGCAAACAAGGGGTTGTCAATCCCTTGGCGGTTAATTGCAAGGACCAAATCTCCTAGTGATAGATAGATAAAATAAAACACAAAATAAAAGAACGGTAAATAAATTGCAGAAAGGTATTTTGGATTTTATATATTATAAAGGTAGACCTGGGGCCATAGGTTTCACTAGAGGCTTCTCTCTCTAACAAAAAACATACAGTGGGTTAATAAATTACTGTTGGGCAATTGATAGAAAAGTGCATAGTTATGACGATATTCAAGGCAATGATCATGTACATAGGCATCACGTCCGAGACAAGTAGACCGACTCCTGCCTGCATCTACTACTATTACTCCACACATCGACCACTATCCAGCATGCATCTAGAGTATTAAGTTCATAAATAACGGAGTAACACCTTAAGCAAGATGACATGATGTAGACAAAGTAAATCCAACCAATATGAATAGACCCCATCATTTCCCCTTAATGTCAACAATACTAATACATGGCTTGTCCCCTTCTGTCACTGGGATATAGATCACCGCAAGATTGAACCCATTACAACACACCTCTCCCATTACAAGATAAATCAATCTAGTTGGCCAAACCAAACGGATAGATCGGAGAGAAATACAAAGCTATAATAATCATGCATATAAGAATTCAGAAAAGATCAAATATTTATCATGAATAATTTGATCATAAACCCACAATTCATCAGATCTAACAAACACATCACAAAAGAATATTACATCAGATAGAACTCCAAGAACATCGAGGAGAACATTGTATTGAAGATCAAAGAGAGAGAAGAAGCCATCTACTAGCTATGGACCCGTAGGTCTGTGGTAAACTACTCACACATCATCGTAAGGGTAGCAAGGTTGATGTAGAAGCCCTCCGTGACCGATTCCCCCTCCGGCGGAGTGCCAGAAAAGGCCTCCAGATGCGATCGCAGAAGAACAGAAACTTGCGGTGGTAGAAAAAGTATTTTGGGTCACTCTCTATTGGTTTCCCGATTTTAGAGAATTTAGAGAGGTGGAATTAGGTGCAAAAGTTTCTGTTTTTTCACAGAATCGTGTCAACTATCAACCAAATCATCCCAAAGGCTTTACTTGGCACAAACACTAATTAAAACACAAAAACACAACCATAAAAGTAGCATAATTGCGTGCACACTCAAAAACAGAAAAGAAACAAGAAACATAAAGATAACTATTGGGTTTCCTCCCAACAAGCGCTATTGTTTTACGCCCCTAGCTAGGCGTAATGCATAGTTTCAAGTGTTGTCATCTTTAGTTTTAAGAGACGTAGAATTCTCTATTTCACCCTCTTTGCCATTATCAATAATATGAACTAATTGAACAAGCTTGGTGCTAAGAGTTCTTATTTCTTTCAAAACACAAAGGGCATCAACCCTTTGTTCCAAGGCATCAAATCTCCTATTTTGCGACACCACATTGCCATTTATTTTAGAAGCAAGATTAAATATCCCACCAAAATTGTATTCCATACTAGTTTTAGTTTATTTTATTAACACGGTTTTACGATAGCTTACTAGAATGGTGGGTTCAATAGTTTCTACCTTTGGTTGTCCAAATATGCTTTTCATCTTTTCATAGGTGTCGAAAGCATTATTCCCAAGGAAATCATTTTCAAACATAGAATCTAAGACACGTATATGAGCAAGAGATAGACCAACATAAAAGCTCCTAAGGAGTAATGGGATGTGACTTTTGGGCTTAGCTCTCATTTGTATTTCTAACAATCTATCCCAAGCTTCTTTTAAAGATTCATCGCTTAATTGCTTAATATTTATAATTCCAGAACCTTTTCCTAGGTAAGGAGGGGAAGGCATATCAGGAGAAGAACCAGCCATAACGGTAAGTCAAGCAAACAAACAAGCAAACGAACAAAAAGGCAAACGGAAAATATTTTTGTGTTTTTTTGTAAAAAATGTTTCAGAAGCGGGGGAGATGAAAATGAGAGGCAAATGGCAAAGAAATTTTAAACCAAGTAGACGATAGTTTGCATGCACGTACTTGATAGGTTTTGGTGATGTCTCCCCGGCAACGACACCAAAAATTCTTCCTGCTACTTGTGAGCTATGTTTGGATTTCCCCGAAGAGGAGAGGATGATGCAGTACAATAGAGATAAGTATTTTCCTTAGTTAAGAACCAAGGTTATCAATCTAGTAGGAGAACCATGCAAAACCTCGTTAGCAGCACCTACACACACAAAAGTAAATACTTGCACCCAATGCAAACAAGGGTTGTCAATCCCTTGGCGGTTAATTGCAAGGATCAAATCTCGTAGTGATAGATAGATAAAATAAAACACAAAATAAAAGAACGGTAAATCAATTGCAACAAGGTATTTTTTGGATTTTATATATGATAAAGGTAGACTCGGGGGCCATAGTTTTCACTACAGATTTCTCTCTCGAACAAAAAGCATATGGTGGGTAAACAAATACCGTTGGGCAATTGATAGAAAAGCGCATAGTTATGACGATATTCAAGGCAATGATCATGTATATACGCATCACGTCTGATACAAGTAGACCGACTCCTGCCTGCATCTACTACTATTACTCGACACATCAACCGCTATCCAGCATGCATCTAGAGTATTAAGTTCATAAAGAACGGAGTAACACCTTAAGCAAGATGACATGATGCAGACAAAGTAAAGCCAACCAATATGAATGAACCCCGTCGTTTTCCCCTTAATGGCAATAAAAATACGTGTCTTGTCCCCTTCTATCACTGGGATATAGATCACCGCAAGATTGGCCCATTACAAAGCACCTCTCCCATTGCAAGATAAATCAATATAGTCGGCCAAACCAAACGGATAGATCAGAGAGAAATACAAATTTATAATAACCATGTTTATAAGAATTCAGAAAAGACTCAAATATTTATCATGAATAATTTGATCATAAACCCACAATTCATCGGATCCCAACAAACACACCGAAAAAGAAGATTACATCAGATAGAACTCCAAGAACATCGAGGAAAACATTGTATTGAAGATCAAAGAGAGAGAAGAAGTCATCTAGTTACTAGCTATGAACCTGTAGGTCTATGGTAAACTACTCACACAACATCGGAAGGACAACAAGGTTGATGTAGAAGCCCTCCGTGATCGATTCCCCTCTGGCAGAGTGCCAAAAAGGCCTCAGATGGGATCGCGGAAGAACATAAACTTGCGGCGGAAAAAGTATTTTAGGTGGCTCTCTGTTGGTTTCCCGATTTTAGAGAATTTATAGAGGTGGAATTAGGTCAGACGGAGCCACGAGGGGCCCACAAGGTACTAGGGCGCGCCCCCCTGGGCGGGCCCTAGTGCCTTGCCGTCTACTCGTTTGCCTTCTGGGCTCCTTCCGAAGCTTCCAGTGTCTCTCTTGTCTAGGAAAAAAAGTCAAAACATTTCATGACATTTGGACTTCGTTTGGTACCGATTTCCTGGAAAACCATTAACAGGCAGAAAACAACAACTGACACTTGGCATTGGGTTAATAAGTTAGTCCCAAAAATGATATAAAATTGCATATAAAATATCCAAGATTGATATTATAATAGCATGGAACAATAAAAAGTATAAATATGTTGGAGACATATCACCTACCGCGATGCATGTGCCAAACTCTATACCCCGGGTCATCAAGCATGAGTCCCTAGTAGTAAGTAAAGCAAGAGAAAACAAAGATCATAACTTTTTCTACAAATGAAATGCAAACATGCTCCATCCTGGGCAACTTTCAACAGATGATCACATCTCCCAGCCGCTAAGTTCCTGAAGACAACTTACATGGACAACGTCAATAACATAGCTTCTACTCCAAAGATACCCCATCGAAGATTCTAGCCAATTCCTATCCTTCGCGTGATCCCATCCTCTTCTTTTTATAACAGAAACATGTGGTAATTTTAATTAGCAGCACCGCTACGGCTCGAACTATCAACTATTCTTCGTTTTTCTGCACCTTGGACCAATTGGATATCCAATAAGCTATTCGAAAAAAAAGAGTACTAGGATCATGCCTATAAACATGATTAAAAGTAGCATCATTCGTGGCTTTCCACCAAGACTAGATAACTGCCGCCACACCCATATACCATTTGTCTCTGATTCTTTGGAAAACTCTCTACCCACCCACTGAAGTCCTCTACTTTGCTGAGAATGTTACAAATATCAGTCACGCTTTTCGTAACGTCCCAAAGAAATTTTGCTACTAAAAACTTCATAGAAGATGCTCCACCGTTTCTTCCTATTCAGAAAAATTGCATTTTGTATCTTCGCCTTTCCAGTTTCTTTTGAAGAGATTATCTCTGTTAAAACACTATTCTGAAAAACTAACCATATATCGGAAATCCGTTGGTGCTCCCGGGAGCGCACGCTCCTGCACGCGAAAAAATATTTTAAAGTGTGAAAAAATTTCAAACAAAAATTTGTCGCATACATCTCAACATTACATGTGTGAACGTCAAGTTTCGGAGAAAACCGACATTTTTTATGGTTTGTGCAAAAAAGACGAAACGTTGTCTTGTGAAAAACATTTTTTAACACCGAATTTTGTCTTTTTCACACGCGACACATAAGTTGTCGGTTTTTGCTAAACGACTTTGTGAGCATGTACAATATCGAGATGTACGCGCCAAGTTTTTGTTTCGAATTTTTTGACATTTCAAAATATGTTTAAACACATTTTAAAAAGTAGCGCGTGCTCCCATGTGCCAAAACGCCATATATAATCTTTTCTTTGCAATGGTATTTTAGTAAACCACATCTTTCTGTGAGACCAAACTATTTGATTAGTTTTCAAAGTATATCTTCCCTGACTTTGTTTTTTCATCTCTCGTATATCTTTTCCTTGTTGACTTGACTTAGTTTCTTGGACTTTGTTGAAATGGTTTGGCTTTAGCAATTTGCCATGTAGATGATGGCTAAGACTTGATATGACCCCGACAAGATTAACTATTCCCCCAAAATTCTTATAGTGTTGAATCCCACAAATCAACTATCCCAACTTGAGAGTTTCCTTAAGATTTTTTATCCTTCGAAACCCATAAGAAATCTTTGAATCAAAGACAGATTTGGGGAAGCCTTCGCCCTTCTAATATGGGGAATTTTTTCTATAAGTGAATTTGTGTGAGGTAGACTAGATTAGTGGGGAGTGGAAAATAATTTTTAATATGCGGGCACCATCTTATAACCAAAAGTAAACAAGTTCTTATAGATAGTAGCATTTTTAGTTTACTTTAGCATACGAGGTAAGATATTCTTATGGCCAACTTAAGGGCATATCCAATAGATTTTGCATAATAAGGCATGACCACTTTTTGGGTCAAAATAGTGCTCCAATAGGTGTCCTATATGTAAAAAAAACTTCAAATTTGCAACACCATCAAAATGGGGCACCAAGTGTTGCTAATATGCAATACCTGTGTGGCTGGAGTAAAACAAATTTGCAGCCGCATCCCACCTCTGTGCGTCAGCCGCACCACTGCCACGCCGTCCTTGCCACCAAATCAGTTGAATCAGCACGCCGCCGCCGCGTTCAAGGGGTGCATGCGTGTGCCTACAACCACTTCAGTGCCTATTTCCAGTGCGAAAACCATGCTACTCCCTCCGTCTAGGTTGTAAGTCATCTTATGAAAATCAAATAATCCCAAAACACTTAGGTGCGGTGCATTAACTTCTACCTCGTTTCTTGTTTCTTGACATATCAACCAATAAGAGATGTGGGGTGTGCATACCTTTAATGACTTGAGACTACCAAACACGACGTCATGCAGTGGTTAGTTCATTGCATGCAATACTATTAATTAGCAAATAAACATTAAGTTCTCTCGTTTTCTCCTCCTCCTTGGTCACGGTGCACAACCTAAGATGACTTATTCACCTAGACGGAGGGTGTCTCTTCATGTTCAAGATGACGGACATCATGGCGGTTTGGCCGGTCGATGGACATCGAGGGTGATTAACCTTTCATTGACGTTCTAGTTGTCGTCGTCGGAGGAGTTCACCTTCGATCAAGAGGAGACCCTCGTGTATTGGAACTCAGTCAACATCAACTATATATGTGTAAGGGCATCTCCAACGGCAACCCGTAAATTTCCTCACGCACCCGTCTGCGAACAGGGGGCCAGTCCATGGACATGGATGCGGGAGGCCGCCATCCAACCATGGCCGCATACATCCGGCATTTCTCATTATATTTTTAAGTCCGCATGAACAAATAGCCGGATACAAAGTGTACGGATGTTCAAATAGCCACATGCAGCAGTAGTTCAAATTTAAAAATATTCAAATATTACATCCCAACATTATTTTCCCTGTTCACCGCTCACTGACGCTCAATCAGATCTTCCCTCAGCCGCTTGTGAGTTGGTCGATGCTGAATTTGTTGATGCATTTGAATAAACTCTTCAAATGTGGCCCGATTCTGGTCTGGAAGTTGGATAGGATCACCCATGTTCTCAAATTCTAGAGTTGCGGCAGCATCGTCACCCTCATCCTCGACGATTATGTTGTGCATGATCACACAACATTTCATCACCTCCCACAAAGTATCCAGATCCCATTGTTTAGCAGGTCCACGAACAACTACAAAACGGGCCCGCAAAACTCCAAATGCCCCTTAGACATCCTTTTTAGCTACTTCTTGTTTTTCGGCAAAGTGATCCTTTTTCTAGCCAACTGGGTTAGGGATGGTGCTGACAAAGGTAGCCCACGGAGGATAGATACCGTAAACCAGATAGTAGCTCATGTTGTACTCATGTCCATTGACAGTTTGGTAAGGATGAGCTTTTCCTTCAGTCAGCCTTGCAAACAACGGTGATCGCTGCAGCACATTGATCGTGGCGCGGCGCGGCTCATTGGCCCGGTGCTCCAAAGGTGGCAGCCTCTTTGGGACCCAGCCATGTGGCTGGACGTGTTCGTCGTCCTAAGGAACACACTGGACGACGGGTCGGCCATGTCGCCGTACGTGGAGCTCGTCAAAGACACGGTGGTTCCGGCTGTCCAGGCCTTGGAGTGGAAGACCACGGACTCCGAGCGGGTGCGCCGCTTCCTGGCGCAGTGGAAGGACACACTGCCTCCTTCCGCCGTGCAGCGCATCCTCGTAGAGGTCGTCATGCCGGAGCTGACCGCCGAAGTGGAGTCATGGGACCCGCGGGATGCCTGGCGGGCCGACTGCTGTCACCTCCTGCTTCGCCAGTGGATGCCGCTCGCCGGTCCACTGCTGGAGAGCCTATGCGTCACCGTGAGACACAAGCTTGAGAGGGCGCTGCGGGAATGGGACGACGCCGGCCACGCCTTGCTCTCCAAGTCCAACCTTAACCTGGTGGCGCCCTGGAAGGCCCTGTTCGGCCGGGCGAGCTGGGAGGAGTTCGTCGACGGGATCGGCGTTGTGCGGCACCTGGAACAGCGCCTGCGGAGCCTCCGGATCACGCCGCCGAAGCAGAATGACGACGCGTTCTTGGAGGTGATCATGAAGTGGGCGCCGCTCATGCGGGCGGAGGACATGGCGCGACTCCTGGAGGCCGAGTTCTTCGGCAGGTGGCGGCACGCGCTCCGTCACTGGCTGCTGGCCGCGAAACCCGCCACCAGAGAGGCCGTCGAGTGGTGCAACGGGTGGGGGCGCGCCTTTACGCCCGAGCTGCGCGAGGATGAGCGCGTGCATGCCCGCCTCGAGGCTGGCATAGACATGGTCAACAGTGCGGCGCAGGGGCTGGAGATTTAGCGGCGCGTGAGAAGGTAGCTCGTGACTGGCCGTGATAAGGTTGTGCTGGGCGGGGGACATTCTGCGAAAACTACACTTCTGAACTTCGAATTCTTTTTATGATTATCATACATGTGTGTGGGTGTATGTAATATCTTGAGAGAAAATAGAAACATGATTTGAGAGACTGAGACACCTTAGTTACTGCAACTCTGCAACTAATGTTTGCATGTGATGTGTGGCCAAATGCGAAACACATATTTTCTCTGTCAAACTGCAATCTCAAGTTTGAGTAAAGATTGTTCCTATGCAAAGTTTTCTTCATTATTACGAGGCATGCATATATTGCTCCAATCTCAGAGCTTCTTACATACACAATTCAGAAGAAAATATAAGCCACCAAGCAATGCAATGAACTCTTTCCAGAGCAGAGTCTTATAGACAAAAGATAGCAGAAAACAAAAGAGATCGAGGCAGACTCTTAAGTAACACTTCCGCATCACATCCACATCCAGATCACTGCTATGCCCACACCCAAGAATACTTACATTACATGATTCTCAAAAATGGATGTTAATATTACATTCCAGTGTGGATTACTCAAGATTAATTAAACTTCTAAAGATAATAACAAGGACGTTCTTCAGAGCCGTTAACATTCTGTTTTTTTTTCTGCGGGAGAAATCTTTACAATCATCACGCACTACCTCCAAAACCTCGTTCGGACCTGAGGCAATCCAAGTCATGATCCTACCATGAACCCTACCAAAAGAAGCTAAGCTATCACTAGCCTTATGTTGTGTGCGAGAGACATGAGTAATACAAATACCTTCACCACCGATGCATACACTTAGCTATCAAGCTCTCCACTTGAAATTAAAGACACTGCCGTGGTAGAATCCATCTCAATGGATATAGGCAGGTCTGATCTCTGAATTGCTGAGGATAGCCCTTCCATGCATGCGCACAATTCTGCCTCCAGAACCGTTTAACATCAGATAAAAATCAATTGGATTTCTAGTTTAGCGACCGAACAGACAACCAAAGGTCTTACGTAATGGTTGTTTTATCAATCTCAAACTGTGGAGGGGGAGGGGGATAATTTGGAGATTTTTTCGTGTCTATGAGTTCCTTGCAACATAATTGTACTAGTGTTTCAAGATGAAAAACAGATACAACTGTAGGAGATGGTTAACACCACAAAAGGTCATAAGCCCCTCCACAATTGGAAGGGAGAAACTTGGTTGAGGTAAGCAGATGTTTACTTTTTCATCATGGATTTCCAGTGGATGAATTAACACCACAGAAGGCTATAAGCCCCTCCTAATAAATTGGAGGGCCCAGAAACTTGTTGAGTTAAGCAGATATTTACTTTTTCATCATGGATTTCCAGTAGATGAATCTTGCGCACTTCGAAACTTGTTGAGTTAAGCAGATATTTACTTCTTTTTATGATTATTATTTCTTGAGAGAATATAGAGACACGATTGAGACATCTTATTTCCAGCAAGTCTTCAACTAATGTATGCATGTGTGGTCAAATGAAAAATACATATTTTTTTCTGTCAAACTGCAATCTCAAATTTGAGTACAGATTGTTCCTAAAGTTTTCTTCATTACTAGGC
This sequence comes from Triticum aestivum, assembly GCF_018294505.1. Lineage (NCBI taxonomy): Eukaryota > Viridiplantae > Streptophyta > Magnoliopsida > Poales > Poaceae > Triticum > Triticum aestivum. The sequence continues at coordinate 487,800,206 of NC_057799.1, read as the reverse complement.
ATGTCTCAAATCTCAAAGCATGCTTACATAATGAAGAAGAAAAAGTAAGGTTCCAAACAATGCAATGAACTCCGGAGCGAGACTTACTCGACAAAAATAGCATCAAACAACATCAAACACAAGTTAGTTTAGGACATTCTTATTCGTGCCGCAAATGAGGGTTGCAAACCCTTTTGGCCAATACTATGACCCCAAGTCCCAACTCTAAAGTAAGATCAGTGTCATTCTGAATTCATATCCACATCTAGGTCACTGCCATACCAGCACTCAAGAATATGAATATTACATGATTCTCAAAATTATGTACTGATATTACATGTAAGTGTGGAGTACTCGACTTCATAATCATTAGTCTACGCAAACAAGATTAATCTCATGCTCATGACCTATTTGGATCCAAACCAGTTCGCTAATCTCTGAAGTAGATAAACAAGCTGGAGCATTCTTTATGTAACAAGTTGAAAGAAACACTAGTCTGTGCAGATAACGACAGGGCAAACACTGTGAAAACCAGCATGAACGTCGTACCTGTTCTGGTAGACGGCTTCGTGTTAATATACTGAGGCGCAACTCCACAAATCGCGTACATAGTTAGGATTACAACTTGTGTACCAAGGGATAACGAGAGAGAGATCATATACTAACAACCTAAACTATCTAGTGCCCTGTTTGGTTCGGCTGTGGATTTCTAAAAGCGGCTGTGAAAAATCTGCTGTGGAAAAACAACTGTGGAAAATCTGATGTAAAAAAGATGTAGGTCATTTGGCAAACCAGCTGATACAACTTTTTCAGATTTTGGCCCGCAGCGGAATCAGATTTTGAAAAACACGTCCTGGGCTGCTTCCGCTTTTGGTTCAGATTTTGGCAGCGGATTTGTAGAATCGGATTCTGCTGGGTTCTCTCTTTGGTTCAGATTCTGCTGCGCGGTAGCGGAATCTGTCGATAAAAGCTGAACCAAACAGGGCCTATGTTCGGCTGCCCTTGGAGTCCAAGTAATCAACCTGTCACGACCATGTGTGGGTGTGTTGCTTAACACCCTCCCTTAATCACAACTTTGTCAAGTTGAGATTACGCTTGATTTCTTCAAAAGTTCTTGTAGTTAATGATTTTGTGAAGCCATTTGCAACCTGATCTCTTGAATGCACAAAACGAATTTCCAACTGCCGATTTGCAACTCTTTCTCTGACAAAGTGGAAATCTATTTTAATATGCTTTGTTCTTGCATGAAACATATATAGGATTAGCAGATAGATAGGTAGCACCAAGGTTATCACACCATATGCATGGAGCTTTGGTGCTCTTCACACCAAGTTCCCTCAACATTGATTGCACCCAAACAATTTCTGCCGTAGCATTTGCAAGTGCCTTGTACTCAGCTTCTGTACTTGACCTGGATATGGCACCCTGCTTCTTTTCACAACATGATATTAAGTTGGATCCAAAGAATACTGCAAACCCACCAGTCAAGCGTCTGTCATCTATGCATCCAGGCCCGTCGAGAAGCATGTGCGAACGATGCAACCGCACAGGGCCCCCAAAATTATGGGGCCCCCGATCGCAGAAAAAAAAAACAAAAAAGCTCGTTCCTGTCGAGCGAAAACTAGAGAAAACGTTTGCGTACAAGTTCATTTTTTATCCCCCACACAGAGTCACACACTCGTACGTAGCGTCTTCTCCGCCTGTATTCACGTTGCCATCAGTCACACTTTGCTGAGAATGTTACAAATATTAGTCACGCTTTTCGTAACGTCCCAAAGAAATTTTGCTACTAAAAACTTCATAGAAGATGCTCCACCGTTTCTTCCTATTCAGAAAAATTGCATTTTGTATCTTCGCCTTTCCAGTTTCTTTTGAAGAGATTATCTCTGTTAAAACACTATTCTGAAAAACTAACCATATATCGGAAATCCGTTGGTGCTCCCGGGAGCGCACGCTCCTGCACGCGAAAAAATATTTTAAAGTGTGAAAAAATTTCAAACAAAAATTTGTCGCATACATCTCAACATTATATGTGTGAACGTCAAGTTTCGGAGAAAACCGACATTTTTTATGGTTTGTGCAAAAAAGACGAAACGTTGTCTTGTGAAAAACATTTTTAACACCGAATTTTGTCTTTTTCACACGCGACACATAAGTTGTCGGTTTTTGCTAAACGACTTTGTGAGCATGTACAATATCGAGATGTACGCGCCAAGTTTTTGTTTCGAATTTTTTGACATTTCAAAATATGTTTAAAACACATTTTAAAAAGTAGCGCGTGCTCCCATGTGCCAAAACGCCTTATATAATCTTTTCTTTGCAATGGTATTTTAGTAAACCACATCTTTCTGTGAGACCAAACTATTTGATTAGTTTTCAAAGTATATCTTCCCTGACTTTGTTTTTTCATCTCTCGTATATCTTTTCCTTGTTGACTTGACTTAGTTTCTTGGACTTTGTTGAAATGGTTTGGCTTTAACAATTTGCCATGTAGATGATGGCTAAGACTTGATATGACCCCGACAAGATTAACTATTCCCCCAAAATTCTTATAGTGTTGAATCCCACAAATCAAATATCCCAACTTGAGAGTTTCCTTAAGATTTTTTATCCTTCGAAACCCATAAGAAAATCTTTGAATCAAAGACAGATTTGGGGAAGCCTTCGCCCTTCTAATATGGGGAATTTTTTCTATAAGTGAATTTGTGTGAGGTAGACTAGATTAGTGGGGAGTGGAAAATAATTTTTAATATGCAGGCACCATCTTATAACCAAAAGTAAACAAGTTCTTATAGATAGTAGCATTTTTAGTTTACTTTAGCATACGAGGTAAGAAATTCTTATGGCCAACTTAAGGGCATATCCAATAGATTTTGCATAATAAGGCATGACCACTTTTTGGGTCAAAATAGTGCTCCAATAGGTGTCCTATATGTAAAAAAAACATCAAATTTGCAACACCATCAAAATGGGGCACCAAGTGTTGCTAATATGCAACACCTGTGTGGCTGGAGTAAAACAAAGTTGCAGCCGCATCCCACCTCTGTGCGTCAGCCGCACCACTGCCACGCCGTCCTTGCCACCAAATCAGCTGAATCAGCACGCCGCCGCCGCATTCAAGGGGTGCATGCGTGTGCCTACGACCACTTCAGCGCCTATTTCCAGTGCGAAAACCGTGCTACTCCCTCCGTCTAGGTTGTAAGTCATCTTACGAAAATCAAATAATCCCAAAACACTTAGGTGTGGTGCATTAACTTCTACCTCGTTTCTTGTTTCTTGACATATCAACCAATAAGAGATGTGGGGTGTGCATACCTTTAATGACTTGAGACTACCAAACACGACGTCATGCAGTGGTTAGTTCATTGCATGCAATACTATTAATTAGCAAATAAACATTAAGTTCTCTCGTTTTCTCCTCCTCCTTGGTCACGGTGCACAACCTAAGATGACTTATTCACCTAGACGGAGGGTGGCTCTTCATGTTCAAGATGACGGACATCATGGCGGTTTGGCCGGTCGATGGACATCGAGGGTGATTAACCTTTCATTGACGTTCTAGTTGTCGTCGTCGGAGGAGTTCACCTTCGATCAAGAGGAGACCCTCGTGTATTGGAACTCAGTCAACATCAACTATATATGTGTAAGGGCATCTCCAACGGCAACCCGTAAATTTCCTCACGCACCCGTCTGCGAACAGGGGGCCAGTCCATGGACATGGATGCGGGAGGCCGCCATCCAACCATGGCCGCATACATCCGGCATTTCTCATTATATTTTTAAGTCCGCATGAACAAATAGCCGCATACAAAGTGTACGGACGTTCAAATAGCCACATGCAGCAGTAGTTCAAATTTAAAAATATTCAAATATTACATCCCAACATTATTTTCCCTGTTCACCGCTCACTGAGGCTCAATCAGATCTTCCTTCAGCCGCTTGTGAGTTGGTTGATGCTGAATTTGTTGATGCATTCGAATAAACTCTTCAAATGTGGCCCGATTCTGGTCTAGAAGTTGGATAGGATCACCCATGTTCTCAAATTCTAGAGCTGCGGCAGCATCGTCACCCTCATCCTCGACGATTATGTGGTGCATGATCACACAACATTTCATCACCTCCCACAAAGTATCCAGATGCCATTGTTTAGCAGGTCCACGAACAACTACAAAACGGGCCCACAAAACTCCAAATGCCCCTTAGACATCCTTTTTAGCTACTTCTTGTTTTTTGGCAAAGTGAGCCTTTTTCTAGCCAACTGGGTTAGGGATGGTGCTGACAAAGGTAGCCCACGGAGGATAGATACCGTCAACCAGATAGTAGCTCATGTTGTACTCATGTCCATTGACAGTTTGGTAAGGATGAGCTTTTCCTTTAGTCAGCCTTGCAAACAATGGTGATCGCTGCAGCACATTGATGCCGCTGTGAGACCCGGGCATGCCAAAGAAAGCGTGCCAAATCCAAAGATCTTGTGGTGCAACTGCTTCAAGAATTATGGTGGGCTTCTTAACATGACCCCGATATTGCCCTTGTAAAGCCTTCGGGCAGTTCTCCCATTTCCAATGCATGCAGTCAAGAGACCCAAGCAAACCTGGCCACCCTCTTGCTTCTGAGATTGCCAACAGCCTCTCCGTGTCTGCCACAGTTGGTTCTCTCAGGTACGTGGTCTAAACACCCCGACCACTAAAGTTGCAAAACTGACCATGGCATCTCCGAATGTTCTCTCAGACATACGTAGGTACTCGTCCCATGAATCAGCGGCCATGCCATGTGCAAGCATCCGGAGTGTGGCCGTGCACTTATGGTAACCAGAGAACCCAATCGTCCCCACAACGTCTTTCTTCAGGATGAAGTAGTCATCATAGGATAGGACGCCATGGAACAAACGATCGAAGACAGTCTTGCGCATCCGAAAACGCTAGCGTAGATGGCCAGCGAAGAGTGCATCGGGGGCAAAGTATTCAACCATCAGTGTCAAATGCCATGTGCCCTGTTGCGGGTTGAGCACTCGATGACCCTTGATCGAGCCCTTGAAATTGAGAACACATTACTCCGCACGCTCCGCATCTTCAAGGACTGCATACATCATCGCTGTCTCATTGTAGTACTCCTCCTCGTACGACGAGCCGTCAGACGACTCAACATACTGCCCGTATATTTACTCCAAATCAGAATCCATTGCTAGAGAGAAGAAGGGAAGACTTTTTTAGCTCCGACAATCCATCGAACCATTGTCAGCCATGGTGAGTATATCAACAGCGGACGGTACCTGGCGGGGCGGTCGGAGGACAGGGTTTGAGCGGCAATGGAGGAGAAGCAGGGTGGAGTCCTTCTGGAGCGCTGGAGGTGACGGACACGTAGAGTTCCCGCAGGGGTGCGGCGTGGCGGTCGGGGTGGTGGAGCGGCGGCTAAGGCAAGAGAGAAAGAAGGAAGAAGAGAAAATGGGAAGGATGGAGGCGCGAGGACCGAGAAGGGTTTTGGGTGGGCCGGGGTTGTTGGAGTCCTACGTGTCTGCTATCCGGACTCCCGCACCCCCCACTTTTGTCTCCAGTTTGCGGAAGAAAACGCGTCCGAACCGTCTCGCGGACCTATACAGGCCCGCGTTGGATGGCTTCGCCAGTCCGGACAGGTGCGAGTGTTTTGCAGGTCCGCCTTGGAGATGCCCTAAGACAAGTATAGAGTAGTAGTGATCTTTTATGTTTGATCAAGTAGTATGATGAAATTTTGTGTTTAAGGTTTAAATCTATGTAATGTTCGGATGTTTGTTTGAATTGATCTATGCAATATGCTTTCCAAAAATAATTTGTTTTTAGGGCATCTATTGAAGTTGGAGTTCTTTGGAACAGTTTTGGGTGTTGTAAAATTAACTTTGACGACCTTTAGGTGCCCTATGCACCTATCGGTAATTCTCTAAGGGAACAGTGTAGAAAGGAAGAACATGAACTGGGATGAATGTAAAATTGTATCGAGTCTTTGGAGCATACATTTATACAAGCATTATATATCCTTGAAGAGCGTGATTCCATAAGTCTTGGCGTCTCTACTTCTCCAAATCAAAATAATAAAGTTTTTTAAGAAATAGTAAATTACTAGAAATGGAATTACCCTTTAAGAAGAAAGAAGATAATAATAAGATTTACACACAATTACGCAGAAACTGCGATTTTTTATAATATGAAAGAATACACATATAATTGTGGCATTTTCTCAAAAAATAAGCTTCCTAAGAAGGAATGAATTTGTACCATTAGTATTACCTTTTAAGAAAGAAATGAAAAAACTAAAATAAAATCAAAATAATGAATTTCTCTAAGGAAGAATGAATAAGTGGCATCGGTAATACCCTTTAAGGAAAAAGAATAGCAAAAAAAAAAGACACAACTTGCACATGGTTTGCAAAGAAGTTGCGCTATTTTTATAATATGTAAGAGTAAGCATATAATAGTGAAGTTTCACAAAAAAAGTAATTTCCTAAGAAGGAATGAATTAGTGGCATTGATAGTACCCTTAAAGAAGAAAGAAAATTGAATTTCCCTAAGATGAAATAAAAACTTAAACAAAATCCAAATAATGAAGTTTTCTAAGAAAAATGTATTAGTGTCATTGGTTTACCCTTTAAGAAGGAAGAAAATGAAAAATAATAAAACAAATAAGGAGCTAATTTGCAAACAATTCACACTAAAATTGCATGTTTTTATAATATGCAAGAATAAAAATATAATAGTTGAATTTGCACAAAAAGAATTTTCCTAAGAAGAAATGAATTGTGGCATTGGTATTATCACTAAAGAAGAAAGAAATAAAATAAAATAAAAACAATCAAAAGTCCAATTTTTCTTGAAAGGATGAATTAGTGGCTTTGGTATTAGTCTTTAAGAAAAATAAAGATGAAATAATACATAAATAATAAAAATAATGAGGTTTTATAAGGAAGAATGAATTAGCGATATTGGTATTAATCTTTTAGAAGAAATAAATTAAATTAATAACTAAAAATAATAATAAAAGATTTGCTAAGGAAGAATAAATTAGAGGCATTGATATTACCTTTAAAAGAAATAAAATAAAAAATTTAAACAACCAACGAAAAAAATTGCACACAATATTCACAAAATGCGTTTTCAAAAATATTGAAGAACAAACATATAATAGTGGAATTTTCGCCAAAAAAAAAATCCTAAGCTGGCATGAAGTAGTGGCATTGGTTTTATCCCTTGAAGAAGAAAGAAAATGAAATAATAACTATTTTTTTCTTCAAAACAAGGCACAAAGAATTTGTAGCATTAGTATTACCCTTTAAAGAACAAAGATAACACAAAAGTTTGTTTTTAAAACGTGCACATAACTTTGCTCTAAAAATGTACTTTTGTAGTATGCAAACAATAATCATATATAGTGCAATTTTTGCACTGATTGCATAGTGTTTATGTGTATACATTTATACTCACCCAACATCCAAAAATACCCATAGAACAAAAATAAAAACCAAATAACAAAACAAAAGGAAAAGAAGAAGCAAAAAGACATAAAAACAGAAAAAATATAGAAGAAATAAAGGGATAGAGAGGAGGGCTGGATTGCATAGTTAATGGACTTCGGCCCAGTAGCAAATTAATTGACCCTCAAATATAGGGCGTCGAAAAAAGCAAGCATAGCACCGATAATCCACTTCTGAGCCCAGGCTCAGCTGCTCCCGTGCTGACGAAAAACATCAAAACAAATACTCGAAAAATTCAAAAAAAAATCCATTTTTGGTGTGATAGATAATTTGATGCGTGAAGTTCGCTCCAATTTTCAAATCATTTGAACATCTGAGCAGCTCTCGGCACCGTTTTGACCCGATTTTTTGAAGTTTACTGTTCACACACTGTTCTAAACCGATTTGTCTTTTGGTTGAGAGGTACTCAGATGTCCAGATTATCTGAAAATTGGGGCGGACCTCACACATCAAATTATCTATCACACAATTTTTTTTCAATTCTCCAATATTTATTTTGATTTTTTTCTAACCGGGTGCAGATGAGCCTGGGCAATGAGACGCTACACTCGCCTAGCACAACAAAAATCAACGACCAAGAAAGACTGACCCAAATTATCATTCAGTTGACTGACATATAATAACTAAAGTAAAGGGAATAAGTGTAGAAAGGAAGAACACGAAGTAGGATGAATGTACAATTGTATTCAGTCTTCGGAGCATACATTGATACAAGCATTATTATATGCCCAGAGAGCGTGATTCCATAAGTCATGCAAGGGACGGAATTGCGCGGGATTCTCAGCTATACACCATATTCAATAGCGGGAAAATACATTGTGTTCAAACAAGTCAGCCCTTGAATATGGTCGAATTCAAACACGATACATACCATACTAGCCTCGTGCGCCCACGCAATTCTGCCGCGTGAATCGAAATGGATATTTCGTGCGTGCGTACCCATACACATTCGTTTGCTTCTGCGTGCCCCTACCACATAGCCCCACTGGTGCTCCAATTTACTGCCTCTCGGCCGCGTGCCTTCATATGCTTCTGAAACCCTTCAAGGATTTATCTCCATAATTTTCCCGTCGCCGCACACCTCTGTTTCACCAAGATCCAATTTGAAGGCCATTTCTGGTACACTGCCAGAGTGGGAAATCATCACACTGACCATCTCCATCAACTTGAAAGCCATCATGACCACTTGTGAGTAGTTTTCATTGGACTATGGGTCCATAAAGTTGCTAGATGGTTCTCTCTCTTCTTCTCATACAAACATCATATGAGCTATCCTACATGATTGTGATCCATCAGATCTATTTATGAATTCTTTTGAGATCTATTTGTTTATTTATTTGCATAACTATTATTCATATATACCCTCCGATCTATTATCTCTTTCTCTAGCCAAGTTTGGGGTTTGATCATCAAGGGAGTTGTGTATGATAGTTGGATTCAACCTTGCAAGTAAGCTACCGTAGTGACAAAATGTGGAAAAAAGACCTGTACTATTGATAAAAATATGGTTTCATAGTTGTCCTTTGAACACAGGGTGAAGACAATATATCATCTACTTCATGCCATCGTTCTCTGTTTTACTTAATATTTTGAGATGCATGCTGGATAGCAGTCTTGGGGTGGAGTGCACATAGATGTTGTCGGATAACGGTTTATAGATTTAAGGACGTGATGACCATATGCTAATTATGCCATGAATAATCATACTCATAAACATTGCAATTTATTCACCACATCGTTGCTTATCTTTTGAGAGAGACCACTAGTGAACCTATGGATCCTGGTCCATCTTCATCCATAAAGCTTTCAATATCTTTTACTTTCCTTGATTTTCATTTTTTCCATTAATTTCCGCCAATCATTCCACCATTGCATTTATTTCCTTTGGTATCTAGCATCACTGACAACCTCACTAGTCTTGTTGGGGGCACAAAGAAGGTTTTGTATTTGTGTGTGGAGGTACTGATCATTGGTTGTAATTGCGTAGCTACCGTGGATTAGATAAACCTTGAGGCCACTCAAGGGGAAGCTGCTGCTTGCTGCAAACGCTTGCATTTGGGGGCGCAACACCTTCCTAGTTGAGTGGAAGCATGTCTCAAGTGTTGAGCCCACGATCGAACGTCTATATAAGTGGAGGTATACCTGCAATGAGTGTATATGAGTTTTGCTCCGACTAGGATTGCAAGTGTTGTATCTAGCCACTTGTTCAGGCCCAAGCTATGCGACTGGACCTAGCAGTCTGTAGCTCGGTGTTCCTACCATACATACCATTAGAGGTTGTGCGCTTTTGCTACTCCGGCGAACTAGTTCGACGGATCCGGTGATCAAGCTAAATGAGTGAGATTGACAACAAGGAGGAGACGAATTCAGTGATGCGCCGCTCCAACCCTTGTTCCATTATAAGGACGTCATGTCTAGTGGTAATCTCGTGATCTATCTCCTACGAATGCACCTGGGTGATCTGCCGTATATGCATGGGATTAAATCTTAATTTGCTAGGATTAAATCTTAATTTGCCGTATATGCATGGGCGTAGCCCATCAGCTAGCACTAGTGAAGGACTTGCAATCCCATAAGCTTTATATCGCATGTGATATCACATGCGACCCATCAATAGTGATCAATGGAATCAAATGAGGGCAATCGTGGTATCTATAGCCTCGTCTTAGGGAGATTGAGGAAAGAAGAATGGTTCTAATTTTGATGTCAGTAAATTAGTTAAAAGCTCTACGTCGCTTTACAGTGGTCGTTTTATTTGCCTCCTCGAGCCTTGGGACTCTTCCATTGTACACATGAATGTCCCTTGAGTAAAGACCACAATTACAATAAAAAAAGAGCTTGCCTTGCCGAAGTTCAGGTACGCGCCGACATCAAGCTCGGGCATGCGCGCAAGGTGCAAATACATTAAATTCGCCTACGCAAATGACCAAAACTACTCTTGACGTAAGACGTAGGAGGGGTCCATGAGGTAATTTGTGGCATATAAGTCCATGGTAATTAGGAGTTATTATAGAATAAGCCAACTCTCCCTCTATCTAGTTGGGCTTATTTAAGCTGTGTTTGTTCCTTGACTTTGTTTTTTGGGATTCCAATTTTCTTGACCCTAGTTCCTTACTTGTACTCAGTTTTGTCCAACCGTCTTTGTTTTCCTCACATTTCCTCTTCACCCTCTACTTGAACCTCACAAATGTCCAAACGGAGCATTTCCGTCCGGTCAAGCCCGTTGACCGTTACATGGATGAGTTCATGACGAGTAGACCATTAAAAATGCTGGCATGTGGGGCCGCTTAAAATGTTGACATGTCAACGGGCTCTTGCTAAAAAACAAACCCATCCTCTTTCCAAATATCCATTTTTTTAGCCCAGGCTCATGTGCACCCTGTGAAGAGAAGATTCAAAACAAATACTAAGAAAAATCAAAAAATTCTAATTTTTTTTGCATGGAAGACAACTTAGTGCGTGAGGTGCACTTCAATTTTCAGATCATTTTGACACATGAGTTGCTCTCAGCAAACAAGACAATTTGGGTCATAAAAATACATGAACAGTAAACTTTTTCACAGACTCCCAATTTCTCTTTTTTGCTGAGAGCTACTCGCATGTCCAAATGATTTGAAATTTGAGCGCACTTCACGCACCAAATTATCTTCCACGCAAAAAATTGGAATTTTTTGAATTTTTCTACTATTGTTTGTGAATTTTCTGCTCATCGCGGGTGCAGCTGAGCTTGGGCACCGAATCACCTCTTCCTCCTCCTCCTCTCTCTATTACATGTGGGACCAATAGAACAAAGGGAAATAGGAAGAAAAAAGCTCCCTAGCTCTCTGGCCATGCCGGCGGCCACTAGACACGGCGGAGGTGGCTCCGTGGCTTGAGGCAGCCCGCAGTCTCCCGCATCAAGGATGCCCTCCTCGCTCTTCTCGCTACCGCCCTCGCTCGCACACTCCCTCTCCCTCTCTGCTCTCTCCTCCCGGTGGAACCCTAGCGCCGACTGGGACGGAGTCGCGCACTCGTCTCCGACCACCCTGTCGGTGTACAAAAGTAGGGGCCTTTCTGTACCCCTTTACTTGTGCATGGGCAGTCGTAGCCGCACCTACGGCCGGGCTTGGCGGGGCAGAGGAAGGGAAGGTACAAGGCTGCCGAGGCAGCACTCAAGCCAGAAGTATGAAGAGCAAAGCGGCAAGGTGGATTCCCCCCGGCAAGACCCTTGCCGGGGCGACTTGCCCAACACCAGCAAGGCCGCCACCCTTGAGCCTGAGAGTCCTGACACCATCGACAAACATCAAGACCAAGGCTCAGGGGTGCCTGCGTGGTGGCATGCAGATCTTTGTGAAGACCAAAGACCTGCAAATCTAGATGGGAACCAGAAGAAGAAGACCCCCGGCAAGATCCTTGCCGGGGACAGACGAAGACCCCCGGCAAGATCCTCGCCAGGATGGCCACGAGACCCCTAGTAAGATCCTTGCCGGGGACGCCCACAAGACCGCGGCAAGACCCTTGCCGGGGGCATCTGCGGGTCCACAACCAGGCCCGCACCTACCAAGGTTTCGCTGTCCCACGGCCGTTCCGACGTGGCAACCAGCCTGCCAAACTAGGCACGCACCTACGTGGCAGCAAGCAACCTCTAGGCTAACCAGTCAAGCACCTGCGTGGTGGCATGGAGATCTTCGTGAAGACCCTGCCACCGCACCAGCGCGGCAGCCAGCCAACCAGCGTGGCGCTGCATGCCTTGTCAGCTTGGACGCGCGTCGAAGCAAGGCGAGGTGGTGACGGACGGGACGAGCTTCTCATCATCAAAGACCTCCCCCTCGGCCAGCGCTCTGGTGTCTGCCGTCCCTGGGAGGCGGACGAACAGATCGTCGCCCACCTTAAAGTACTTGCCTGGGGAGGGGGTTGCGGAGGAGGAAGGTTGGTCGTCGACCACCCCCTCCCAGGCAGTCTCCTTGGCGGTCTCCTCGGCAGCATTCTTGCCGGCTTCCTCGGCAGCACCCTTGCCGGTCCCCTCGGCAGGCCCCTTGCCGGTCTCCTCGGCAGCAGCCTTGCCGGCTCCCCCGGCAGGCCCCTTGGCGGCTTCCTCGGCGGCGGACTTGGCGGCCTCCCTGGCCGCGATCTTGGCGCCCTCCGCTTCGGCGTCCTTGGCGACCTCCTCAACGACAGTGTCGATGTCTTCCTGGTCCATCGAGGGAGGGTCTGGAAACCAGAAAGGGGAATGAAGCAAGGCCAAGATCAAAGTTTAGAACAGAGAAAGGGGGGCAGAGCCCGCAAGAGAAATAATCGACAAAGAAGAGATACCGGTTGGGACCGGCCTCGGCGAAGGAGGCAGGAACGATGCGCGTGGCAGGATGCCCCGACGTCTCCCTTCCCCACAGGGGCCTGAACTTCTCCTTGAGGAGGAGCGCGTCGAACGTCGAGGTGAAGAGGGTGTACTGCGTCCGCAGCTCCACCAACTCGCTCTTCGGCGCCCCCTTCCCTCCAACGTCCTTAGCCACTCCCTTGCCCGCCTCCTTCCCTCCGTAGTTCTTGGCCGCACCCTTGCCCTTACTTTTCTTGGGCGCCATGGCGGCTGAGAGGGGATGAGGGATCGAGGGCAATGGGGGCGTGGCAGCGGCGAGCGGAGGCGAAACCTTTGATTTGTGCTTGAAGAAGAAGAGGGGAACGACGGTTCCAAGATTGGAAAAGGCGCAGAGGGTAAATGAACAGCGCCCCCGTGGTTTCCTCTTTTTCTATGGGGAAGACGCGGGCCGCCTCTTTACTATTCTCCGCAGGGTGACGCAAGCGTGCTGCGGCCACTCCACGCACGACCCCCACGTCACGCACTCGATGCGGATCGTGGGGAAGCGCAACTGGCGAAGAAGTTACTACGGTAAAAACTCTGCCACACCTGCCCGCGCACCATTCTGGGCCTGGACCAACAACGCTTCACGCTTATGTGTGGCCCAGGTCCGGGGGGCTCCTGTCGGTGTACAAAAGTAGGGGCCTTTCTGTACCCCTTTACTTGTGCACGGGCAGTTGTAGCCGCACCTGCGGCCGGGCTTGGCGGGGCAGAGGAAGGGAAGGTACAAGGCTGCCAAGGCAGCACTCAAGCCAGAAGCATGAAGAGCAAAGGGGCAAGGTGGATTCCCCCCGGCAAGACCCTTCCCGGGGCGGCCTACCCAGCCCCGGCAAGAGCCTTGCCGGGGCGACTTGCCCAACACCAGCAAGGCCGCCACCCTTGAGCCTGAGAGTTCTGACACCATCGACAAACATCAAGACCAAGGCTCAGGGGTGCCTGCGTGGTGGCATGCAGATCTTTGTGAAGACCAAAGACCTGCAAATCTAGATGGAAGCCAAAAGACGAAGACCCCCGGCAAGATCCTTGCCGGGGACAGACGAAGACCCCGGGCAAGATCCTCGCCGGGACGGCCACGAGACCCCCGGCAAGATCCTTGCCGGGGACGCCCACAAGACCCCGGCAAGACCCTTGCCGGGGGCATGTGCGAGGCCACAACCAGGCCCGCACCTACCAAGGTTTCGCTGTCCCACGGCCATTTCGACGCGGCAACCAGCTTGCCAAACTAGGCACGCACCTACGTGGCAGCAAGCAACCTCTAGGCCAACCAGTCAAGCACTTGCGTGGTGGCATGCAGATCTTCGTGAAGACCCTGCCACCGCACCAGCGCAGCAGCCAGTCAGCCAGCGTGGCATTGGATGCCTCGTCATCTTGGACGCGCGTCGAAGCAAGGCGAGGCGGTGACGGACGGGATGAGCTTCGTTGCCGTCCCCGATAAAGCAAGAGGACACGTAGGTGGCGCATTAAATGCGTTTGTCCCACGATGTCAGGGATAGACTTGTACACTGTAGATGCTTTCGACCTCCTATGTGCCACTGTGGCGACCCCTTTGACATATAAAAGGAGGCCCGAGGCGTATTGAGGAAGGATTCGGACTTTTTGGACTGGGCATGCACCGCAGCTAGTTCAAGAACTCAAGAACACCAAATATACACCAAAGCAGGACTAGGGTATTACGCATCGTTTGCGGCCCGAACGTGGGTAAAAATCCCCTCCCCTCGTGCTGATCTTTTAGACCTGCTCTTTGCGCAGCTCCACGCCTCGCCAACTGTAGTAGGGATTCCATGTGATCCCATAGGTGTCGTTTTCCCCGACACACCCCGACGAATTTGAGCACCTCCGAAACTGCCTCACCATCCTCTTCCATCCCTTGAGTCGTATCTGCTTTGATGTAGTGTAACAACCAAATCGACCGCTTTGTCTCCGACTCAGGCCGCTGCAATTTAAAAATAAGATTGAAAATTGAGCTTTTGCAATTTTCAAATTAAATGGACCATATCCATGTCCTATTTCCATATAAGGTGACAATATTTGGCACAAACATGGGGCTTACCATGCCAAATAAGACTGCCAAAGGAAGATTCCAAGATTTTGTTATAAAATTAAATAAATCATTTTTCAAGCGCCAAAAATGGTTTTTTTTGTGAAGCAAATAGCACAACTAAGATTGAAAATTGAACCTTTATAATTTCACATGAAATGGACCATATTGGGGGCCTATTGCCAAAATGTTTTGAGTTTTTGAGCTTTTTTTTGCTATATTCCATTGATTAAATAAATTTCTAGACGTTTACCAAGAGTAATTCAAAATTGATCTACAAGTGTGTTATAGTTTGGTTACAAAAAGTGGGAAAATCATTTTAAGGTACTTAGGTAGGATTATATACAATATTCATAAAAAAAGTTGAAAGATTCAACCCTTTTCTATGAATATCCATGTTCATAATGTTGACCCCATTTTGCAAAAAGTGAAAGAAAATGAAAAAAGAGTCAAAAAATGCAATCCTTTTGCATGGAGTCCTTTTATATGTACTAGGTTTTAGGAAAAATAATAAACTAGGAATACAATGATTATTTTAAAAAAAGTGTTGACAAAATGGACTACCATCTATGAAGGTTCATGGCTTTCAAGCCAAATGACCAAGTTCATGGCTATATCCTTGTCATATTTACATATAAGGTGACGATATTTGGCACAAACATGGGGCTTACCATGCCAAACAAGATTTTTGTTGTGATTTTTTTCATTTTTAAAGTGCCAAAAGAAGTTTTTGTGTGTGTGAAGCAAATAGCCAAATAATATGCCAAAGTTAACTTATCCATTTTTCACACAAAGTAGACCATATTGCCAAAAGATTTTGAATTTTTGAGCTTTTTTGCCTATATTCCATTGATTAAATGAATTTCATGACATTTAAAGAAAATAATTCAAAATTGTACTACAAGTGTGTTATAGTTTGGTCCAAACAATTGGGAAAAAAATATTTTCAAATAATCAAGTAGGATTGTATGTAGTATCTACAAAATAGTTGAAAGATTCAGAGAGCAGGGATCGGTGCCCAGGCTCGTCTGCACCCATGCTGAATAAGAAATACTAGAAAAATTCAAAAAATTCCATTTTTTTTATGGTAGATAATTTGTTGTGTGAGATCCGCTCCAAATTTCATATCATTTGGACATCTGAGTGGCTGTAGGCAAAAAAAATAAATACAAATATGGGTTCTGTAAAAAACTTTTACTGCTCATGTACTAATTTGACCTAATTTGTCTTTTTTTTGCTGAGAGCTACTCATATGTAGAAATGATCTAAAATTTGGAGCGCACCTCACACATCAAATTATCTACTATACAAAAAACAATTGTATTTTTTTCTTATTTTTTATGAATTTGTTCTTGACCGGGTGCAGATGAGCCTGGGTCAGAAATGGATATTCGAAAGATTCAACACCTTTGCTATAAATAGGAATAAATACAAAATGAATTTAGGAACTTGAATCAACTGAACTAGATTTAAAATTAATATTTTATCATTTTCTTAAGTTGATTGCAAATTCAAAAAGGTATCAACACTATTCGCACTTAAAACCCATATAGAGCAGGTCGACCCAATTATTTAAAGCCCGCACCGAGCAGCGCCAAGGTGTCCAAGTGGGCTCACTCGTTGGGCTCTCATCCAAGGCCCACTCGCCAGGAACCCACCCAGGTAACGGTCAATAAGTTTGACCCAACGGAAATGGTCCGTTTGGGCATTTGTGAGGCAGGGGTGAAGATAGGAGGGGAAAAGCGAGGCATGTTAAGGAGACGGGACAAAACTGAGTAGTGCTAAGGAACCAGGGCACGGAAATAGAAATCCCTTATTTTTTTCATCTCTCCTTCATCTTTGTCTTGTTGACTTGACTTAGTTTCTCAAACTTTATTGACTTGGTTTGACTTTTATAATTTGCATATAGATGATGGCAAAGACTAGATATGACCCCAATAAGATTAACTATCCCCCCAACATTCTTATAGTGTTGATCCTACAGATGAAATATCCTACCTAGATATTTTCCTTAAGAATTGTAATCCTTTGAAATCCATAAGAAAATCTTTCAATCAAAGAGATTTTTGGGGAAGCCTTCCGAGGTAGGGAATTTTTCTACAAGTGAATTTGCGCGCGGTAGACTAGATCAGTGGGGAGTGGAAAATAATTGTTGACGTGGAGGCTCCATCTTTAAACCTAAATTAAACAAGTTCTTATAGATAGAAGGATTTTTAGTTTGTTAGCGTACGAGGTGGGAAATTCCTTATGGCCAACTTAAGAGCATCTCCAATAGGTTTCGCGTGATAAGGCATGGCCACTTTTGGGCCCAAATAGTGCTCCAATAGGTGCCCTATATGTCAAAAAATTTACTTCAAATTTGCAACACCACCAAAATGGGGCACCAAGTGTTGCAAGTATGCAACACCTGTGCGGCTGGAGTAAAACAAATAGCCGCACCCCACCTCCATGCGACAGCCGCACTACCGCCGCACCGTCGCTGCCGCCAAATAAGCTGAATACGCACGCCGCCGCCGTTGGATCTGCCCCCTTCATCGCCGCGCGAACCCATTTCGCCGCACCACCTCCACGCTGTAGCTGTCGCACGCTCGATTCAGCCGTCATTTGTCCCCAAGCCACCCACGCCCATCCCCACCCGACGCCGCACCACTTATGCGCCGCCGCCTTCTCGTCTTTTCCCTCGTCACCGTACCCCCACCTATGCCATGCCGCTGGACCTCAAGTCCAAGACCAAGACCAGCTTCAAGGGGGTGCAGGCACGTGGCTACGTCCACTTCGACGCCTAGTTCTAGTGTGACAACCGTCGCTACTGGCTCGGCACGTTCACGATGGCGGATATTGTGGCGCAAGCCTATGCCGTTGCTTGGCGGTTTGGCCGATGGCGAGAGGAGCTCAGCTTCTCGGAGATCGCAACCAGGGAGGAAGTGGAGTTCATCTGTCCACCGGTGACTATTGTGTCGGTCAAAGAGGAGGAGGTGGAGGAGGATAAGAAGAAGTACATCCACATTGTTCCTGACGAGAGTGATGTGGAGGCCATGGCGAGGTTCACGAGAGAGAACCCGCAGTATGTCTAGTACGAGGTGGAAATCTTCTGGAAGCGATACCACGCGAAGAAGAAGGGGGACGAGTCTGGCCCATCGACGGTGATCAACCCTCGGTCGTCACCGGAGGAGGAGTTCACCTCCGATCAAGAGGGGACCCTGGCGTATTGGAACTCAGTCGACACCGACTATGTGTCGGACGAGTAGAGTAGTAGTTATCTGTTATGTTTGATCAAAGTAGTATGGTGAAGTTTGTGTTGAAGGTTTAAATCTATACAATGTTTAGATGTTTGTTTAAATTGATTTATGCAATATGCTTTCAACAACAATAATTTGTTTTTAGGGCATCTACTGAAGTTGGAAGTCTTTGGTGTTGTTTAAAAACAGTTTTGTGTGCTGCAAAAATTACTTAGCCACCGTTTGGTGCCTTATTATAGGGCACCTTGGAGATGCTCCAAGGGGATAAGTGTAGAAAAGAAGAACGCGAAGTGGGATGAATGCACAATTGTATTTGGTCTTCGGAGCGGGATGAATGTACAATTTTATTCGGTCTTCGGAGCGTACATTTATACTACAAGCATTATATATGCCTAGAGAGTGCGGTTCCATAAGTCATACAAGCGATGTAATTGCGCGGGATATTCAGCTATACACCATGTTCAGTAGCGGGAAATACATTGTATTCAAACAAGGCAGCCCTTGAACACGGTCTAATTCAAACACGATACATACTACGCGCGCAATTCTGGCATGTCAATCGAAATTGATATTTCGTGCGCGCGTACACATACACATTCGCTTGCGTGTTTCTTTCCGCATTAGTACATAGTAAAATATGGCGCCTCCTTAACCCTAGCGTTAAAGCTTGCCAAACTCGTTGCGTTTCTTTCCGCATATAACATATGGGGCCTCCTTGCAGTTAAAGGTTACCAAACTAGCTTTGTTCCTAACTTCCTATATAAGGGCAGCAATGTCGACGGGGAAATGCACCACACACTCTCCTAGTCTCCTTGACGGTTTCACCAGTCCCTCCCTCTCCAATCTCCATTCTCCACCCGCGAAGCAATCCTACTTACGTGCTCATGGCCTCCGCTGGCGCTGATGAGTCGAGCAACGTCATGACGAGCGGCGGCTCCACCTACCGCCACGACGACCGCACGGGCTCTGAGTCCGGCGGTGCGGGCAGCCGTCCGTCGCCCCAGCACAAGAGTCCACGCGGCCCCGGCGATCTCCTCTTCGGACGCGTCCCGTTCGTCGCCGCCGGCTCTGCAGGTCCGTCCTCTCCTCAACACCATCACCAACGCTACACTAGGCAGCACTACAATCCGGCAACGACATGGAAGCCCCAGCCTGTTGTTGAGAGCCCGGTGTTCAAGAACACAACGGTGGTAAATATGATGAGGCGCATGAACTACGAGGTCGGGTCCGGCTCTGGCCTCGGCAAGCACGGCCAGGGTATCACATCTCCTGTGAAGGTGGTGAAGCGGCCAGAGAGCGCTGGTTTCGGCACGGTCGGCGCCGAGGGAGAAGGATCATACGATAACGGACTTCCCAACAAGGTCCCGGAAACCTTGCCGACCAAATGGGGAGCTGACCAGTGCGCGGATGAAATCTCTCAAGCGGTCTACAACGACTGGGAGATGGGCGATGCCGACGGATCGCGGCAGCAAGGCCGGGAGTTCTGCGAGAAAATACTCGCTGAAGTGCGGGAGCTGCAAGATGGTGTCCTGGACGACGGCGAGCATATGGTGGTGGACGCGGCGGAGGAGATCATCGAGGTCGTGACACTGGTGCACCACAAAAGTGAATCGGGAGAGTTGACGGCGGGCCACCTCATCTTGGTGTTCACAAGGCTGAAGGAAAAGTTCCCGGAGGAGTACCAGACGTACTGCCTCGCGAACACGGCGGGCGTGCTCGTGGCGCGGCTCATTGGCCCGGTGCTCCAAAGGTGGCAGCCTCTTTGGGACCCGGTCATGTGGCTGGACGTGTTCGTCGTCCTAAGGAACACACTGGACGACGGGTCGGCCATGTCGCCGTACGTGGAGCTCGTCGAAGACACGGTGGTTCCGGCTGTCCAGGCCTTGGAGTGGAAGACCACGGACTCCGAGCGGATGCGCCGCTTCCTGGCGCAGTGGAAGGGCACACTGCCTCCTTCCGCCATGCAGCGCATCCTCGTAGAGGTCGTCATGCCGGAGCTGACCGCCGAAGTGGAGTCATGGGACCCGCGGGATGCCTGGCAGGCCGACTGCTGTCACCTCCTGCTTCGCCAGTGGATGCCGCTCGCCGGTCCACTGCTGGAGAGCCTATGCGTCACCGTGAGACGCAAGCTTGAGAGGGCGCTGCGGGAATGGGACGACGCCGGCCACGCCTTGCTCTCCAAGTCCAACCTTAACCTGGTGGCGCCCTGGAAGGCCCTGTTCGGCCGGGCGAGCTGGGAGGAGTTCGTCGACGGGATCGGCGTCGTGCGGCACCTGGAACAGCGCCTACGGAGCCTCCGGATCACGCCGCCGAAGCAGAATGACGACGCGTTCTTGGAGGTGATCATGAAGTGGGCGCCGCTCATGCGGGCGGAGGACATGGCGCGGCTCCTGGAGGCCGAGTTCTTCGGCAGGTGGCGGCACGCGCTCCGTCACTGGCTGCTGGCCGCGAAACCCGCCACCAGAGAGGCCGTCGAGTGGTGCAACGGGTGGGGGCGCGCCTTCACGCCGGAGCTGCGCGAGGATGAGCGCGTGCATGCCCGCCTCGAGGCTGGCATAGACATGGTCAACAGTGCGGCGCAGGGGCTGGAGATTTAGCGGCGCGTGAGAAGGTAGCTCGTGACTGGCCGTGATAAGGTTGTGCTGGGCGGGGGACATTCTGCGAAAACTATACTTCTGAACTTCGAATTCTTTTTATGATTATCATACATGTGTGTGGGTGTATGTAATATCTTGAGAGAAAATAGAAACATGATTTGAGAGACTGAGACACCTTAGTTACTGCAACTCTGCAACTAATGTATGCATATGTGATGTGTGGCCAAATGCGAAACACATATTTTCTCTGTCAAACTGCAATCTCAAGTTTGAGTAAAGATTGTTCCTATGCAAAGTTTTCTTCATTATTACGAGGCATGCATATATTGCTCCAATCTCAGAGCTTCTTACATACACAATTCAGAAGAAAATATAAGCCACCAAGCAATGCAATGAACTCTTTCCAGAGCAGAGTCTTATAGACAAAAGATAGCAGAAAACAAAAGAGATCGAGGCAGACTCTTAAGTAACACTTCCGCATCACATCCACATCCAGATCACTGCTATGCCCACACCCAAGAATACTTACATTACATGATTCTCAAAAATGGATGTTAATATTACATTCCAGTGTGGATTACTCAAGATTAATTAAACTTCTAAAGATAATAACAAGGACGTTCTTCAGAGCCGTTAACATTCTGTTTTTTTTTCCGCGGGAGAAATCTTTACAATCATCACGCACTACCTCCAAAACCTCGTTCGGACCTGAGGCAATCCAAGTCATGATCCTACCATGAACCCTACCAAAAGAAGCTAAGTTATCACTAGCCTTATGTTGTGCGCGAGAGACATGAGTAATACAAATACGTCTATATTTGTTCTTAAAAGGTATCTAATTTCCTTCACCACCGATGCATACACTTAGCGATCAAGCTCTCCACTTGAAATTAAAGACACTGCCGTGGTAGAATCCATCTCAATGGATATAGGCAGGTCTGGTCTCTGAATTGCTGAGGATAGCCCTTCCATGCATGCGCACAATTCTGCCCAGAACCGTTTAACATCAGATAACAATCAATTGGATTTCTAGTTTAGCGACCGAACAGACAACCAAAGGTCTTACGTAATGGTTGTTTTATCAATCTCAAACTGTGGAGGGGGAGGGGGATAATTTGGAGACTTTTTCTTGTCTATGAGTTCCTTGCAACATAATTGTACTAGTGTTTCAAGATAAAAAACAGATACAGCTGTAGGAGATGGTTAACACCACAAAAGGTCATAAGCCCCTCCACAATTGGAAGGGAGAAACTTGGTTGAGGTAAGCAGATGTTTACTTTTTCATCATGGATTTCCAGTGGATGAATTAACACCACAGAAGGTTATAAGCCCCTCCTAATAAATTGGAGGGCCCAGAAACTTGTTGAGTTAAGCAGATATTTACTTTTTCATCATGGATTTCCAGTAGATGAATCTTGCGTACTTCTGAACTTTGAATTCTTTTTATGATTATTATTTCTTGAGAGAATATAGAGACACGATTGAGACATCTTATTTCCAGCAAGTCTTCAACTAATGTACGTATGCATGTGTGGTCAAATGCAAAATACATATTTTTTCTGTCAAACTGCAATCTCAAATTTGAGTACAGATTGTTCCTAAAGTTTTCTTCATTACTTGGCATGTCTCAAATCTCAAAGCATGCTTACATAATTAAGAAGAAAAAGTAAGGTTCCAAACAATGCAATGAACTCCGGAGCGAGACTTACTCGACAAAAATAGCATCGAACAACATCAAATACAAGTTAGTTTAGGACATTCTTATTCGTGCCGCAAATGAGGGTTGCAAACCCTTTTGGCCAATACTATGACCCCAAGTCCCAATTCTAAAGTAAGATCAGTGTCATTCTGAATTCATATCCACATCTAGATCACTGCCATACCAGCACTCAAAAATTTGAATATTACATGATTCTCAAAATTATGTACTGATATTACATGTAAGTGTGGAGTACTCGACTTCATAATCATTAGTCTACGCAAACAAGATTAATCTCATGCTCATGACCTATTTGGATCCAAACCAGTTCGCTAATCTCTGAAATAGATAAACAAGCTGGAGCATTCTTTATGTAACAAGTTGAAAGAAACACTAGTCTGCGCAGAAAACGACAGGGCAAACACTGTGAAAACCAGCATGAACGACGTACATGTTCTGGTAGACGGCTTCGTGTTAATATACTGAGGCGCAACTCCACAAATCGCGTACATAGTTAGGATTACAACTTGTGTGCCAAGGGATAGAGAGAGAGAGAGAGAGAGATCATATACTAACAACCTAAACTCTAGTGCCCTGCTTGGTTCGGCTGTGGATTTCTAAAAGCGGCTGTGAAAAATCTGCTGTGAAAAAACAACTGTGGAAAATCTGATGTGAAAAAGATGTAGGTCATTTGGCAAACCAGCTGATACAACTTTTTCAGATTTTGGCCCGCAGCGGAATCAGATTTTGAAAAACACGTCCTGGGCTGCTTCCGCTTTTGGTTCAGATTTTGGCAGCGGATTTCTGGAATCGGATTCTGCTGGGTTCTCCCTTTGGTTCAGATTCTGCTGCGCGGTAGCGGAATCTGTCGATAAAAGCTGAACCAAACAGGGCCTATGTTCGGCTGCCCTTGGAGTCCAAGTAATCTACCTGTCACGACCATGTGTGGGTGCGTTGCTTAACACCCTCCCTTAATCACAACTTTGTCAAGTTGAGATTACGCTTGATTTCTTCAAAAGTTCTTGTAGTTAATGATTTTGTGAAGCCATCTGCAACCTGATCTCTTGAATGCACAAAACGAATTTCCAACTGCCGATTTGCAACTCTTTCTCTGACAAAGTGGAAATCTATTTCAATATGCTTCGTTCTTGCATGAAACATAGGAATAGGATTAGCAGATAGATAGGTAGCACCAAGGTTATCACACCATAGGCATGGAGCTTTGGTGCTCTTCACACCAAGTTCTCTCAACATAGATTGCACCCAAACAATTTCTGCCGTAGCATTTGCAAGTGCCTTTACTCAGCTTCTGTACTTGACCTGGATATGGCACCCTGCTTCTTTGCACAACATGATATTAAGTTGGATCCAAAGAATACTGCAAACCCACCAGTCAAGCGTCTGTCATCTATGCATCCAGGCCCGTCGAGAGGCATGTGCAAACGATGCAACCGCACAGGGCCCCCAAAATTATGGGCCCCCGATCGCAGAAAAAACAAAATAGCTCGTTCCTGTCGAGCGAAAACTAGAGAAAACGTTTGCGTACAAGTTCATTTTTTATCCCCAACACAGAGTCACACACTAGTACCTAGCGTCTTCTCCGCCTGTATTCACGTTGGCATCAGGATTCTGGAGGATAAGGGCGCCCAGGGTTTCAGCTTTCCCTCCTGCCACTCCAGCGGTCAGGCCAACTCCAGCGCACGACCTCAAACGGACGTCCGGTTTGGCCTGTTTTCGTCTGTTTCGGGCGGCAATGGGATCGTCCATGTCCGCTTGGAACCGTTGGGTTGTCGGTGCGCCCAACGCGCGACCGCACCCCAAATCATGTTCGGGTGGACGTGATAAAAAACACAAAAACTAAAATAAAATGCCAAAAAATAAAATAAACGCAAACATAAAACATAATTAAACATTACGGCCACAAAATGGCTCAGTTCCACAGTTCACACAGACATAATTAACATTAAAAAAACAAAAACAAAACGCCGCCGGCGCGCTCCTGCCGTGTCCGTCGATGCCTTGGCCATCGCCGTCTTCAGTGGCCGCCGTTGTCGTCCTTGTCGCTGACGAGGTCGATGTAGGCCAGCGGCGTCCAGAGGTGGGACGGCGGTGCCTGGTACACGGGGGCTTGCTGGAAGGCGGGAGGTGCCTGCACCACCTCCTCCCGTGGCGACGCCTCGCGCTCCGGTGACCGCGGCGGCGTGGGGCACCAGTTCACGCCCCCACGGCGTCGGCCATGTCCGGAGCTGTGCACGACCAGCTTCATCGCTGGCCCACCAGGCCCGGGTGGAACGCGGTGACGGGCTCCTCCTCCAGCACCTCCTCCTTCCTCACCATCTCCAGCTCCGGCACGGCCACGTCGCTGGCAGCAGAGAGGGCCATCATGGTCTCCAGGCCCTCCCACTGGCCCTCGTCATGCGTGTTCATGGAGTCTTCCATGACACGTTGAAAGAGCCGGGCCTCCTCCTCCTCTATCATGCGAGGAGGAGGTGGTGGCGACTGAGAGGGAGACGGCAACGGCATCGGCGTGATGCCGCGCACCACCCTACGCCCGTGCACTCGGGGAGAGCTTGGAGCACGCGCGCGGTGCTCACATGGCCGCCGCGGCCTCGACAAGGTGCCGGCGAAGAAGGAGGCGCGCCGCGTGTCGTGCTCGTCCCGAAACCGCGTGTCCCAGAGGGCGGAGTCGACGCCGTACCTGGGGCCGTAGTAGAGGTCGTCTGGCAGGAGGCGGGGGCGGCGTTCGGTCTCCTCGTGGCGCGCACGGCCGCTCGTCAGGACCGGCGGGTGATACGTCTCCGACGTATCTATAATTTATGAAGTATTCACGCCATGTTTACAACAATTTTATATGATTGTGGTATGATTTGATTAGAACTAACCCGGACTGACGCTGTTTTCAGCAAAACTGCCGTGGTGTTGTTTTTGTGCAGAAATAAAAGTCCTCGGAACGAGCTGAAAATTAACGGAGAATTTTTCTAGAAATTATGAAAAATACTGGAAGAAAAAGATACGGAAAAGGATTCCCGTGGCCACCACAAGGGTGCCCCCCCTAGGCGCGCCCCTCGGCCTTGTGATCGCCTCGTGGGGCCCCCTGACGTGAAACCGACGCCAACTCCTCCTATAAATGCAAAAAGCCCTAGAACAGAAGGGAGATCGGGAGTTCCGCCGCCGTAAGCTTCTGTAGCCACGAAAGATCAATCTAGGCCCTCTCTGGCACCCTGCCGGAGGGGGCCATCATCACCGGAGGCCATGGAGGAGGATCCTGGAGGGGGCCATCATCGCCATGAAGGCTAAGGACCAGAGGGGGGACCTCTCCCCTTCTAGGGGGGAGGCCATGGAGGAGGAAGCACAAGGGGGAGACTCTCTCCCCTTCTCTTTCGATGGCGCCGGAGTGCCACCGGGGGAATCATCACCGCGGTGATCGTCTTCATCAACATCACCATCTTCATCACCATCCTCATCTCTTTTACGCGGTCCACTCTCCCGCACCCCGCTGTAATCCCCTACTTCAACATGGTGCTTTATGCCACATATTATGATCCAATGATGTGTTTCCATCCTATGATGTTTTGAGTAGATTTCTTTTGTCTTTGGGTTGATTCATGATCTAGATTGGTACGAGTTGTATGTTTTATTTTGTTGCTGTCCAATGGTGCCTTCCATTCCGCGCACACGTGAATGATTCCCACTTTAGGGTGTTGCAATACGTTCATCATTCGCTTATAGTGGGTTGCTAGAGTGACAGAAGTTTAAACCCGAGTAAGTGGGTTGCTGTGTATGGGACGAAGGGGACTTGATGCTTTAATGCTATGGTTGGGTTTTATCTTAATGATCTTTAGTAGTTGCGGATTCTTGCTAGAGTTCCAAGCATAAGTGCATATGATCCAAGGAGAGAAAGTATGTTAGGTTATGCCTCTCCCTCATATAAAATTGCAATGACGACTACCGATCTTGTTAACAGTTACCTAAGACAATTCCGCACACCGATCCATCATTATTCCACTCTCGCTATTTATAATATATAGTAATATATTCTAACTTTATATTTTAGTTCTCCGATATCGTGCAAAGTTGTCCTCTTCATACCCACAACGTAGTTTTATTTTTCGTTTCTAGTTGGAAGCAAACGTTCGGTGTACGTAGAGTCGTATTAGTGGCAGATAGGACTTGAGAGAATATTGATCTTACCTTTAGTTCCTTGTGGGTTCGACACTCCATACTTATCACTTCCACCATTGGAAATTGCTACGATGATTCCTTGCACTTGGGGATTATCAAGCTCTTTTCTGGCGCCGTTGCCGGGGAGCAATAGCGTGGGGTTGATATTCTTGTGTATGCTTTTTTGCTTTCTTCACTAAGTAGATTTTGTTTTCCCTTTTGTTTTTGTTTAGTTGTGGGTGAAACAAATAAAAAAATTACAAAATAAAAAATAAAAAAATTACTTGCCTCTTATGCCTAAAAAGTTTTTTAAAAAGAGAAGTGATTGGAAGGTTATGCATTGGAGAAGTGAGGGTCGACCTTGAACACTTGTGTTCATGCTCATGGAAACAATGTAGAATTTTTCATGGAAGTTTCTCAAAAATAAGTATCCCCTTGTATATATTCATTGTATTATAAAAATAATGTGTCACGGTTTGGCTTTAGGATGCTTAAATTGCTTGTTTGGTGTGTGCAGCAGAAAAACAGAAACTTTTGCTGTAGTCTTTTAATTTTCATTTTTACTGGAGCATGATAAAATCTTAATTTTTTTTACAAAATACTGCTCTGCAAGTTGTTTAGATTGTCCTAATTTTTTAGAATTTTTGAAGTTACAGAAGTATACGAAAGTTCCAGATTGCTACAGACTGTCTGTTCTTAACAGATTCTGTTTTTTATGTGTTGTTCGCTTATTTTGATGAATCTATGGGTTGTACCGGGGGATATGAACCATGGTGAAGTTGGAATACAGTAGATATAATGCTAATATGAAATTGGTATGAGTTTACAACAGTACCTAGAGGTAGTGATTTGCTTTATTATACTAACGGATCTCACAAAGTTTTTTGTTGAGTTTTGTGTGGATGAAGTGTTCGAAGAACGAGGAGTTACCGATATGAGAAGAATAAGGAGAGGCAAGAGTTCAAGCTTGGGGATGCACAAGGCACCCCAAGTAAATATCTAAAGGATACTCAAGCATCTAAATTTGGGGATGCCCCGGTTGGCATCCCATCTTTCTTCTTCAACACTTATCGGTATACCCCGGTTTTTGTTTTGTTCACATGATATGTGTCTTTTGAGTTTATTTTTCCTTTCTTTTCCTTTATGCTCCATGCTAGTTTGAGATAGCCCTTCATTGCCTTGTAGAATGCTCTTTGTTCTTCACTTAAATCTTTTGAGTATGGCTTTATAGAATGCTTCGTGTGCTTCACATATATATTTTGAGCTTGGATATTGATAAACATATATTATTTGTAGAATGCTCTATGAACTTCACTTATATCTTTTAGAGTATGAATAAAATTATCATTGAAAGTGGTTTTTGTAAGAGTGTCAACTCTAGGTAATGATCCCACTATTTTGGAGGGTGTTGAATCTTATAATATTTATGAAAGTGGATTTGGAGAGGTCGTGACTTTATTTAATGATGATTCCACTATTTCGGAAGAGGTTCCAATTGATTATGAGAACAAAGTTGCTATCTATGATGATTATTGTGATGACATGTATGCTATAAAGAATAATGATAACAATGAAAATTGTCGTCTTGATTTTAATCTTCAATCGGATTATGCCTCACTTGATAGTTATTTTGTTGAGTTTGCTCCCACTACTATTCATGAGAATAAATTTGCTTATGGGGAGAGTAGTAAAATTTCTATGCTTGTGGATCATGAAAAGAATGATTTGTGTGATAGTTATATTGTTGAATTCATTCATGATGCTACTGAAAATTATTATGACGGAGGAATATATGCTTGTAGGAGTTGCAATAATATCAAGTTTCCTCTTTATGTGTTGAAAATCTTCAAGTTAAGCTTGTTTTGCCTTCCTATGCTAGTTGATTCTTGTTCCCATAAGTTGTTTGCTCACAAATCCCTATGCATAGGAAGTGTGTTAGACTTAAATGTGCTAATCATATTCTTCATGATTCTCCCATTATGTTTCAATTCTTATCTTTTATATGAGCATCATTGAAATCATCATGCCTGGCTAAAAAGGCATTAAAGAAAATAGCTTGTTGGAAGACAACCCAATATTTATCCTTACTATTTTTGTGTCTTCACATGATTAATCTACTATAGTAATCATGTTTTATAGCCTTTGTTACAATAAAGTGCCAAGTAAGACCTTTGGGATGGCTTACGGTGATAGTTGATTTGATCTTGCTGGAAAACAGAAACTTTTGCGCTCAGAAAAACAATTCTCATTTTTAACAGAAGCGTGATAAAATACTGATTCTTTTTGCAGAAGATTAATAAAAAAATTTCTTAGGTTATTATTTTTCAGAATTTTTTGAGTATCAAAAGTATGGTTGTTGTTGAGATCATTACATATTGTTCTGTTTCTGGCAGATTCTGTTTCCAGTGCATAGTTTTCTTGTTTTCTAGTTTCTATGGCTTATATTGCTCAATATAAATTGTAGAAATGATATGGTATAGTAGGCATTGTGTGAGAACCATTATGAATCTTGTCTTTGACAGTACCAAAGTGAATGATTTACTCTTTATCATACTAACCCATCTCACGAAGTTCTGTTAAGTTTTGTGTGATTGAAGTTTTCAAGTTTTGGGTGAGATATCGATACGAGGAGAAGAAGGAGTGGTAAGACCCTAAGCTTGGGGATGCCCAAGGCACCCCAAGGTAATATTCAAGGAAGACTCAAGCGCCTAAGCTTGGGGATGCTCCGGAAGGCATCCCCTCTTTCGTCTTCAAAACCATCGGTATACCTTACTCGGAGCTATATTTTTATTCGTCACATGATATGTGTTTTGCTTGGAGCGTATTTTTTATTTTACTTGCTGTTTGAATAAAATCATTGGATCTGGAATCTTGAATGAGAGAGAGTCCTCCCATGGCTAGTTATATTTAACTACTCATTGTCCTTCACTTATATCTTTTTGGAGTAGTTTGTCATTTACTCACGTGCTTCACTTATATCCTATGAGTAAATGGTTAAATGAATTGAATATCATAAATTTGAATTTATATATGTTTCATATGCTTATCCCATGGGGAGTAATGACTCCACTTACAATAAGTATAGGTGGTAAATTTATTGAAAGTTAGCAAACATAGTATTGGTCACTTGAACAATTCATGAAAGAATATTGAAGGAAGAGAGATTTCACATATAAATATACTATCTTGGACATCTTTTGTAATTGTGGGCACTCATTAAAATATGACATGCTAAAAAGTTGACGTTGGACAAGGAAGACAGCATAATGAGTTATGTTTTCTTATATCCGAATAGAAGTTATATTGTCATGGATCATCCAACATGTTTAGTTTGCCTTTCCCCCTCATGCTAGCCAAATTCTTAGCACCAAGTAGAGATACTACTTGTGCTTCCAAATATCCCTGAAACCAGTTATTCCATGAGAGTCCACCATACCTACCTATGGATTGAGTAAGATCCCTCAAGTAAGTTGTCATCGGTGCAAGCAATAAAAATTGCTCTCTAAATATGTATGATCTATTAGTGTGAACAAAATAAGATTTATACAAACTTGTGATATCGAAGAAATAAAAGCGACGGACTGCATAATAAAGGTCTTCAAGCGGCAATATAAAGTGACGTTCTTTTGCATTAAGATTTTGTGCATCCAACCATAAAAGCGCATGACAACCTCTGCTTCCCTCTGGGAAGGGCCTATCTTTTACTATTATCTTCTACCTTTAAACAAGAGTCATGGTGATCATCACCTTTCCTTTTTACACTTTTCCTTTGGCAAGCACTATGTGTTGGAGCGATCCGGATATTTATATCCACTCAGATGTAGGTTTTCATAGAGTATTACAGTTGACATTACCCTTGAGGTAAAAGGTTGGGAGGCGAAACTATAAGCCCCTATCTTTCTCTGTGTCCGATTGAAACTTTGAACCCATAAATATCACGTGAGTGTTAGCCATTATGAAAGATTAAATGATAGTTGAGTATGTGGAATTTGCTGAATCAAAGCTCTTACATAGACCCTTCCTGAAAATAAGATGAATTGCAATTATTTGATGACTAGGAACATGGTTTATTAATTTTCAAGAAAGTTTATGGTCTATACTTTAACATGTGAATAGCTTGTTACTTGATCATGAGAAGTTTTATGAAGATGAGCTACTGTTTATGATAAAGAATAATGCTAGAAAAAGTGCTTGGAACTTTCATTGATCAAACTTGTGCACTTGATAGCATTCACACTTCATAAATTATTTATTTTATCATTTACCTACTCGAGGACGAGCAGGAATTAAGCTTGGGGATGCTGATACGTCTCCGACGTATCTATAATTTATGAAGTATTCATGCCATGTTTACAACAATTCTATATGATTTTGGAATGATTTGATTAGAACTAACCCGGACTGACGCTGTTTTCAGCAGAACTACCGTGGTGTTGTTTTTGTGCAGAAATAGAAGTCCTCGGAACGAGCTGAAAATTAACAAAGAATTTTTCTGGAAAATATGAAAAATAATGGAAGAAAAAGATACGGAAAAGGAGTCGCGGGGCCACCACAAGGGTGCGAGGCGCTCCCCCCTAGGGCACGCCCCTCGACCTTGTGATCGCCTCGTGGGGCCCCTTGATGTGAAACCGACGCCAACTCCTCCTATAAATCCAAAAAAACCCAAGAACAGAAGGGAGATCGGGAGTTCCACCGCCATAAGCCTCTGTAGCTATGAAAGATCAATCTAGGCCCTCTCTGGCACCCTGCGGAGGGGGCCATCATCTCCGGAGGCCACGGAGGAGGATCCCGGAGGGGGCCATCACCGCCATGAAGGCCAAGGACCAGAGGGGGAACCTCTCCCCATCTAGGGGAGATGCCATGTAGGAGGAAGCACATGGGGGAGGCTCTCTCCCCCTCTCTTTCGGTGGCGCCGGAGTGCCACCGGGGGAATCATTGCCGCGGTGATCGTCTTCATCTTCATCACCATCCTCATCTCTTTTACGCGGTCCACTCTCCCGCACCCCGCTGTAATCCCCTACTTGAACATGGTGCTTTATGCCACATATTATGATCCAATGATGTGTTGCCATCCTATGATGTTTTGAGTAGATTTCTTTTGTCTTTGGGTTGATTGATGATCTAGATTGGTACGAGTTGTATGTTTTATTTTGGTGCTGTCCTATGCTGCCTGCTATGCCGCGCACACGTGAAGGATTCCCGCTGTAGGGTGTTGCAATACGTTCATGATTCGCTTATAGTGGGTTGCTAGAGTGACAGAACCTTAAACCCGAGTAAGGGGGTTGTTGTGTATGGGATGAATGGGACTTGATGCTTTAATGCTATGGTTGGGTTTTACCTTAATGATCTATTGTAGTTGCGGATGCTTGCTAGAGTTCCAATCATAAGTGCATATGATCCAAGGAGAGGAAGTATGTTAGCTTATGCCTCTCCCGCATATAAAATTGCAATGACGACTACCGATCTTGTTTACAATTACCTAGGACAATTCCGCACACCGATCCATCATTATTCCACACTCGCTATTTATAATATATAGTAATATATTCTAACTTTATATTAACAGCACCTACTTTTATATTTTAGTTCTCCGATATCATGCAAAGTTATCCTCTTGATACCCATAATGTAGTTTTATTTATCGTTTCTAGTTGGAAGCAAACGTTCGGTGTACGTAGAGTCGTATCAGTGGCAGATAGGACTTGAGAGAATATTGATCTTAGCTTTAGCTCCTTGTGGGTTCGACACTCCATACTTATCACTTCCACCTTTGGAAATTGCTACGATGATTCCTTGCACTTGGGGATTATCAGCGGGATCGGCACCCGATCTGCGGACAAATGCCAGTTATTGGGTAGGTGCACGTCACCCCAGGGGACCGACGTCCTCGTCTCCCAATAACGACGGCATACATCCACGTGGATGTATTGCCGGTCGCGCTCGCCGGAGGCCGCAGGGGCGATGGAGAATGCAGGAGGTGCGGGGGCCCTTTGCGGTGGTGATGCGGGCTCCTCTTTGACGCCGCGGCGGTGGCGGCCCGAGGACGAGCCAGCCTCGCGGTCCTGCTTCCCCTTGCGGCCGGTGTTCCAGAACCCCATGGCTGCGTGGCGGCCGGCCGACGAGATCGAGGACGGGGAGAGGGAGAGCTATGGTTTGGGGAGTGTCGGGTTTCAAGGAGGCAGCACGGGCTGGAGTGGGGAGTGTGGACTGCGACCGGTCCACGGCTTCCCACTTAAGAAGGACGGCGGCCGTTCGCCTGGGCGGATGACAGGTGGGGCCGACCGCGTGTGCGCATTAATGTCGGGTGGTCGGAGGTAGGTGGCCGCCAGCCGCGCGACCCCGAAGTGGACGAGCGACGCGTCCATTTGCTGTCTAACGTGACCCAAACACGGCGCATGTTTGCGCTCGAAATGGGTCGTCCCGGACACAAAATGGACCAGATGGGTCCAGGCCGTCGCGCGCTGGGCCGTGGGGTCTGTCTGTTTTGCCCCAAACGGACGGGGCCGGACGGGATGGGGTCGCGCGCTGGAGTTGGCCTCAGTCCCGGCCAGCCGTGCCCCATGCCAGACTTCCGCCTCCCCATCCCGAACTCTCCCCATCTTGCGCCGAATTCCCATTGCCCCGACCAGGTAAAGTCTCTACTCTACT
Organism: Triticum aestivum; assembly: GCF_018294505.1. Classification (NCBI taxonomy): domain Eukaryota; kingdom Viridiplantae; phylum Streptophyta; class Magnoliopsida; order Poales; family Poaceae; genus Triticum; species Triticum aestivum. The sequence continues at coordinate 487,767,015 of NC_057799.1, read as the reverse complement.
CCTTCCCTCCCGTGCCTTGATTGGTTATGCTATTTCATTCTTTCTTCTGATTTTTTATTTCTATAATTGTGCAATTGTTGCATATAGTGAGATTACATGCTTTCCTTGCATATTTTGTTTGGGAATTATGATGATTTCTTGCTTTGGAATGTATATTGTGAGTTTAAACCTGAAATAGAGTTTGTTTGCAAGGTGTTTGTGAAAATGTCTGTATGAAAAAGAAGTTTTTTTGTATTCTACAGAAAATGACAGTAAAAATTTGATCTGTCACATTATGTGTGATCTGCTACTCATGCATGACAAGTTACCAACACCTGATGAATGTCATATACAAACGATCACCGTCAGCATGATGTCAGACACCGAAAGAGCTAGCACTCCGTGCTTGTACCCGCGTGCCGACTCGACTTGGATTCAAATAATTCTTTAGTTATATGCTCGAGTTATATTGGCTCTTTATTAATATGAAGTTTTTAAGGTTTTAGGGCCTTGCTTTGTATTTCGCACCGGGGCCCCAAATTCCTGGAGACAGCCCTATATGCATCCTACCCAGTTAGAGTCACAAAAAGCACTGACTAGAGTAGATGAAGATTTACTAAAGGTAAGACCAATATTCATTGTATTTTTCACATATATCACTATACGTTTAGCAGCAGTCCAATAAACTGTGAGTGTTGGGGAACGTAGTATTTAAAAAAATTCCTACGATCACGCAAGATCTATCTAGGAGAAGCATAGCAACGAGCGGGGAGAGTGTGTCCACGTACCCTCGTAGACCGAAAGCGGAAGCGTTAAGTAACGCGGTTGATGTAGTCGAACGTCTTCGCGATCCAACCGATCAAGTACCGAACGCACGGCACCTCCGCGATCTGCACACGTACAGCTCGATGACATCCCTCGAACTCTTGATCCAGCTGAGGCAGAGTGAGAGTTTCGTCAGCACGACGGCGTGGTGACGGTGATGATGAAGTTACCGACGCAGGGCTTCGCCTAAGCACTACGACGATATGACGGAGGTGTGTTTCTGTGGAGGGGGGCACCGCACACGGCTAAGAGAAACTTTGGTGTGTCTTTGGGGTGCCCCCCTCCCACGTATATAAAGGGGGGAGGGAGGAGGAGGCCGACCAAGGGGAAAAGGTGCGCCAAGGGGGGGTAAGCCTACTCCAAGTAGGATTCGGCCCCCCTTTCCTATTCCAACAAGGAGAAGGGGGGAAGGAGAGGGAGTAGAGAAGGAAAGGGGGGCCGGCCCCCCTAGTCCAATTCAGTTTGGGCTAGGGGGGGCGCCACCTCTTGGCCTTCCTCCTCTCTACCACTACTAGGCCCATGAGGCCCAATAACCCCCTGGGGGGTTCCGGTAACCCCCCGGTACTCCGAAAAATACCCGATACACCTCGGAACTATTCCGGTGTCCGAATATAACCTTCCAATATATCAATCTTAATGTATCGACCATTTCGAGACTCCTCGTCATGTCCGTGATCTCATCTGGGACTCCGAACTACCTTCGGTACATCAAAACACATAAACTCATAATACCGATCGTCATCGAACGTCAAGCGTGCGGACCCTACGGGTTCGAGAACTATGTAGACATGACCGAGACCCATCTCCGGTTAATAACCAATAGCGGAACCTGGATGTTCATATTGGCTCCCACATATTCTACGAAGATCTTTATTAGTCAAACCGCATAACAACATACGTTGTTCCCTTTGTCATCGGTATGTTACTTGCCCGAGATTCGATCGTCGGAATCACTATACCTAGTTCAATCTCGTTACCGGCAAGTATCTTTACTCGTTCCGTAATGCATCATCCTGCAACTAACTCATTAGTCACATTGCTTGCAAGGCTTATAGTGATGTGCATTACCGAGAAGGCCCAGAGATACCTCTCCGACAATCAGAGTGACAAATCCTAATCTCGATCTATGCCAACTCAACAAACACCATCGGAGACACCTGTAGAGTATCTTTATAATCACCCAATTACGTTGTGATGTTTGATAGCACACTAAGTGTTCCTCCGGTATCCGGGAGTTGCATAATCTCATAGTCATAGGAACATGTATAATTCATGAAGAAAGCAATAGCAACAAACTAAACGATCATAGTGCTAAGCTAACAGATGGGTCTCGTCAATCACATCATTCTCCTAATGATGTGATCCCGTTCATCAAATGAAAACACATGTCTATGGTCAGGAAACTTAACCATCTTTGATTAACGAGATAGTCTAGTAGAGGCATACGAGGGACACTTTGTTTTGTCTATGTATTCACACATGTATCAAGTTTCCGGTTAATACAATTCTAGCACGAATAATAAACATTTATCATGATATAAGGAAATATAAATAACAACTTTATTATTGCCTCTAGGGCATATTTCCTTCAGTCTCCCACTTGCACTAGAGTCAATAATCTAGTTCACATCGCCTTGTGATTTAACACCAATACTTCACATCACCATGTGATTAGTTCACATCGTCGTGTGACTAATACCCAAAGGCTTTACTAGAGTCAATAATCTAGTTCACATCGCTATGTGATTTTGAAGGAAATATGCCCTAGAGGCAATAATAAAGTTGTTATTTATATTTCCTTATATCATGATAAATTTTTATTATTCATGCTAGAATTGTATTAACAGGAAACTTAATACATGTGTGAATACATAGACAAACAGAGTGTCACTAGTATGCCTCTACTTGACTAGCTCGTTGAATCAAAGATGGTTAAGTTTCCTAGCCATAGACATGAGTTGTCATTTGATTAACGGGATCACATCATTAGAGAATGATGTGTTTGACTTGACCCATTCCGTTAGCTTAGCCCTTGATCGTTTAGTATGTTGCTATTGCTTTCTTCATGACTTATACATGTTCCTATGACTATGAGATTATGCAACTCCCGAATACCGGAGGAACACCTTGTGTGCTATCAAATGTCACAACATAACTGGGTGATTATAAAGATGCTCTACAGGTGTCTCCGAAGGTGTTTGTTGGGTTGGCATAGATCGAGATTAGGATTTGTCACTCCGAGTATCGGAGAGGTATCTCTGGGCCCTCTCGGTAATGCATGTCACTATAAGCCCTGCAAGCAATGTAACTAATGAGTGAGTTGCGGGATGATGCATTACGGAACGAGTAAAGAGACTTGCCGGTAACGATATTGAACTAGGTATTGAGATACCGACGATCGAATCTCGGGCAAGTAACATACCGATGACAAAGGGAACAACGTATGTTGTTATGCGGTTTGACCGATAAAGATCTTCGTAGAATATGTAGGAGCCAATATGAGCATCAAGGTTCTGCTATTGGTTATTGACCGGATAGGTGTCTCGGTTATGTCTACATAGTTCTCAAACCCGTAGGGTCCGCACGCTTAATGTTCGGTGACGATCGGTAATATGAGTTTATGTGTTTTGATGTACCGAAGGTTGTTCGGAGTCCCGGATGAGATCAGGGACATGACGAGGAGTCCCGAAATGTTCGAGACGTAAAGATCAATATATTGGAAGGTTATATTCGGACATCGGAAGGGTTCTGAGTGGTTTGGGTATTTATCGGAGTACTAGAGAGTTACGGGAATTCGCCGGGGAGTATATGGGCCTTATTGGGCTTTAGGGGGAGAGAGAGAGAGGAGCTGCCTAGGGCAGGCCACGCACCCCCCAAGGCCTAGTCCGAATTGGACAATGATGGGGGGCCCCCTTTTTCCTTCCCCCTCTCTCCTCCTTCCTTCCCTCCTACTCCTACTCATGGGAGGGGTGGAATCCTACTCCCGGTGGGAGTAGGACTCCCCTTGGGGCGCGCCTAGGAGGCCGGCCCCCTCCCCCTCCTCCACTCCTTTATATACGGGGGACGGGGGCACCCCATAGACACACAAGTTGATCATTGATCTCTGAGCCGTGTGCGGTGCCCCACTCCACCATAATCCACCTCGGTCATATCGTCGTAGTGCTTAGGCGAAGCCCTGCGCCGGTAGCTTCATCATCACCGTCATCACTGAAAGTGTGTTATATCGACTAGAGGGGGGTGAATAGGCGATTTTTATGAATTCTTCACTGAGGAATTTGCAGGTGAGGAAATTCCTTAGCGAAGAACTACTTGCAGCGGAATAAGTACTCAAGAGTAAGCATAGCAGAACATAGGCATGGTCATCATGATGAAATGAAGACAAGCACAGAGTACAGAAAGCGTAAACACAGGATAGCACAGGATGAAGACAAACAGACTAAAGAAATTGAACTGAGGAAATTGATAAAGTCTTCAGTCAAAGTCTTCAAACACAGATATGAACAAGCACACAACACAGTTATGAGGAAATGAAAGAGTTGAGGAAATAGAACCAGTAAGCTTGGTGAAGATAATAATTTGGTAGACCAGTTCCAACTGCTGTCTTAGTTGTACATCTGGTTGGAGCGGCTAGGTATTTAAACCCGAGGACACACAGTCCTCACCGTATTCTCCTTGAGCTAAGGTCACACAGACCTCGCCCAAACACTCGTGGTAAGTCTTCAGGTGACTTCCGAACCTTCACAAACTCGGTCACTCGGCGATCCACAATTCCTCTTGGATGCTCTAGACCATGACGCCTAACCGTCTAGAAGAAGCACAGTCTTCAAAGGTAACAAGCGTCGGATCCACGCAGGATCAATCTCTTCAGTGATGCTCAATCACTTTGGGTTTGTAGGTGTTTGGGTTTGGGTTTTTCCTCACTCGATGATTTTCGCTCAAAGTCCTCAGAGGATGGGATGCTTTCAAATGACAAGTGTCAGTTTCTCTCGGAGCAGCCAACCAGCTAGTGGTTGTAGGGGGCGGCTATTTATAGCCTAGGGAGCAGCCCGACATGATAAGACATAAATGCCCCTCAATGATATGACCGTTAGGTGGGTAGATATTTTGGGACAGCTGGCACAAGGCACAACAACGGTCGGAAATTTGAGACTCAAATTCCTCAGGGCTATCATGTTCTTCACTGTGTAGGCAATCCGCACTGGCGAATTCCTAACTCCTCAGTCGGAACAAATTCCTCAGAGACCAGAAGAACTTCGTCTCTGTCACTGAAGAATATGACTGAACTGTATGAGATTTCCAATGGCTTCACTCGAAGGGATTGGTAGGTGTAGGATTTTGAGTTGAGCATCACATGGAAATTTTTCCTTAGTATTTCCTCAACCCCCTTTAACAGTACAGTGTTTCCTATGACTCAAGAAAGAGAAAATGAAACTACGAAAACAAAAGTCTTCACGCTTCATGTTCCTCGAATGAATACCAAGTCTTCAAGGTCACACCAATTTCTTCACTTTCAAAGTCTTCAGAAAGTCTTCAGAAATCCAAAGTCTTCAGTCGAAGAACTTCATTTTTAGGGGTCGACTTTCTCTGTAAATATCAAACACCTCATAGACTTATAGACATGTGTACACTCATAAACACATTAGTCCCTTAACCTATAAGTCTTCAATACACCAAAGTCACTAAGGGGCACTAGATGCACTTACAATCTCCCCCTTTTTGGTGATTGATGACAATATAGGTTAAGTTTTCAACGGGGATAAACATATGAAGTGTAAATACCGAGATTGAGGAATTTGATTGCAAGATATAGAAGAACTCCCCCTGAAGATGTGCATAGTGAGGAATTTTCTTTTGAAGCAATGCACACTTGAAGAGTTGAATCATGGAGATCTCCCCCTATATCTTGTAATTCATACACGCATTTGACATAATATATGAAGAATTTGAAATGCATGATGAAATATGGTGACTGATGTAATTCAGCATGCGTGCATTAACATTAATGAGGAATAAGCATGCAGAAAAACACAGCAAAAGTATCAGGCCACCATAGAGTTTAAGTTTACAACTCGATCCAGCAAAGTCTTCAAAAGAACGAGGGTTGCAACTTAGAAAAAAAACGCACATATAAGATAGACCCGCTTGAAGACTAACTCAAATTTCTCCCCCTTTGTCATCGAATGACCAAAAGGATCGAAAATGAGGACTAACGCCCCTGAAGAATATCAAGTTGAAGAAGGAGCGCCAGCGTTGTTGGGGTCGTTTGTTGATGTAGGGCCTGCCGCAGTGTCGTCCAAGTCTTCATGCTCATTGGTGTCACGCGATGAAGAATATGAGCTGGCCACCAAGGAAGGAACCTTGACCTTCTTTTATTTCTTCGGTGTAGGTGCAGACCAGTCAAAATCTTCCTTGAGATCCATGTTCTTCAGATCTTCTTCACCATATACATGAGATAGAATGGCCCAGGTGCGACCGAAGACTTCATGGAGGTAGTAATGGTTTTTCTTCATTGCATTATGTGTAGCAGTCATGTTGTGAAGAATTGAACCAAACTGACGCTTAACCCATTTATGGTTTCGATCCACCTTCTAGTGAAGACTTAGCAAAAGCTCACGGTCAGTCATCACAAGAGGAGCAGTAGCTTGAGGATTTGGCTTGGATGCATGGGCAGCAGAATCATGAGTGGCAGAGTCATCATTGGTGGAATAAGATGCAACTTTGCGAAACTGAGCATCCAATGGACGAATGCCTTCATCTATAACAACTGGTGCCTTGCCCTTTTCATCAGCTGAGGAATAGGTCCGCTTGAGGACTTCAATCGGGGGCAAGTAGCTGAGATGATTCTGAAAATCAGCTTTATAGTTGAGGGAAGACCTTTTCTTGAGGAATCTCATAATCCAAGGTGCATAAGGCTTCAGCTCAAACGGAGAAAGTGCAACATTTGCCAGAGTCCTCATGAAGAAATCATGATAGTTGACGGGTATGCCATGAATGATGTTGAATACCAGATTCTTCATGATGCCAACAATTTCCTCATCAGATGAGTCGTGGCCTTTGATTGGACCCATAGTCTTCGTCATAATGCGATAGACTGTTCTTGGTACATACTGCAATTCCTTCACGAGGAATTTTGTCCTTGAGGCTTGACCAGGTTTCAATGGCTTCATCACCACTTGCATATAGTGATTTGTAAGATCAGGCTCTTGGTACATGCAACGAGCTCCTTCAGGTGGAGGACTGATGGGCAGGGCGTGAAGTAATTCAGAGGCCGGTGCTTTGTAGTGAGTGTTTTCCGTCATCCAGTCCAAAACCTAGGAGTTCACATCGTCAGCATCTCCTGTGATGTGCAATGTTGCGTAGAATTGAAGAATGAGTTCTTCATTCCAATCAACTATGTTTGTGCAAAAGTTGAGGAGGCCTGTGTCATGAAGCAAACTAAGGACAGGAGTGAAGCATGGCAGTGATTCCATGTCCACATGAGGAGTATGCTCGTGGTCGAAGACTTTGCCCTTGTTGAAGAGCAGTGAAGAATAGAAGTTGGCCTGGCTGGCGGTCCAAAAGCGCTTCCTTCTAAGACGAGCAGAATCGTAGGGATTGTAGTCAGTGAAGAACACGTGCTCGCCGAAGAAATCATCAGCCTTGAATTTCTGCTTCTTTGAGAATGGATCCTTTGGTTTGGGCTGAGGAGTGTCAGTCAATTGCATTATCACCTCAGGAATGGCAATCTCAGGTTCTTCAGGTTGAGGAATTTCAGCTTCTACTCCAGTAACAGCCTGTGTCTTAAATTCTTCATTTAAATTTTCTTCAGCACTAGTGGCTGGAATTTCTTCATGGACAGACGGTGTGGCATGTGGTTCATCACATCCCATTTGAACGGTAGTTGCTGGGGACTGAGGAATTTGTTGCAATGGTGTGAAGAGTGGAGAGTTGGGGTGCTGACTTTCCCAAAAGTCATCATTTAGCACGGGTGTGGTACGGCCAATGTCCACATCTTCATCTTCCATTTCTTCAACGCTGGCCTCTTCAGCAGTAAACTGAGGCATAGGCGAGGAGACAACTAGTATTGAAGGGATTTCATCCACTTCAATTTCTTCATCCATCTGCTCTGACGAAGCAGTAGAAGGATTTTCTTCATCAGATCCACTAGGGATCGCATATTCTTCATCAAAAGGGACGATTTCCTTTGATGGCATGCTGGAAACAGGAACATCATCAATTGGATTTTCAAATGAGCTGGCCAATTTCTTCATCTTCTTCGGAGCTGAAGAATCTGATGAAGCTGATGCTTTCCTTTTCCTCACTACTGCACGCTCTGCAGCCTTAGTCTTTTTCACATCTGAAGCAGATGGAAGGATCGGAGTTGGGGTAGGCGCAGGAGGAGCAGAGGAATGTGGTTGATTTTCTTCAGGCACAATTGATGCAGTTGCCCTGACCTCTTCATTTTCTTCAGGCGCACCACTAGTGGATGCCCTGGCAATTTCATCAGCGGCTGGAATGCAGTCATCAGCCCTGGAACTCACATTTTCTTCAGCAGCCTGAATGTCATCAGTAGTGCTGGCATGTTCTTCAGTCGGTTGAGCAGATGCTTCAGCCTGAGGAATTTCTTGTTGCGATGGGGCTGCAACATTTGACGTGAACTTTTCTGTCAACTTCACAAAACGGACTTTAGCTCCAAGCCAGTCAGCATGGTATACATCAAATTCATCACTGAGTTTCTTGATCTCAGATTGAATGTTGACAAGTTCTTCAGTTGTCATAGAGACAACGTGTTTCTTCAGAAAACGCTCCTTCTTGTACCGCCCTTTCTTGATCTGCCTAGCCTGTTCAAATTTCCATTTTTCTTCTTGTATGAAGGCAGTCAGCATATGACTTTGGCCAGGAGTCAACTTGAAATCAGGCAAAGGAGTGTTTGGGTCCTTGTGCCAGAGATGAATGTAGTCGAGGATCAACTTTGGATCCAAAAGCAGAGGCACATTTGTGCCCTTGGCTCTAGCGGCCCTGACTTGCCTATCTCTGATGATTTCAACAAGTTCTTCATCATCAGCTTCGTCTTCATCAGACGGCACTTGGAAGGCGACCTGCTTCTTGTGAGGACTTGGGCGAGAACCTCGTCCAGCAGTGGCCTTTGTCTTCAGCAGAGAGGGGCCAGTTGAAGAATTTGGTGCAGCTGAAGAACTAGCAGAAGCTCCTGAGGCAATAGAGATGCCTGTCGTCCTTTGGCATGTGGCAAGATGCACATGTGCTGAGGATTTTGTCGGAGCAGCTGAGGACTTTGGCGGAGGAGCATGAGCAGCTTGAGGAGTTGGCCGTGAGGGCTTTGAGGATTCTGGCCTTGAGGGCATAGCTGAGGAACTCGACCGTGAGGGCAATGAAGAGGAAGCACTTGGCTTATGTGCAGGCTTCTTTGCCATGGATTTCTTTGGCTTACTAGCAGAGGCCTCAGCAGAGGCAGCAGCAGCAGAGTCCTCGTTGAATTTCCTCACTGCTTCTCTGGCTTGTCTAGCCAGCTTGGCTTGGCGCTTGGCCCATTCATCAGGATAACCCTCACCGCGCTTGAGGCTAGTGGGATCTGCTTCTTGGCCAGGTGCCAACGGAGGTCTTCAGCATGGAGGATTTAGCGCGAATTTCTTCATGTACTTGGGAGTTACATACCTGTACTCCCTCCATTCTCGCGCCCATCTCCTTTCTATTCTCTGGATGCGCACCTTGCGCTGAATCTTGTCCTCCTTACCAAACTTAGCCTCATCAGGAGTGCAATAGTCTTTGTATATGTCATCAGGGATCTCAAAGGCAGTATTGATTTCAGGCCTCTTTCCTCCTTTCTGTGGCTTCTTAACGTCAGCCATTTTCTTCAGTTGAGGAATTTGAACAATTGAATTCTCTGAAGAAGTATGCAACTTTTCTTCGAGGAACGCTGCAAATGAGTTAAGTTGATGAGAACCTAGTGATTCAGCAGCGGACATAAGTACCTGTGAACAGAGTATAGTTGCAAGGAATTTGGAGAGGTCATATGCGTTCTCAGAAGGTTTTTCAAAAAGAACAAGTTTGAGGAATTTGACCAGATGAGTCTTGAAGAATTTCACTAAGCTTTCTTTGTCTTAGGTTCCAGAGTTGTATAGATCGAAGATCCACACAAATGAGGAATCTTGAAGAAAAACGTAGCTTAGAGAAATGTATCAAGAACAGATGACATGTGAGGTGTTTAGTGTGTGAAGATTTGAAGAAAAACACCTTTGAAGATTTTGTAGAAATCATTTGAATCAAAGAGGGCAGTAAAAGTAACTTTTAATTACCCTGAACGAAGAACACGACGAACTGGGATGTGGAGATGTGAAGTTTGTCAGTGCAGATCTTCCACGCCCTAACTTGGCGGAGGAAGACAGCTACTGCGGCGACGGGGTGAAGAAATCCGCAGCCGGTGCGAGTACGACAGTGACGAGGTCGAGGCAGTGAAGCTCTTCCTCACCGGCGACGATGAAGTAGCGGTGGCACTAGGGTTTGAGAAGCTCGAGCTGGAGAGAGGTCGAGCGGAGTAAAGGAAGTGAGGAAGGGGAGGGGGTATTTATAGCCACGGTAAAAAATTGTTCGCCCGAAGAATTTGGACGAACGTGCCCCTGACCCTTCTCATTCGCTTGACATGTGTCACCCACGTACTGAGAAGTGGAGATCGTGTGAGATCGTGGGTGAATAGATAAGTATTTCGTGGGATGCGGAACGGTTTGAGCGGCAAAGCCGAAAATTTGGATAAGATAAGTTTTAAAGTTCTGTTCGCAAATTCTTCAGCTGACAAGGACACAGTGAAGATTTTGAACGAGTTTCAAATAGAATGCACATGAAGAATTTGTGAATAGATTGGGTTGAGTATAACATAGAGGGGGAAGGGTCCGATCACATTCACTTAGCAGAGAAAACAACTTGAAGAAATAGCAATAAGTGAATGTTGTAGAGGGCATAAACTCATATATATATATATATATATATATATATATATATATATATATATATATATATATATATA